>NC_135875.1:9196519-9515269 GCF_031162955.1 Sander vitreus
GAATAAAAAGTACAATCCCCCTCCACCAAACGCACACACATGCAGAAAAGAAAAAAAAGCAATAAAAAAAAAAAGCTTTGGCACTCTTAATAAAAAGGAGTGGAATCTGTCATTGATCTAAATTGATTGGGCCATCGTAATTATGCTTACTGTGTGACCTCAGGAGAAAGACAACAAGAGTATAAAATAGAAAAAGACTGAGAAAGCGAACAGTTGAAAAGTTGGAGGAAGCACTGGTCTGTGAAGTGATCTTTATCAGTTTAAAGGTCCCATGACATGGTGCTCTTTGGATCCTTTTATATAGGCCTTAGTGGTCCCCTAATACTGTATCTGAAGTCTCTTTTATATAGGCCTTAGTGGTCCCCTAATACTGTATCTGAAGTCTCTTTTATATAGGCCTTAGTGGTCCCCTAATACTGTATCTGAAGTCTCTTTTATATAGGCCTTAGTGGTCCCCTAATACTGTATCTGAAGTCTCTTTTATATAGACCTTAGTGGTCCCCTAATACTGTATCTAAAGTCTCTTTTATATAGAACTTGGTGGTCCCCTAATACTGTATCTGAAGTCTCTTTTATATAGGCCTTAGTGGTTCCCTAATACTGTATCTGAAATCTCTTTCCTGAAATTCAGCCTTGGTGCAGAATAACAGCCACTAGAGCCAGTCCCACAATGAGCTTTTCCTTAGGATGTGCCATTTCTGTGTCTGTAGCTATTGAGGAGGAGAGGGGGGGGAGGGGGGGGCATGATGTTTCTCTCTCATGGGTGGGCCAAATTCACTGGGTGGGCAAAGCAGAGAAAGGGGAGGTAACCTTGCTCCTTATGACCTCATAAAGAGCAAGATTCCAGATCGGCCCATCTGAGCTTTCATTTTCTCAAAGGCAAAGCAGGATACCCAGGGCTCGGTTTACACCTATCGCCATTTCTAGCCACTGGGGGACCATAGGCAGGCTGGGAGAACTCACATTAATGTTAAAAAAAACTCGTAAAGTGAAATTGTCATGCCATGGGACCTTTAAATTCCCACTTTAAAGGATTTTTTAATGATATCCTCAATGTTCCTCAACACAGAACCAAGAAACCTCAGTCAAGTTTAAATGGTGTAGAAATCAGTCAGGGGCGCAAATCAAAACTATTGCAAATTCAGACCGCTATCTCATTGCAACTGAGAACAAACCACCAACAGTACAACTAATTTAAACTGATGAATGTGAATTTTAGGCTCTGTGATTGGTCATGTTTAGTTAAGACTTGTACATTTCACTTTTGTCCAATGATCTGGATGTTTTCTAACTTACTTTTGTGGGTCTTCCACTGTTATTTTGTACTGATGAGTCACTTAACAGTGTCAATGCAGAAAATGAACAGGACTTCCAGACCATGAGACGGTTATAGGGATAAACCGCTAGAAAGCAAGCATGTGAAAGAAAGTAAGAGCAACAAGGAAAGGTGAAGCTACATCTCCCTTGGTTACTGTATTATTAGAACTTTATAGATTATATGAGCAGCTTATACCAAGCTGCTGGGGGGAAAAAAAGAGTTTGCCTTATGTCACCACACATCATGCATGCAAGCACACACTCACATATATCCCTCAGGTTCAGCCCTGCCCAGGGCATACAATCCAGTGTGAAGGGTGTGATGCAGTACATCATTGGTTGCATCCATGAGTACAAAGCCCAGGAATAAATTTGCTGCCTCATCAGCCAGTGTTGGCAGGCCAGACCCAATTAATCATACTCATGGGCACTTGTTGCTAGTCTGTCTATTAACACTGTATGTGTGCATGTTGTTATGCCTTTGGACTCCCACCCACTCAGTGACCTTTGGGAGAGTTCACCTAGTAGCACAAAGGGGGTAGGGTGGATAAATATACTTTTAATGGCACTTTTGGCTTCGCTCTCCACGGGAAGGCTTGCCGAAATAAGAGCTGCTCTCTTATTTTCTCTTATCAACTCAGTGTGAGAGAAGGATGGGGAGGGACGAGAGATGAAGGAAGAAAGAGATCTAGACAGCATGAGGGCAAGAGATAGAGAGCATAAGGCTGAGTTGTTCAAAGGATTTGACCCAGTTGCCTGCGTACCCCATCGGCTGCTTATAAGTGGCTCACCTTGCCCGGGTGGAAAGTGAAGACGGCCTTGAACTTTCCCACTGCGCTGCACTGTTCCCCCCTCTCCAATGGCAAGCCCCTAAATTACAATTAATCCAAGCTGCAAACTTCCCTGCATTACTGCACTCATCCTCTTCTTAGACTCTCCCCATTACCTCATTCGGCATCAGCCTTAAATAACAATGTTGATATCAACACCGCTCATAAACCTGTCAGAGCATATAGCACAGAAATGAGTAGATAAGGAGAGGAAATGTATGATTGCAGTTTAATTGTTATTGGTGCCGCACCTTATGGGCAGCAGGACAAGAGTCCCTTAGAGAGAATTGAAAAATGTCTGTTACACACAAGAACTAAATGTGAAAGTAAGTACATTAACCTCAATAAGAAGAGGAATCCAGTGGCTTTAGTGACGCTCATTCGAGAAACCTTGACTCTTGAACATTTATTCTTTCATGACAAAAAAATAAATGTTACAGTGATTTCTGCCTTGACCCCAATACAATGCAGGTCAATGGAATTTTATTTGTGGTGCTAAAAGAATTGAAAACTCAATTTCAACAGCAACTTCTCGCTTCAGAAACAGTATCCTCATTACTGTGGACAATCCACAGACCTCACTGTGAACAGTTTTTATTTTCAGTTGACACACTGAGGTCTGCAGATTGTCTAGCCTAACAAGGACATTGTTTTCTGAAAGATGTGTTACTGCAGTGTTTTACTGCTGTGAGCACCTCAAATTAAATTCCATTGACATCCATTATAATGGGGTATAGGCATAAATCTCCTAAATTGATATCTCAAAACCTGGACAAATAAAACCAAAACAACTTGACCTTTCGACAGAGTGTGCTTTTCAAAATCAGTTCCACAGACTTCATACCCGTCGACCAATGTAATACTTCATTCATTAGTAAATTGTGCAGTTGAGTGAGATGAACAAACAGAGAAAACCAATGTTGACAAAGTTTTCCTTTGGGGATATAATTTGAAGTTGGAAAAAAGGTATTGCAGTGCAATAAATCACAGGATATCGCAATATGTTCAAAATCGCAATAATATCGTATTGTGACATTAATATTGTGAACATATCGTATCGTGGGGCTTCTTGTGATTCCCACCCCTAGTAAATAACAGTAGTAGGAAAAAGCCTGACAGTTGTACTGGGTTAACAAAACTGTTTCTGTTGATGCAGCAGTTTAGATCATAACCATAAAAACCAACCAGGAGAGGATTTCCTTCTTGTTCATGTCATTGTTGAAGTGAGTGCACAGTACTTCCATTGTACTGTATCATCAATTATACAGGGAAACTATTGCTGTCAATCAATACACACATTTCCACAAGCTAATCCAATAAGAAAGCCATTGAGCCTTTGAAGCATGTAACCAAGTAGTTCCATTCAGGGCCGTCACCTGGTCTTTAGCTGCCTTGTGAGAAACAGGAATCTATAATGGGAGCTTGGTTCATGACAATATTTTATCTCATAAGCAACTCGTAATAAAACAGTATAAGGACACAGGATATAATATAATAGGATATTGATAGGTGAATTTGGTGAATCAATTTTACAATGAAATTAAGACTGTATTAAGCCAAAGGGCTGCTGTCCTCAGCAAATTGTATGTGCTTAGAGGATCCATCTCATATGCATTTTTTTTTTTCAGAAAATAAATGGTTATAAATAAAATATCCATACTTACATAACTCTCACTGTGTGTTTTACAACATTATCTTGTACAGAGTGGATTAATCAATGGTGGGATTTCTCCAGTATGAGTAAATAAGCTTGATATTAAGAAAAGGAAGGATAGAGTATGTCATATTGGGCTCTGGGAAATTGTGTCTCACATTTTATAAAAAAAAAAAACTATCACGTGAATAATAAATAATGAAAATCATTAGTTGCAGCCCAGCCAATTATTGTATTATTATTTTATCTTGTATTATTTAATGAGCACATTTATAATGTAATTGTAAAGTAATGTAACAATCCTGACAAGTCCTTGTTTAAAAACTGCAGCTCACAAGCTCATCCTGTGTCCCACTTTGCCTTATCTGACCTCAAATCAGTCAACCACAGCTAATGGCCGACACTTTGCTCCTATTGCCCTGGCTGCCGGACACAGGCCACTCAGGAGGGTAGCGTGACTCCTCGTCACCCTCATTTACTTGGGTCCTGCTAACGAGGGATGACAAACAAGATGAGAAAGGAAGGTGTTGGGGAGCAGCTTAACAAGTCCTGTAATTACTCATTCACGACTCTTATCTTCCCCACAGACTCTCCTATCGAACCGGACAGGACACGGCCAACTGCGACACATGCCGGAACAGTGCATGCATTATTTACAGGTTAGTGGCCATTCCTCTTCAAAGACACAATGATCCAAATGTGCCCTGTCCTTTCTCCTTGAGGGAAAGTGAACAGGTGGAAAAGGGATGGTGGAGACAAGGAGGGGAAGGGGAAAGACAAATGTGGATGGTGTTAGTGAGCACATGAGGAGATGTATGACATTTACGCACCACTGTCTCTCTCTCTCTCTCTCATACAATCTATACATCTTTGTCTGATTCTCCCATTGTCCGTTCACACCCCTTCATTCACTGAAGGGTGTGTAGCAGGTGTAGGGTTGGCTAGATTTAGCGATAAAAGGGTACAAGGTTGAAAAGCAGAGAGGACACATACTATACAATGAGTGAGAACAGGGCCACGAAAGGTGAAATTAATTACCATCCAAGCATCATGAAATATCATCACTGTGTGCTGTTGCCAACTGAGCTTCTGCGTACTTTCAAATTCAGTTCAATTGATTTGACAACCAATACAGATGTGAGTCCAAAATCATTAGTCTACCAAAGTACATAGTTCTCTCTCTATGAATGTACAGTATGTGTGTGTGAAGTCTGTGTAAATACTTTGCTGCCTAGGTTTCATTATCTATGTATAGCCTATGTCTTTATATGTGTGAAATGATTCGGAGACAAGAAGTTGATTTAGCGATTAGTCGGTCGGCAGAAAATTGATTGGCATCACTTTTGATAAATAATTGTTTCATTAGCTTATTCCAAAAAAGTGACAACATGTCTGGTTCCAGCTTCTCAGATGTGAAGATTTGCTGTTAAATAAATCTCTTTCAGTTTTGGACAGGTGGTCCTTTTGGGCTCTCAGAACTTGTGATTCAACAATACTTTTTTGACATTTTAAAGATTAAACGCATCACAGATTAACCAAAAACAGCTAAACGCTGATGTCAGCATGCTAACATGCTCACAGGGACAATGCTAACATGCTGATGCTAAGCAGGTATAATCCTTACCCTGGTCACCATCTTATAATTTAGCCTGTTTGACAAGAATCAAATCAAAAGTCATTAGTTTTGCAGGTATTTGGGTCATAAACCAAAGTATTGTATTCGACGTGACCTGATCATAGTTTCTAGATGAAATTCCATACAGTAGATTAATCATATAACAAAAATAAACACTTACAGCCCTAATGTGAAACTGTGTGGGATCAGCCCAAAGTGTAGATGGTAGCCCTGACCTACTGACAGAGCCTGGCAGGTCCTAACACCTCCGTCTGGCTTGAGCCTTCCTCTTTAATACACAGTGAGACTGACAGTCTGCAGGCTCCATTAGGGCCCTTTGCTACCAGTTAGAATTACATGACACAACTTGCATGTGTATATGTGTATGTGTCTGGCTGTTTCTCCGTTTGGTTCTTAGAAAAGGTATGATTTTAACTGTCAAAAAGAAAAGGAAGGGTAAAAAAGATGAGAAGGAGTAGGAGGGTGAGAAATTATCGATATAACAGTTTTTAGTAGACATTGCAGTTCCACTCAGTCTGCATTTCACCTCTGAAGAGCCATTTAAATACTTTTCTATCTACTGCTCTCAATAAATGATAAGCCTCTGGCCAAACTTCAATTGGTTCCTAAAAATGAATGATCAAGGCACAGCTCTGTTCCCTCTGATGTTTGAGCATCCTGTCGCAAAGCGGTGTATTTAAATTACGGCAGGACCCCTGCATGGCCGCAGAGTGGACAACAAGAACAGTTGCTTTTACAACAATTGCAATGATGGCAAGATGAAGTGAGGTGAGCTGATTTATGGCACATGATGTGAAGGGCACTGGAAGAGCACAACATGGCATGGGGGAATTAAGAGGCAATGGGTTGAGTACTGGGTTAAAGGATGGATGACATAGACCAGACTGCTGAGATGGGAGCTCACCTGGTATTGTAAATTAGTCAGCACCATGGTTAATGGAAACTCTGTGTGATTTGGCCCTGGGGAAGAGAAGGCCCCGCTCCCTCTGGTATACCTAGCCTCCATCTTTGCATGTCTGAGTAAAGACCAACCTTGCTTGCCCTGCTGTGCCAGCCTCTGCAGACTCTAGACAAGTTTGCTAATCATCCCTCAAAATCTGTGAGCACAAACTGCATTGTGATAACACGTCTAAATTAGAGATGCTCCGATACCAGTACCAGTATCGGTATCGGCTCCGATACTGCCTAAAACGCTGGTATCGGTATCGGGAAGTACTGGAGTTTATGCACCAATCCGATACCACGTAATAAATCCCTAAAGAAAATCTATGCTAAAGTAGTTTATTTATGTTATTTTTCCGTTATAACTGACTGTCAAACTGCATAATAAAAGAAAGTTCTGGGGCGTTTGAGTTTGTTCATGTTTCACAAAGAGTTTAACCTGAGCCAGACCGACAACAAAGATAGAAATCACATCCATACAGGCATAGTAGTATACAGCTTTTAAAACATAATAAAATATATGACACACTGGTATCAGATCGGTACTCTGTATCAGCCGATACGCAAGTTCAGGTATCAGAATCGGTATCGGGAAGCAAAAAATGGACCATCTCTAGTCTAAATTCACAAAACATGAGCAATTCCATTCTATGGGTTCTTTTTGTCAAGATATTCCTGGCAGCTCAGAGTGTACCTATACTCATCACTGGTGTGTTGGGAAAGGTGTTCCATTTATACATTGCCATGACCTGAATTCCCAATGAGGGTTTAAAATATGCAAAATGCAGGTTGCAATAAAAGCTATGATTAAGTGTACCCATTTGAATTTGAGCCAATTATACATATTGTACATGTCATTGAGTTGTCCAACATATCCGTCTTATCTAGATTTTTTTTTACCTGCGCTTGAAAATCCTCAGGAAGAAAAATTTATATTCATTTTATTACATTAAAATATAAAAGTGTCACAGGCAAAGTCAGGTCAGAGTTGTCCCTTGACTTGGTTGGTGCTAAACATGCACACACAATGACTGTTGTCTTCAAACAGGCGCTATACTAACATCAAAACTCCACATTTGGCTTCCTAGATATGCCACAATCAATTGAAATGCTTCATCTGTGGAGGAAGTGCAGAAAACAGAAACTCAATACAACATAGAAGGCACGTTTGTGATAAACTGTGCCGGTGCCTGGCAAGGTTTCAACTTGATAAAAAGGGCAGAAATTTCTAAGTGAGATGTTTGAAATCTGTTAAATTGACCCGAGTTCTCCTTTAAGAGACTCGCTTGGCATGGTAAATTGTGTTGATTGGACACAGAATCAAATATAGCAGTTGTATTCACACAGGCAAGAGGATTAAATGGCAATCTAATTACTTAGATCTCCATGAAAACAACCTCTCCGGAGGTGGAGGAACACAGGATAGGAGGATAGGAAGCAGAGCTATGAAGGAACACACATTGTACGTGGGAAGAATAGCTATCTATAATCTATTAGAATTTTTTGTGAGTATGTTCATGTCTTTGTGCCATGGCCAAACCCCTACCTCTTGTGTTTATGATGTAGCTGGTCTCATGACCGGAATGGACATATGTGTCCATAAATTATTTTAACGCAGCCCAATAAGGAGCCAGCCATGCACTCTTCAGCATGATCAATTTGTCCAAGTGACAAATAGCATCGTCTCAAGGTCCATCTTAAACTCAGTCAGTCTTTATTTTATCCTCCCTCAATAACTTTCCTTCAGCTTCTCCAGAATACGTTGTCTTCTCCTAACAGCTAAAAGTGCGTGTTCAAATGAACCCAGGGTTTTAATGCATAATACAACGTGCATGACGTTGAAACAGAACAGGTGAGAAAGGGATAAAGAGATAAATGCAAAACATTCCTTCTTGCCAGATGATGTAATATCTGTAACTGAGAAAGGTGGGGAAGAATGGGGAAAAAAGGAAAGAAGTCAGAGAGACAAACACAGAGAGAGGCTGGATGGAAAGAAGATGAGACGGACAGGATGGTGCCAAAAAGCTGGGGATTTGAAATGCATTCCACTTATTTCAAAACCACAGGCATTAAGTCGTGATGTGTTTTGACGCAGCAACCCTGTAATCTCATTTTCCTCACATTGCATTTATATTGGCTAATGTGCTGATTAAACAGGGAGATAGATTTAAGTAGTTGTGTGATTAAGGAAAGCGATTGGGGAGGTCCCTACTACTGGGCATGATTGTTCACAATGGACTATAGTTATTTCGCATCAGTCCAATTTTGTCATTAGCTTGCAAGTCTTGCAATTAATTCAGCAACAGCTGATCATTAAACTCACTATCTGATTGTAAAACATTCTTTGAATAAAACTGTGCAGTGCAAAGAATACAATATAAAAAAAAGGAATGGGTATTTAAATGAAGAAAAAAATATCTTATCTATTATGCAAAGCTATGAAAATCAATTTAGCATTGCTAAAGGCTGAAAAACTGATTACATTATAGCATATACTGAGCAGCAAGGCTGTCCTTCCGCACGACTCTGCTCGGGGAAGATATCTCTTTTTGTGCAAGCATAATGATGTTTTCCAACATGGTGGCAAGATGGTTACCATAGCTACAAAAGTGATCCTCGGTAGGACAGACAGCGTGAAGGGACAGTGAGGACAGTCAGGAAGAGCACATTCACACTCGGGGGAAGATAAGGCAACAAAAAGGAAAGCAGGGTGAGAATGTGAAACAGGGAGGCCGAGAGAGGACAAAGGTGAGGGCGAGAGATAAAGACTCACAGATGTTTAAAGTGGGGTAAAGGTGAGAGGTGTATGTCGATGAATGAGTTGAGTTTCTCCCCCCCCTCTCACTCCTCCCCTCCCCTTGCATGTATTTACACTTTTTAGAGAGCAGGAACATGACGGGAAAAGAGTGGGAGTGAGGGAGACAGAAAGACAATACAAGAGTCAGAACAAGTGGGAGAGAGAGGTTAAAGACTGACAAGGTCCAAAGTGCCTTCTTCAATTTGTTCTGATCCAACAACTCACCCAGGGGAGCAGCAGCTAGGGGACAGGAAAATGCCAACAAAATTCACTTTCAGCTAAAAATCTAAATGTAGAGCGACGTAGCAGGGCCCGTGGCGGTTTCATAAGGAGGTGCTGATAACTGGGCCGGGTAGAGACTAATACATTTTTTAATAAAAGGTCTTTGGAGTATGTTTCAAAGATGAGAAGATTATCTTTTGACTTTTTTTTTCATATGAAGTTATGCAGATTTTTTTTCCCCTTTCTTATCAGTGACATTTACATGTTCTTGCTATGCTGTTCCTAATCCACTAAGGTCACTTCATCTCTTGATTGTTAGCTTTCAATCTGCCAGGAGAATCAGTGTTTTTGATACGAGTATTTAAAGAATAGATTTAGCTTCAAAATAATTGCTCTGGCCAAGATAAAATAAACAGCTACCAGGACTACTGTTGTGTTCATAGCATCGTGCATCTACAGTTTGTTAAAATATGTACACTGAGGATCTTTGCGAGAGTGTGTTTAAGGATTTAGTCTGAATACAATACAGCTATGGAGACTTAAGTCTCAAAAATACAGGTAGCATGTGAACTTGAAAGGGCACTCAAATGATTGCAGCTGAATAATAATTTATAATCTGACGTCACATACATGGTATCAAGCGGAATTAGTGGTGTTAATGCGTAAACATGTGTCAGATGAGGCAAGTAAACATGTTTAATAAAGGCTAGAAATTGAGATGTACAAACAGGGTTTCTGCGTATGAGCTCAGATGGAAGTGTAAACTTTTATCTTTTGAAAAGAGTTATATTTAAGGTTAGAAAGGGATGCACGTGAACACAAATATCTACTGCAAGGTTAATAAGTAAGTAGTCTATATCCATGACGTTCCACTTCGGGGATCGCTCCATTGCTGCCGGAAATTCTTGCCGGATTTCACTCTTTTCGGCCAGATGTCCGGTACCTTCCGCTTTCTTCATGTTGGACTATTGCTCCAAAGATCTCTGCAGGGTAATCGAGACAGCTAGCTAGATTAGCTGTCCAATTTGAGTTTTCTGTTGCACGACTAAAACAACTTTTGAACGTACACATGTTCCACCAAAACAAGTTCCTTCCGAGGCTATTTTGCAGCGGTGCTTAGCGCCGCCCATGACGATTGTGATTGGTTTAAAGAAATGCCAATAAACCAGAGCACGTTTTGTCCCCATTACGGAATTCTGTGTGAACTAGCCAGACCCTCCTACGCAGCGCTGTGGAGGAAGGTCTGGCAAATCGAGACTAAAGAAGTAAGTAATAAGTAAGATAGACAAGTAATTCTAAAATAATTCCAAAGTAACTGTAAAGTGTACAGTTAGTCCTACATAAGCACATGCAAAAAATGCACTGATAATGTACATTATACCCCCACAGCATAGTTTGAAAATACATCTACTGACGTACCAATAAAGTAGTTTTTAATTTTTCTCGAGCCATGGATGCACAGCAACAACTCAGCAGTATTAGGCTTACACTGAAGAACAGGGGAAATCCTTTCATAGTTATAGCGTGTGTGTGTGTGTGTGTGTGTGTGTGTGTAACAGAAATGGGGCCCTATTTTGCACCCGGCGCAGCGCAAAGCACGACACAAGTGTCTTTGCTAGTTTAAGACCGACGCAGTTGTCAATTTCCCACCCAGCTCCCACGTCGTTTAAATAGCAAATGCACCTGCGCCCATCTTTGCGTCCATGGGCGTGCTGGTCTTACAGGGAAGTGTGTTCAGGTGCATTCCTGGCGTATTGCTATCTTGAGGCAGCGGAAAGTGGTCTCGGCACTGACCAACAAAAACCTGGTCTAAAGTCAATAACGCAGCATTTCATTGTTATTTTAACGCCTGCTTCACCTCGTGGAGTTTTGGAGGCATAGTGCTCGTGCCATATATGATCTGCCCGCGCGCTTTCACTTCACGCACGAGCAGATTCGTTTCTTCCCCTGAAAATCTCTCCTTCCTGCTTAGCAAATCCGCGATCATAACAGCAATGCGCCAAGGTACAAACGTGCCTGGCTTTTAAAGGGAATGGAAGACGACACTCTTGATTGGTTTATTGTATGTTATGCCCAAAACACACCTTTGATTATTTAAGACACTAAATACAACCCTTTTGAACCATGCGCCTGGCCAGGCGCTTCACGCCGTGCACTTAGATTGTTAAAATAGGGCGCCTAGTTCTGTTTCGCTGTGCCTTTGCACAGTCTTAATTCATTCATTCATTTTTTGGTACACACACATTCATCTCTCAGTGATCACAGAATCCTTTGTTGCTGTGTTACTACGGTTATTCGAGCTGCTAGAGCCTGTTAATTTTGTAGCCCATGAATTACGTTTAATATGTGATCTTGAGTTTGACTTCAGAAGGCATCATGAACTTATTATACATCATGATGCTGAGGGCTGTGTTCACACATGTAGTTGAGTTCCCTCGGGCCTGACCAACGGAAAAAAAACACAACATTGTGAGACAAATGAAATCAACAGTAAGAAAGCATCAACAAAAAGAATCAGTAAATGTAAGATAGTGAAAAGATAATAAAATCCAAAATAGACTAAATAAAACAGGATAAACCATAAAAAGGTCAGATAAGAGAATGTTTAAAGTGGAAGGATTTTAGGAATTTAGCAAGAATGTTTTAACGCTGACCGCAACAGTTCCATAACCATGAGAGAAGGTGGAGGGTACATTCTGGGGTGTACGCAGGGGGGCTAGGAGGTCTCAATTAAATTATGAAACGAGAAATCTTAAAATCCATTCTAAATTTGATTGGAGGCCAGTGCAGGGTAAAAAAATGTCTATTTACCAGGCTCCTGCTAAAAGCCTGGCTGCTGAATTTTCGACCAATTGTATGCTAGAAGGAATTTAAATAGTTTGACTAAAGAGAGCTACAGGCAAAGACTACATTTCATTTTGTAGATGTTACTGAGCTGACTGAGTGAGACAACTCAGGACAAATGTATATGGCTAATGG
Organism: Sander vitreus; assembly: GCF_031162955.1. NCBI lineage: Eukaryota > Metazoa > Chordata > Actinopteri > Perciformes > Percidae > Sander > Sander vitreus. Next base: position 9,208,897 of record NC_135875.1, read on the forward strand.
TCAAAAAGGAATTATCAGCCAATCAAAAGCCTACACAGTCATTACGTACGCAGGGCTAAACATTTGCTTTAAGGACTGCAAGGTTTCTCCGAAAAAAAAAAACTGTATTGCAAAGGATTCGTTGTTGCCTTCTAGTTTACATTTACAAATATTGGTTTGCATTTACAAATATTGGTTCACAAATTAAACAAGATGTGGAAGTATGCGGTCATTGGTCAGTTTCAGTGACCTATGGTGCGTGATCAGCACTACATGAACTCTTCTTGTCATTAATTATAGTTTGTTACGCTGCACAAAACAGGCTGGAAGTGAAAAAAGCCTAATTTACTAATACACAAATGCAACAGTTTCCACATGTAGTCAACCTTGCATGCAAACACACAAACTCTAACAGCCTTCACACAAAGTGAAGAGAATTTATAACAGTTTAATTAACTAACTGTGATTTATTGCTAATGCTGCAGTGTTCTTGGCCCAGTGTAAAGGCCTGAGTCAAAGAAATGTGCTGAGTGTCTCTGGTTCAGCACCCAACATTCACTTGAGTCACTATCAGACACCCTTCTTACATCAAGCATCAACGTACATAGTAAAGACTGAGGTATTTTAATGTGACACCACATTTTAAATTGTCCCACCTTCAAATCCTCATCTGGAATCCAGGTCTGGAAATTATTATTTTGCTAGGCTTTGAGATGCAGCCAGAATAATCTGCACCTACAGCTCACCTCTAGTGTAATACTAATCATAACCAACATCCATCTACTTTGTGATGAAATTCTATTCAATGCAGATTTTATGCAGTCGTTCTTTAAAAATCTCTGCAGCAACAGACAATCATTACAGATGCCTTGTATTTCAAATCAGATCCCAGCTCACCTTGCCACTGCATAATCTCTCAGAATGGTAAACGGTAAAGCGCCAAGCAAACTGCAGTATTCATGAATCCATGTGGATCCTGCTGCCATTATGCAAGTCTCTCACTCACTCACTCAGTCCCCACCAGCCAGACTTAGGCTAGTGGCTGAAGGAAGGTTTAGCAGATTAAAGTCCCTCTACACTTACCACAGCTAAGGCTGTAATCTGAGTTTCACTTAGCAGAACCTAGTAGTCAGATGTACGCGGGCGTGGGATTACAACGATGGCTGGTCCACATAAATCCCCTAGCAACCTGAGGAAACTTGGAGTACAACTAAAAGGAAAAGACTGTTTGTGTACAAAATCCAACATATTAATTCATTCTGCATCCCCATTACCTTTAGCTGACGTTGTAATATTGTGCAGGGATCAAAGCAACACGATATAAACTAAAATCCTAAAAGGCTTACATCAATACGCAGGCTCTGATCTCAGTTTTAGAAAAGCAAATGATCTTTGGTTCAACACCCTCTCCAGTGACCCAGCACTCTTCACTGGGAAAAATACTAATGGGCTTCCCTCTCGCTTTATGAATCTCTTTAAGAATACAAATAGCAAAAACAACAACAGCAGCCGCAGCCAAAGTGGGAAAACCAGATGCTATCAAATACAGTCTGAATTAGGAGATTTTACTGGGAAATAAGAATGGAGTAAACAAGAAATGTAGGTTGCTTTAGCATTGCTGTGACAGATGCCTGTGCATGGGTCAATGACAACAGGCCAAAACGTAGCTACTTAATATTGTTAGAGAGGGATTGTGGCTGTCAAAACATGTCAAGATTAAAAGAAGCATGAAGGGGAAAGAAACCCGAGTGGTTTTAGTGTCGATAAGGGAAGAATATACCGGTACATGGTAAATTCAGATTAAGTATTCAAATAATGGCTAGGTTTACAGCCTGTTCAAAGAAGTAAAGGCAGGTTCAAAATAAGGAGTATGGTCTAGCTAAACCGCCTATCTATTCTTTGACAGGGGAAAAAGACACACTGGCTTGTTTGTATTTCTTTAAACCAATCACAATCCTCCAATAGCGGCGATAGCGAGAGGTGAGGAACATTCGATGTCAGGCTTTGTCCCAGCAATGTACATCTGTTGAGCCCGACTTCATGGAAATGACAGGGATTATTGTAGCATCGTAGGCTTTAATGTGACTCATAAGAAGACAGTGTTTCGGTTGCATTAACAGCAACAGGCAGCAACAGTAAATGAATACAGCAAGCGGTAATATAAATGAGAAAACAGAGAGGCTTTCCACTAAAGTACAACCAAAATATATAATAGCTTATATATAACATGTATTGTAATAGCATGTGCATGAGGTGGTGTTAATACAGCAGTTAGCTAGTGTTTGAGCTGATCGTGCATCTCTGTTTTTTGCTGCAGTGTGGAGCTTGACTTCAAGCAGCAGGAGGACAAGCTGCAGCCGCTGATGATGAGGCTTTGCCCTACGGAGGACGGCCACTTTGCCTCCCTGCCTTACCCCCAGGAGGCCTTCACATCCACCCCAAAACGCAAGTCCAAAGCGGACTCCAAGAAGCATGCTCGCTGGAAACTTTGGTTCCTGTGAAACAACAGAGGGCCGCCTCCCCACTACTGATGCACAGGATTTATGTTTCCGGATGGTCGTCCATTTTTGTTCAGTTTATCCATCATCTTCTGTTTTATGACATCTCCTTGGCTTTTTGCAGACCTGGTAACCAGTATTAATGGAGAGCTCCACCACTGGATACTGAGCACCTTCTCAGAGATGACAGGATGTGTAATGGGACACAAGTGTGGATTCCGTGGAAAATTCTAAATGTCATGCTTACCAAAAATGGATTCAGAGTTATTTTGAACTCATTTCTTTAAACAGGGTGTGAAATTACACCAGGGCAACATATTTGGAGATCAGCAAGGTGAGAAGATGAATTTGATATCCCTCTGTCTATTTGCATATATTTTTCTAGCTGACGTCTATTCTATGATAATGGTTCAGTGATCGTCACATTTCTATTCACCAGTTGGGACTTTTGTCTTTCTTCCCAGCCTCCAGGAGAGGTTGGCAATTCAACCACGATGCTCTGAGGTCGACATCGACAGCATATCACCGTACTGCAAAGCACAATTAACACTGTTCAGGATACATTTTCTCCAGAGGAATTAAAAAGAACTATTTTGAGTAATAACTCACACATGTAGATCACCTACTGACCATGACTCATTGAAGACTTTCATAACATCTAAAGAAGAGACTTAAAGGACAAAGAAGTCAGAGATGTTTATTGGAGTTCTATGATCAACTTTCTATCCATCTCTAAAATGTCTCCTTGAATCAACTGACTTTGAAGTAAAGAATGAATAAATAACACTTATTTTCTTAATAACATTTGCAAAGTTAGATGTCAATGTAATTTTTTCTATCTAAATATATATCTATATACATTCACTTTAAGGTTTAGTGGGATATATTCATTTGAGCTGCAGTGACGGGGGCTGTAAATTTAAAAAAACTACAGTGCATAGGAGGATCATTTCTGATTCTTAATTCCTCTTTATACATTAAACTTAGTTCTTACTAACCTCACAGTGCACATGGTCATTGAAACCCAATACTCTAAAGTAAGTCTAGGCAATCAAACTTCATCAGTATAAAACTATAGAGAGTTCTGGCTCAACACACACAAAACTATGTTTAAAGATACTTTATCGTTTCAGTCACGAAACCAAGTATAATACATAATTGTTGGTTCTTAGCATATGTGAGCAGTACCAGAAGATAGCTGTGATTGTATTGCTGCAGTATCCTGCATCAGCTACTTCATTAGCTACTGAAACAAAGCCAGAAAGACTGAATGTGCCACTTCTGATCACAACCAGGGCTTCTACAGTGCAGGGTGACAGGCGTGTAGCCTTGCATGCTTTTTACAACAATCGGATTTTGCAGGATATTTTCTAGCTTTTAAAGAAACGTTTCTAAAGAGAATGACAAAAAAGTTTTGTTTTTCCCCTCACCCTTTGTTTTATTACTAGCTCCTGCTCATCGCTTCCCATCTATTCAACTGTAAAGTAAAAACTCATGTAGTAGCTCTATTCAGGGTTCAGAGACTATGTACAGCCAAAATAATATTTGCATTTACTATATATAAATATATATTGTATAGCATCAAATAGGGCTGATACCATTTTAATGAGTGGGAAAGCAGCCAGAATCTAAAAGAAAACTGTTAACGTTAACAGCGCCTGCAGAGGCATGAAACCGAAGTCACTCTCAAACCCCAAAACACTGCTCCAAAAGACAGGAAATGCGCCAAAGTGGTTTCAAGGGCATAAAAGAAGCATATTTATCTACTGTCACAACAATACCTTGCAAACTACTAGACATCACTGGTTTGACCTTCACAAGCTCTAACATGCTGCTTCCTGTTGGCTACGTGTGACTCACACCTTTCTTTCCGTAGTTGCTGTAGCATCAAGAGAGAAATAGTTGTTTATCTGTACCTTAATGAAGTGCAATTGATTTAATATGTGCAATACTGTGTATTTTATACTGTTATTTTAAAAAAAAAGAAAAAAAAAGAAGAAAATATGAAAAATAAAATACAGAGCTCTCAAAGTCTAGAGAAGACTGATTATCATTTGCGTAGCATAGTGAGTTGCATACTAGGTTGTTACTTTCATCAAGGCAAATACCAGTTAAAGGATCGGCTCACCCAAATTACAAAAAAATATATTTTCTCAGTATCTCTGATGGTATCAAGCAGTTAATATTACATTTGTTAAGGATTGTGAGGTCTGAATTATCAAGTTTCTGTTAAGATATGCTTGCTTTTGAAATTTATAAATGTAATTATTTTCAATGCTGTGAGCACCACAAGTAAAATGTCATTCACCTCAAATTGCAATGATGTGTCAGCAGAAATCTCAAGAGACAAATATCTCAAAACTAAAACTATATGCAGTGATAAACACTACTATGTGAAGAAATATGTTATTTTGTGAACCAACCCTGTAATTAAGGATTTCACTTAGGCTTAGTTTGAAAATTCTGTATGCAAAACAATCAACTCCAATCCTATGTGATGAAAAGAGGGAAATAAGGCTGAAAATGAACCTAAAATCAGGCTTGCATCTCTTTGATGTAGTGGGGCGGCACAACACGAGAGCAGAATAAAACAGAGGGATAAGCAGCAAAGGGCTTCTGCTGCACACAGTAAACTTGCCTTAAAACCTGTGTGTGCGTACATGCAACTGCCTGATGTTGCCGCAGACCAGAAATGAGGTGAAACCATGAAGTAAAGTGGGGACAAAGCTCTGAGTAAATGCCCCAGAGATCGGAGTCACCCTCACAAGGATGCATAAAGCTGAACGAAGAACCAATGTTGCTCCCCCCCCCATCCATAGCAGGGCCATCCCCCGGGTGGATGTTTACAGCAGAGTGCTAAGAGTACAAACAAGACAACCAGTGCAGCTTCATGTCTCACATTCTTACACCTTTTAACCGCAGTCCTCTGTGGTTTGAAGGTGGTGAGCATCCCCACGTGAGTCCCAGTGGTTTCCACACAGCATTAACACACGTACAGTATGACATGAGTTGTCGCAGAGTCAATAAACCCAGGAGGACGCTCAGTCAAAGTTTCAGCACAGGAGAGGAGAGGTGCAGCGAGTGAGTGATAAGTGCACATTTGAGGCATTATGATGCAGTGCCATATCTCACTATGATTCTTTTCTGTAAGAGCTCTGCAGCAGTCTGGCCAGCAGGAGAGAGAGACGATACGGAGAGAAGACAGAGAGAGAGAAGCAAGGAGATACTCAGAGAAATATTTGGACAGAAAGAGATATAAAGACAGAGATAGAGAGTGAGTGATACAGAGAGCCATGGATACAGGGAGGATTCTGATCTGAATAGACGTCATTGAGAAGTCAAGGCTTTGTTGCAATATATTCGGTCAGTGAGTACATTCAGCAAAAAACGAGCTTCAGTCCCCTGTTAGCTGGTCAGCTCCATACTGTCAATCAATAGCACAAGTCCTTCCCCTGCAGCTTTCCACTCCATTCCTTCTGCACACTGCAGGAAAATCGGCAGGATGACGACGAAGCACTGCAGCCAACTATCACCACAACCTGTTGTGGGTTAGTCCTCAAACCTACAACTATGAAAAGTTTAATAGGTCATTTAGACAACATTAAAGTTAAGCTTACTGTCTTGCAATGTTTCCAATACATCCTCAGGTCTGTTAGGTATACCATAGAATTAATTTGAGGCGTTTTCTGACAATGCATAACAAAATATGCAATGGTCAGTATTGCCAACATGACAGACAAAGAAAAAACAAGGTTTGTTTCATTGATTTGGTTGGAACTTTAAAAGCAGAAGACAAGTGTGTAACACACCGATTTTTCTAGCTGGAGCTTCCTACCCGTGTGTATCTGCAAGGCTCATCCAGAAGCTTAAAACTAGAGGAAAAATGTAATTCAAGGGCATAAAGGTAGAACTGACAGCAGGGACAGCCTAAATGTTTCTACTACCATTCTAATATAAATGTATTCACAAGGGCTCATCTCAACCTGTGCGAGTGTGGACATGAATATAAAGATACAGCCCACTGGGATGTCCAACGATGCAAATGTGTGGCGATGCTGTGTAAGTCGCTAACGGGCATAGCACTGCAGTGACAACACACAACAAAACCAACGCCCCCAAGCCATCACTGTGATCATTCGCATCAACATTCTGTGTCCACCACCTCCATAGGAGAGGAAAAAAGAGAAAAGAAGAGAGACAGAGAGAGAGAGAGCGAGAGAGAGGAGGTAGACAGAGTAGAAGATTAATGCATAAATCTAAATGTAAGAGGCTGCCACTCAGAAGAACAATGTCGGTGGTTGGCTGCAGTGTTGTGTGAGCAGCAGCGCACAATCTGCCTGCAGAGCAGGCAGCAATGCCCAGCAGCAGCAACAACAGTCCTCTGATTAGAAAGCTACGACCCTTCCAGCAGCGCTAACTAGCTCTCATAGCTGTTAAGAATTCACACCAACCTTATTGATCATTCAGTAGAGATTTGATGAGCTGCTTCAAACGCAGCTTCTGTCCCCAGGTACTATATACATATATGTATGTATATATACAGTGTCTGAGTGAAAGAGCCATAGTGCTTTTAAAAAGACAAGGCTTTGACTAACTCCCGTTGAGTAAAATGACACTGCACACTGATGCCAACGATTATGCTGGTACTTAGAAATGTCAAGGCAATCAAGTACAGTGGCTAGTTTGCTAAAGAGGCGGCAGCTGACAAAAGGTAGGGGTCAGTGGGGACAATAAAAGCAAGCTGTATTTAGGGGAGAGACATAAAATAGAGGGCAGCTGCAGCACATGTATACAAAGTAGATAGTTTCAATAGCCACAGAAGGTCATGGGTAGAGCAGTTTCATTAACCAGAAAGGAAGCTGGTCTGCTTTCGCGCCATTCAGCAGCCACTGCTGGAAGCAGGGAACGCCATTGCACCTACACCACAGGGGGGATGCTGAAATGGATGCACTTAGTGTAATTCAGCAGAGAAGAGGCCTGCCTTCAGAAGCGTTGATAGCCTTTTAGACAAAGTGGTAGGTGTGTTCCATTTCTGAAATATTGTACATGATCAAAAGAAACTGCAGTGAAAAATAACAAAGGGAAAATGGCAGGAACAGACAGATATCTAACAGTGTACAACCTCTTTTGCAAATCCGACTTTTCAAAACTCTCTGACCATGAGCCAGGCAGGACGGTGCAAAGCCTGTATCACTGGCTTAATAATGGATGGATTGGAGAGCTAGGGAGGGAGAGTTAGTGGGAGTCCTAGACTCCCTCCAGACAGCTGGCTGGGAGAGAATGGGCAGCAGGGAGACCTCGGCTCAACTCACAGCTTCATAAGCTTTACATTATGCAGAGCGACGCATGCTGGCGATCTGTTACACAACGGAGGGCTCACCATTTGCGCAATTAGCTTGGTGCATTGCTAACATACCTTTAGACAGAGGTAGAGAAGGAACAGAGGAACAGCTAGAGAATACCTGCTCTAAGAAGAGGGTAAGACAGGACACAGTGGACAAAGGATGAGTGCTGCGGGCATATTATAACATGGTGATATAACACACGCTCATAACCAAACTCTGGGTACTCTTGGCTTTTGTCAATCACTCTCTGCTGGTGTGGCTCAGTGACTGGTAATAAAAGCAGATAAGCTTCTATTTAAACAGGTGATGCCATTTCCTGCTTCTCCCCAGATGGAAGAGGGTGCTGTGCGCACACACACACACACACACACACACACAATAAATAACCCGAGACAGAAGGAGAAAGGATGCTACACCAACCAGTAACAGTATCAATATAATGAGATGGTATCATACGACTCCCCATTTTCCTATTCATCCTTGAAAGACAGAGAAAATCTTTCTCTCATCACTCTGCTGTATTTAAGTGAGATATAAAAGTACTTTTAAGTGCCCTCAGAGGATCTCCTTCATCATAAAACCTTGCATAAAAAATATATAGGTTTATTACCCAAGTCTCACTTTCAAAGTCACATCACAAGCTACATGCAGCTCTAATGGATACAACAGGATACAATAGAATGACTCAGAGAATACAAAAGTTGACATTCATCGGACTCTTACACTAATGAAAATGGATACAGGCTTTGCCACGGAAATAAGGCAGACAGCATATTTATACTATGACTGATAAGTGCATTAATTGCAACCAAGCTCCTGCTGAGAGAGTGATTGAGAGAAGGATGCTGAACGGCACTGAAAGGGGTACAGTACACAGTTTGTGTGATAGGATTACAGCAGAGTATCAAAAATGGTCTAATGAGTGAGGGATCAGACAAACAGGCAAAGACACACGCAGAAAACATTGTGAAACGGCAAAAGCAAAACAAACACACAGATTGGCACACAAACAACTGGCTGGAGACCAAACCTACTCTTAGATTGAGGTGGTGTGAAAGCATTCTGCCAAGGTAGACTTTACCTTTAATGATAGCTTTAGAAAGGAACTGGAGTTGCTGTGACCTGTGGGAGTTATAGTGTGTTCCATTTACCTCGGAACTCGGAAGCTGGAGCTGGGTTAGCTAGGTTAGCCATTGTTAGCAATACCAGTAGATAACAACGCATTACGCTGTTTTTTGTGCATACAAACAGCAAGATTCAGTGAAACACAAACGACAAAGACAAACGTGCTTAGAACTGTATGTTACTACAGCTTTCACTGCTGTCGATGCACGGGGCATCCATGTTGGATTTTGAGCTTGGGGTACTCGGAGGTTGTCCGACTTCCGAGCTCGGAAATCCGAGTTCAAGGGGCATGTTTCCGACTTTGACCTCAGAAATTCCAAAATCCGAGTACAAACGGAACGCACTACTAAAGCTGTCTACACATGATAGGCGGCAAAACCGCTTTGCGTGGGCCGTTCCATTGATTTCCTATGGGGAGAGCGGATTTTCCGCTCTGTGCTGCGCTCAAAGTTCAAATTATTTCAACGTTGACCTAGTTGCCGCTGACCTGTCGAAAGCGCAACCAATGAGATATCAGCTGTCGTTACCTAGCGACGGGAAATAGCTTCCTTGCCACCCTTGATGACGAATACCTGCGCTGTGCTCTCTGCGCTTTGCTCTGCTTCCTACCTAGCGGTGCGCAGAGAGCAAATCGCTAATCATGTGTAGGCGGCTTGAGGTGGTTGTGGTACAGAGGCCTCTAAATTGGTGTGTGTGCGTGTGTGTGTGTGTGTGTGTGTGTGTGTGTGTTAACAAAAAGAAGCAAAAAACAGAACTAAAGAGAGCTAGCTGTGGGCATACAGCTAAAAGTTGCAGAGAATCGGACAAACTTACGATGTGAGGGGAATCGCGGCCCATGGAAATTACCGTCCTGTTAACAGTCCTCAGCAGCTTCTCCATGACGATCTGCACGTGCCACTGGGTGGGACCCTGTGAAAAAATACAGTTATTACTTACATTTCCCACAACGACTATAAACACGTCTTCTAATTTTAAAATTACAATAGATTTTGAATGACCGTGCAAATTGACAAGTCTAGGCAGAACCCTATAACCTCGTTTCCAAGTGGCTTTCTGTGATTCGGGTAAATGTCAAAGCTCCTCATGTACATTTGGCCAGTTGTCAGCTCAAATTAAAAAAAAAGACATCACCATGGAATAAGAGCCAAATTGCCAATAACTTCTTAAAAGCTAATTTCCAGACAATGTTGAAGTGGTGTGCGGAAGGGATTCCTCCTCTAATTTCAAGAAATACACACAGTAACAGATCACCAAAAATCTGCTTGTTTCTTGGTCCATGGATCAACTTTCCACCATAATTCACTGACATTTGCTTACATAAATAAATCAATAAATTACTATTAACTAAAACTGCTTCTTTACTGCTTTTGGTGACATTACAAAACCAATTATATGTTGTACTTTATCAATAGATATGACACATGTTAATACTGCTTTCAAAAAAACTTATACTTTTGTTAAGAGACCTGACAATTACGACAATGCAGCCAAAATGGTTAATACATTGTGAACCCTAGCATTTGGAGGGGGAAACACCCATGGAGCAGTTGTACAGTTGTCATAAGTGGGATGATTTTCCATGGACCTGCTTATTAGTGAGTTTGAGTTAGCGCAGGGCTGTTTCTCACGGTCTGTACCCATCTGTAGGGGAAATATTCTAAGCAGACCGAGCTCTGCAGCGTCAACCTACACTTTCAATAATTTACACAGCTCTGCGGTTGAGGAACTCATGCACTCAGGTCTGTGCACATAAGCACACACAAATATTCACACAAGTAAGTGTGATGCACATCTTTCATGAAAACACAGACCCAGAGTTTTTTTCTGGGCCCTTTATAAAAGTCCTACACAAACACAACATGTTCTAATCTATTTAAATATACAATTAGATATTTATTCATAACAAGGTATAATTGTTTATTAACTTTGAAACTCAAGTGGACAAATCTGATTCCCATCAATGTCTACGTGTTTATGGAAGTCTATGAAAGCATACAGTGCAGGACAGGTATAAAAGAGAGCAGGGCAGGGAGAGGACGCAGCACAAAGGCAGAGAGAGACAGAAGGCGTGTGAAAGGGAGAGCAAGTGGGAGATAATATTGAGCAGAGTGGAGTGTGGGAGGCGAGGCCGTTGTGATCAATGGCGAGGAGAGTCTGAGGGCCTGCGGGAGGACATCAGGAGTCTGGGCATGGAAGAGGTTGAAACACACTCGTGAAGCAGCTGAGTGTGTGTGTCTGTGTGTGTGTGTGTGTGTTTGTGTTATTATATATGCACTGAGGTCTGAGGCTGATACCTGAGTGTGAGGGATGTAAACTTGTAATGGTAAGCTATTTCCTGCCACTTTATAAACTAAACAATTAATTAATTAATTGGAAAACAATTAATTAACAATTAATTTACCGATAAATGAAGGAAACATTAGCTTTGACTGGCTACATAACTGGCTCTGTGATTGATTTACCATGTAGTAAAGAGTTCATCAACATGTTGTTGGAGCATGTTGTTGAATGATGTTGAAGATGGCCTTCTAGCCACACTGAGCGATGAATTACTGAACAAGGCCAACTCTACAGGTTAGTAAATTAACAGTGCTGTAAAAAGGTGCTCCTTCCAGGGCATGCAGGGCAATAAAATACATTAAGAACAACGCACTGATTAGTAGGTATTCAGAAAAATAACCACAGTCGAAACAGCTTCTTCTTTATGCAGGGACTTCTGGATCCCCTTGTTATGCTATTAATTATCCCAGAGGGAAATTAATGTACATAAAGCTGGAGAGTTGTGTTCATTACCACATCCTTCCTGTAGAGCACCTCCAGGATGTCACTAAGCAGCTGGCAGCAAGCCTTCGGCTCCTCACGCTTCTCCAGGTGGAACTTCAGCTGGTCCGTCATCAGCGGCAGGAGGATCTCTCGGCAATCTGTAGGGACACCGGCAAATACACACAGTCACAACGTCGCTCAACACATGGGCGCAGATGATGGATCACACAAGGCAGAACAGCATATGTTCTCGAAACACTCAATGAAGAAGCATGCAGCTTGTTAATGGCTTCCTCACAGCTCAGAGGATTAAATTAAAACAATGCACATAATGACTATTGATTAAACTGAATGAGGCAAAATCTTCTTAAATCCCTTGGAGTAGTCACAGTGCATCAGCATGAATGTCAGAACAAAAGCCAATCAGAGCCATACACATTGTCATAGGACAGCCAATAAAAAAAAAAAACCTGGCTTAAAATATCAAGTAAGAAATTGAAGCTGCAAGCAGCATTGGACGGGGCCTCGCGCCTCTGCACGCGTCAGGGTTACTGACGGATGCTGCTCCTTGCGACCGTACATTTGCACGGAACTCAGACACTGCAAATCATCAGCAATGAAAAGGGAACTCCCTGCTGAGTTCAATGATACCTCACACAAGACTCTACCTTAAACGGGTCACCAATTATGAAAGGGGGCGTGGCTTAAGCATAGGGGGGCGGGCCAAACCATCACCAATGAATAAGGAACTCTCTGCTGAGTTCAATGATACCTCACACAAGTCTACATCAAACGGGTCATAAGTTATAAAAAGGGGCGTGGCTAAATCATGGGGGGTGGGTCAAACCATCACCAATCAAAAAGAAACTCTCTGCTGAGTTCAATGATACCTCACACAAGACTCTACCTTAAATGGGTCACCAGTTATGAAAGGGGCGTGGTTTAAGGATAAGGGGCGGGCCAAACCATCACCAATGAAGAAGGAACTCTGCTGAGTTCAATGACACCTCACACAAGACTCTACCTTAAACGGTTCAATTGTTATGAAAGGGGTGTGGCCTGATTATGTGGGCGTGGTTAAATTATAGGGGGCAGCTCAGTATCACATGCAGACCACACATAAGTTTCATGTAAATCGGATGATGTTTGTCATATAAGGCTGATTTTCTGTTGCCAGCTATGACCAAAAGTTTAAAAAAAAATTGGCCAAATTGTACAAAGTAACTTCTTCGTTCATCGATAAATGCTCAAAATGACCGACACGGCACGCTGAAAAGTTTTGCTTTTAATAACTTTTCATCGTTAAGGTCTTTAGATGACACAGACCGAAATTGAAGTCAATCTGATGAAATCTCTAGGAGGAGTTCGTTAAAGTACAGCACCTTGACTTTTAGGCCTACTTCCTGTTGCCACTAGGGGGCGCTATGACTGAGTAAATATCGGCCTTTATTTGTCCTCAGGGTTGGACACTTTTGAATCCTGAAATGTTTTGAGCCAAAGGCGATTCATTTGCCGGAAGAAAGGAAAGGAAAGGAAAGGAAAGGAAGGAAGAATTCCTTCAGTTTCAATAGGGCCTTCGCCGCTGTCAGCGCTTGGGCCCTAAAAATAGCCATATTGATCCTTCTCAAATATTGACCATTGTTGTGGTACCCTTAATCAAAGCACTTAACCTGCTACTGTCCCAGTGGGTAACAGTTGTACTGTTGTGAATGTCAAGCCTTGTAATTTTGAAAAGATAAAGTATACGCATGTTTGATAAAACATTTTTCCAGGGGGGGAAAATTGGTAGAAATGAAAGAATCATGTATTCTTTATGTCTCTATTGCACCTAAAATAGCAAGTAAAGGCAGCAGAAAAACTTTCTTGCTAAATCTGTCAAAGTAACAGTTGCAATTAATTCAACACAACATGCAACCAAACCCAAGTTTGGCTGATGTTGACAGCAACATCAAAAAGTGAATTTCCATATGCAGAGGGTAGAGAATTTGGTTGGCAATTGGACATGGAGGACAGCAGAGATAAGCCAGAGAGTATTCTCATGGAAGGTAAACCTAAGGCAGTCTGCCACAAAATTATCATATTTTTTATTAAACCTTCTGATTTCAATCTTAGTGGTGTATGTGTATGGGGGTCATATTTAAAGCCTAGGGACAAATACTGGAGTTAGGTTGGTTCAATAAAAAGATTGGGAGTATCCATTAGGGGGGTTAGGTAAATATCTTTAAGATTGGTGAATAGAATATAAACTGATAACCCGTCTGCAAGAAAAGAAAAGACGTTAGAAATAAAACACCTCTCAATGACCTCATGCAGTGCGCTGACATTGTCTCCCAAACACAAAGGAGTACTGATATTAATTTCATATTAACAAAGTACTACTGATATTAATTTCATATTAAAAGAAAAGAATGAGAACAAAAGAGCAGCACACATGCAGTGGCAGACTAAAGGGACTCCAGTACTCTTCAAATAATCTAATAACATGGTGGAGAAAACCGCTGCTTTAAAAAGGGCCACTGAGCAATGGATTTCAATTCACAATCAATAAAATCTCTCTGCTTCACAGATAGTTACAGCTTTAATAAGCCAATCAACTGGGACAAAATAAAACTTCCAATTTTATTACTCATTCTCTCACACACACGCACACACACACACACACCTTTGCCAATTGTCAAACCTGCTCAAGGCCGAACGATGAAGAGCAGGATGTAACGCATAATGAATAGTATGAACTATACCCAGAGATATTAAACATGAATCCATTCAGTGTTATATATTCTCTGACCCATTCTAAAGGAACTACATGTAAAATTGAGCAGTATGGACTTATTCAATGAAGATAGATGAAGAAAGAAAAAGGTGATACCTTCATCTCAACATGATCAGACCACGATCACACAAAAATGGAAAGAAAACTTCTACTTGTGGGGGGGGGGAGCAAGTTTGAAGGTGGCGCCAAAGGAAAGTTGTTTATCCTCTGATGAGCATGAAAACACTTTCATGTCTTACCTTATCTCCTCTATCTTATTTGCATGTAATTTTTCCTAATTTCTTGGCCCAAGAGTGGTGAAATTGCAAAGGTAACAGTGACCAAAATACACGAGGCTTACCCTCTGAGAATCATTACATTGCTCACTCAATTTCACAGTAATTCATCAATTACATGTTGAGACATATCACATACAACTTCAAAAGGTTGAGCTGACCTAAATCAAAACGGGCTCATTTTGGGTCGCCCGACCTGCGGCTATTTGCAGCATGTCATTCCCCCTCTCTCTCTTTTTTCATGCCTTCAGCTGTCCTGTCAAAATATAGGCCTAAAATGCCATGGCAATCTTCCCTGTACATTTTGACTTATCTTGTGTGGAAAGGGCAGGAGGTCAGGAAAAACAAGAATAAAATATCCTGATGATCATGATAATCCACTGCAAATTACATGGAAATCCAACATCCTTTCAGGAAATAAAGTGTTGGAAGAGTGGATATTTCCTGTTGGTGGTGCTAGATTAAAGTTCACAGGATCACCACAGTCAGTAGGATTTATCCCAATGATCTATCTAATGGTTCTCAAGACATTTCACTTTGACCTATGGACTCTGCCAACCCTCAGTGGCTCTACCCAAACGTGCTACGACAGAGTTTAGAGCATGGACATATGCTGCAGGCTGCTCTACAATACAGCTATTATTCACATAAAACTTCCACTGGTTAATACCTGAAAAGGAATGTTATGGATATTAGGAGTTTGTATTGTCACTTGTTAGCTATCCCTGACACAGAGTGATAACCATGTCTGCACCAAAATATTTGTGGTGCTATGGAACAGAGCACCAAGCTATCCGCCTGATACAGCTTAAAATGAAACTGCGCGTTTTTATGTACGTGTGTGTGCTTTGTAATCTTCCAGGGTTTGAACATTGACATTGTGTGGAGTGTTAATACCTTGTTTTTGCAGGGCCATCACTCCTTTTGTGCCCCCTCAAAATACACACAGGTGGTAACACACACTAACGCATAAATGCACATAGTCTTGCGCGCGCGCGCGCACACACACACACACACACACACACACACACACACACACACACACACACACACACACCTTGCTACACAAGTAGCAGGGTAGGAGCAGGACAAGCAGAGTGGAACTATCAAGCTAGGCCATGAGCGGTCTCCTCAAACTTCCAGCGCAAAGTCGCAAACAGATTTTAGACGCTACAGTGATTTTCCCCTTTAAAACAGACCAGGAGAGCAGCTGACATATTTGTTCTCTTCCAATGAGCCCATTTGCAAGTGATTTATGCGCCTGTCCCGCTCTCTCCTTTTACATCATAAACATTGAAGGTGACACAACGTTGTGCCTTCAAAATAAAAAAGACCCAAAATGTCCCTCTTTTCTGAGTTCATTAAGTTTCCATCTGCAGCAGGGAATAGCATACGCATACCAATCGCACTCAACATACAGCATTTCCATTTCAAATGTATAGATGAAACTCACGGAGAAAGGAATGTCTGCTTATTGTCGTCATTCTGAACAGAAATAAGCCCATCAGGGACTGAAAAATACTAATTTAAGACGTGCTTTTACAGAAACAGTTAATATGTTAATGATTGTGCAGCCTACAGGAAAGAAAACACTTCCAACAGTGAACTCATTCAATGCATATTGATGAGTGTGTGGAGACGACTAAGAAACTCCATGTTGAGCATCTAGGTAGATGCCTCTTGCTGGGTTGTAATTTGCTCTGAGCATTCCAGTACATTTCCCTTTGGGATTGGCCGGCAATGGACCCTTTCAGGGACCACCTGGGGATCAGGATGCATCCTGAGTCCCAAGAGCATGTGCACTTGTCTTACTACAGCTGATTAGACCACCTTTAAAAACTGCCTGGCTAACCCATTTGGTCATTGCAGTGGTCATTATCTGCAATAAAACATATCCAAAGCGGAGCTCAGCTTGATACTGATGTGGAAAGGACAATTTTACTTGGCAAATAAGCCTTCTCCATCACTGGTTTTTGCAGTTTTAAAACATGCATGCACCTAATGGACTACTAGAAATGTTCAAAGCAACGGAGCGTGGAGCTGTTGTGAGAACCGAGCAGCAGGGTAGCCTGTATCTACATCACAGCAACGAGTCCTCTGGCTGGTCAGCAGGACATTCACAAGCATCGGGGAGGCTTGCCTGTCCACAATTACACAAACAGATCAATAGCATTGACCAGAGCACCACACCCTGAGCATTGTCCTTCAATAGTTACTCACTTAACTGGACAAACCACAATTTTAGGTTGCTAAAGTATGAAAGGAATGCATTATCAAGTTGAAGACATTTACACTGTTATGTTCATTGTTAACTAGATTATTAGGACAAACACGCCATCACACCTTGCCTAAATTCCATTTCATAATACCTTTTTGTACATTCATGCTGAACTAAACAATCTGATGACGGAGCTGGAGAGCAGCCGTGCAAGTGGATACTTGTTGTCCACTTCCTTCACATTAGCTGACTGCTCTGAGGCATGTGTTGTCCCTGCCAGCCACATTAAATCACTGTTGCCATTTCATTGCTTTAGGAACTTTGCATTTAATTTACCAACACGGGACAGTGTGTGTGAGCGTGCTTGACTCTAAATCAGGACCTAACCTAACACGGCCTTTAGTGGATTGCTGCCTCTGGCAAAAGGTTTGGCCCTCAACCATCACTGCAGCAGGGCCGCAGGCTAGCCTGGCTGCAGACACTGGAGGTTGGACTAGACTCTCATTAAACCATCTCTACATCCCTGCTCTTCATATTTGACATTACTACAACATGGCCGAAATATACAATAGCATGGTGCTCATGTGTACTATGAAAGTATTAGTGTGGATGTGTGTGTAAGTGCTGTTTGGGTGTGACAAGAATATGGAAACGAGAACAGAAATTACCTAATGAACACATTTAAATCATGAAATAGTCATACAAAGAAGAAAAGGAGGGGCTTAGACTTGAAGACTGTGTGGATGGGAATACTGATATCTTTATACAGACAAGTCCCCGTGATTTTAGCAGTGAGATTGCTTAACTCTCTTAGGCAACAAGAGGGATTTCCACTATGCCCTTACCAACAACCTTTACTGACTCACAAAGGGCTGCCAAGGGGGGCAGGTGGTGTGTTTGATTGCCTATATTACTGCTTTGTGAGTGAAGGTGCATGCACTAAGGAACAATTTGTGTGTGTGTGTGTGTGTGTGTGTGTGTGTGTGTGTGTGTGTGTGTGTGTGCGCGCTCTCTCACCGTGATGAGCAAAGAGATCGCTGTGGACAATGTCAATCAGACAGTCTAGCTTCTGTTTCACCAGGCGACCCAGAGGAACCTTCAGGATGAACTCGGTGAACAGCTTGCTACGGAGACAGGAGGAGGACAATAAAGACAAAAAGTCAGACTGATCAGGCATCTTGGGCTGGTTGACTGCTTCCCATCACTAGCCATCGTCCAAAACACAATTAAAGGCCCTGCACACCAACACAGGTACTCAAAATTCTGGCTATGGTTGAGTATATGACAATATATAGCATCAGAGCGTCAGACAATAGCAGCTGACCTGGGATGATCTCGAAGAACAGCTTGCTACCAGAGATAGATTTTGCTATCTCCGATTGTATTAGAGGATAGCAGTCACTATTGCAAATCAATGACAAGGACGTCAAGGTGTCCAAACTCCGTAAACTTAAAATGATAAAGGAAGTTTCCTCAACAGGTTCAACAACACTGAAAACACCTGTGTGTGCGTGCACGTGTGTGTGCGCGCACGTGTGTGTGCGTGCGTGCGTGCGTGCATGTGTGCGTGACTGCCAGTGCATACTATTCAACTAGTTTTTGGTTTATTTGTTTTAAGACAACCAACATTTAGCTCAGCAAGAACCATCATCATGAGCATTCAACAACTCAGAGCTTGAAAGATAAATCGGCATTCATGCACACACATAAAGCTCACAGTTTTCTCCTCAATGAAGAGGCCAGATGCTTGTTATGCTGACTAGCTGAGGCTCAAGGAGAAGAGAAAAGGTTCTGGCAGGAGATGAAACACCCCCATCCCCAAGGCTTCAATTTAGTCGCCTCCAGCTTGGCCGCTCAGCCAGGTTTGCCCAAACAACAGGAACAGCTAATGCCACCTTTGCTCAGGCAGGGAAAAAGCCCGACCTGTGATTTATAGGTAAGTGAATGGTTCATAAGGACCCCAGCTTTCAGAATTAACGCTGTAATCAAAAGCTTTTCTCATGTTGGTTCCGCTCCAACTACAGAAATGATAGCAGAGCGTGTTGGATCGTTATGTTGTCAACACAAATACTATTTATTATTAACTTTATTGGAGCTGTCAACCAGGACAGGTTTGACCCAATTTTTCAATCAACATGTCCCCGTAGTAGTCCAAACTGTCTCTCCAACCCCACAAATGTGCCAGTTTGTTTGTTTTACTGCACTTCACCATATAGCTGGATAGCATATGGTTCCTTTGGCTGCACAGTACAGAAAGAGGAAGTAGGGCTGGGTGATACGGGGAAAATCAGATATCACGATATTTTTTACCAAATACCTCAATGTCGATATTGTGACGATATTCTAGGGTTGACAATTGGTGCTTTCATAACATATCTTCACATTTAGATTTTAGATAAATAACCATCATAATGTGGATATAATGACTAAGTGGTTAAAGGCAAATACTAGAACAGCTAGAACAGTCTGGTAGGTTCAGAAAATGTCATCACTTTACTGTAATGCAGCCTTTGAAACCAGGACAAGAAAACACTTACCATGTAACGATATTACAATTCTTCAAAATCTAAGACGATATCTAGCCTCATATCACGAAATCGATATAATATCGATATATTGCCCAGCCCTACAGGGAAGTCATCCAGTCATAGTCTTTAAAATCCAAACATTTTAGTGTGCCTCACTATGATAACACAAATTAGAATGAACACATTGTTTCGTTTTGAAATATAAAAAAAACAGAATCAGTGTCACACACTGAGAAGGACATACTGAATTACATCGAGAAGGGCAGAAAAAAAAAAACACTTTAGGAAGCTGTGAATTAGACCTGCACGATAAATCGTTATAAAATCGCAATCTCGATTCACCCCTGTTCACGATTTAATTTTTTTATTACTTTGAGGATTGTTTTTTTTTCCTCCTTCAATTAATTTATTGAAAGCATTTGATATTGACATTAACATGTTTTAATTATGTAAAGACATGTTCAAGGAGTTCAGATAGAGCCTGTATCAGTGTATGTGTTATATGTCACTATTTTTGGTAGCCTACTGTACTTAAATGGCCAGTATATACTTTATTTTCTTTTTTCATTGAAGCCTCTATGTTTACAGGCTTGTGGTGATGCGCAATGTGCTATAGCTGCCAAAAATCGTGATTCTTATTTTACCCTGAATCGTGTAGGGCTACTGTGAATGCTGAACAGAGAAACGGTGCATGGTAGACAGAATGAATGAGCTGAAAGACAATCTTCCACCTTTGACAAACAACCCCCCTTCACCACTGTGGCTGTGATAGTGGTGGAGTGGAGCTGAGGCTAGAGGCAGGGATTGACGGGGCGTGTGTGGTCCAGAATCTGCTGCTGCCCAGGTGCTGGGTGTGGGCAAATGGAAGGGGCTCCTTGCTGAGTACTTGCAAATGAACAGTTCAAGGTCTGGGAAAATACCTACATGTAGTGGCACTACTTGTGCCAGTCTTTGAGCCGCCATAAAAATAGGTCCTATTGTCAAGAGTTTTCGGATGGTGAAATATTAGTGGAAATAAATGTACAACAAGACGGGGTTTCCCCTCAACAAGATTAGGAAAAGAGTAGTTTTGTTTTTTTCCGACAAACATTAGATTCAGCCTGGTCAGAAGCAACCTGCTGTTCTTCCCAATGTGTCGTTCCTATTAATGTAACTGTCTGTGTACAGATTGCATATTTCATTATGAGATAATCAGGACAAAATCGGCGTGACTCACGTTATGACTATATTCGTATGAACTAAATATTTACAGATGACAAAATGTTTGACCAAAATGTGAACGAAATATGTTTTTAAAGACTAATTTGCAGCTAAAAAGTATTTCACTGAATACATTAGAAAAGCTTTCTTCATATATTTGTAAATATAATGCTCCATAAATGAGGCCATTCTCTTTTGTTATTGTGCTGTGACAGATTCAAGACATTCAAATGGAATGTTCTCTCAGTTTTGGAACACTACCCCAAAAACCCATGGAACTTAAGTTTGACATTTAGAGTCCTTTCATTTCTATAATGGAAGGAAAAGTTATTCAGATGATGAGGACAGATTTTCAAGTATTTTTCCCGTTTTGTTTAACAACATAATAAATATATGATTTAGTGCCACAGTAACATCAGCACGTGATACTTCAGAAGTCGTTTTGATTATTAAGACGAGCATTACGCTGTGGCAGATGACATTCACGGTAGATAACATTAACTGAAATGGACACTTGAGTAGAGCTGTTGGTGGGTTTCCAAGGCAACCTGAGCATGTTTAAGCGCTGCCTATCACAGTACAGCTACTGAATGTTAAGTTGTTGAATAAAAACAGCCTAAGGTTGAGAGCCAGACATAAACAAAATGGTGCTTACAAGTATTCATAGTGGCACAATATCCCATCAGCTTGTTAGGGATTCATCTAAAACATGACATTTTAATTTAAACAAAAACAAAAGCAATTAAGATTTCTTCTTTCATTCTCCAGCAAAACAACATTTAAGTCCAATTTGAGCGTTTTCTAGACATTTGTTTTGATGCGGTGCTTTTCAGCAACAGCCATCTGTTTGAGCAACTCGAAGAAGTGTACTGCACGTGTCATTGTAACAACAACCGAGCAGAGGAAAATGCAATGGATCATATGAAATTACCTGAGTTCCTTTGGATCAAAGACCAGCTTGACATCGTTGACAATGGTGGGAATGTACTTCAGTGCAGCACCCTTAACCAAAAAAAAGAAAAAGAAACCATTAACTCATTCTCAGCTCTGAGTTAATTAGTTCAGTCATTGATTGATTTTGTAAGCTACTCTATCTCACATTATGTAATACAGGTTTTTCCACAAGGTGGGGATGGTGTGTTGTTACGTTGTGTGTAGCCAAATGTAAATGTGTCAATATGTTTACCTAGTGTTTGTATGATACTCTGAGCTGCTCTACTTTTATCAACTCCTTCCCACTGTATCGTACTGTATTTCATCCAGTTGCTCTGAGGGCAGGGGGTGATGTTAAGACTTGTATTAAACAAACTGGGACAAAAGGAAGAACTCTTTGTAATGATACCTTGACAGATAAAGCCAGATAAGATGCCCATCGGTACTATAATATGTATACAAGTGAGAGCACCCAGTGGCAGATTACAGAGCCGTCCATTAATAACAGGAATGATTAAGCAAGCTGAGCTTCTCTCTCTAACTGCCTGCTGCTAAATGCTGGCCAAGATGGGTTGGGGGTGTTTATACAGCATCTGTGCAAATTAGCAGCCGTGCCAGTCTGTCCCACCGAGGTTGATTAGCCATGCAGGTGTAGCACACTGGACGTCACCTGCTAAAATCCACTGTTTGTTATTGTGCATAGTTTTTTGTTTTTTTTCTGAAAATATGTGAAAGTAGCCTAATTAGCAATGTTCGGAATAGGTTGGCAAGAGAGAAAATACTTTGTTACTGACTTCAGTAAATGTAATGATGTGAACAAAACGTCTGTTAGAAATCCTGTCTTAAAAACATATTTTGACACATCTCTGCATGCTGAGACTGAATTCAGAGGAACACTGTGCAGTGTTATAAGCTGGATTTTTCAAACCTGGATATCGTCATGACCTCCAAATAAAAATCATACCGTAATCTACTCTCATCTAAATAGATATTTTTAGTGCTCATGCATAACACAACACCTTCACCTCTCTCTGCAGACAGAAAGAGTTGGGGAGTCTGAAACTTGGCTTTCAAAAGGTGCTGTTTGACTTTGATTCAGTTATCAATCCTGGCTCGGCTCAACTGCATCTGTTGACTGTTTACTTAATTCCCACCCGTTGTGCCGGGATGTAGTGTGTGAATTGTCGCAACAAGTTCTCAGAGAAGTTGGGTTTCCTGCCCCTGTTTCTGTGTGCACCTCACAGTCACTAGGAGCATGCATATGTATGTGTGTGTGTGTGTGTGTGTGTGTGTGTGTGTGTGTGTGTGTGTGTGTGTGTGTGTGTTGGTTTATCAAAGTGTTTGCCTGCATGTGTGCCAGTCTGTCCAGATGTTCATCTGGGTTCAGACTTGAGGTATAATGGGACTGCTCATTAGCTTCCACCTGTCACAGTGCTTTCACAAGGGCGGACTTGGGAAGAAACCAGGATTCCTCGCTTTCATGCCCGTTCCTCAAGATCAGTTTTTAATTTACTGACAGTAAAGCTAATATCTCAACCAATTACACAGCAACTGACTCCTAATTGACTCCTGAGCTTCTCCTATGGTTGGGTGTGCACATGGATCTATTGTAGGTGTGACAAGGTGCATGTACACTGCAATTATGTTATCTCTAAAAGCATAGGTGTGTGTGCACATCAGCATGTGAGCGCATGTGTGGTTTTGAGTGCATCTGCAAAAAGTATATGCTTGTGGGTTTGTTTCATATCTGGAGTCACTGAGGATAATGACTGCAAACACAATGTAGAGATCTTAAAGGCGCAAGAAAAAGACAGTGAAATAAATACCTTAAGGAGCAGCTAAATAGCAGAAGGCCAGAGGAGCCCCAGACCACAGGACAGTCAAGGTCAGAGTGAAACGGAGAAAGAGGAACAACACAAACACACATAGAAGTACAGACAAGACAAGAGAACAGACATGCATAATGTGTGGATGCAAGAAAAAAACTAAAAAGGTTAGGGCTGCACAGAAAGCCTTGAGTAAGTCAGTAAGTTAATATGATTTTTGTCACTGCAGATGCATTTCGGTACAGACCAAATAAGAATTAAGGTTCCATACTGAACCCTAATCTTTATGGAATAGTTCAACATTTTGGGAAATACACTTGCTCGCTTTCTTGGCGCGAGTTAAGATGAGAAGATTGATACCACTCTTACATCTGTATAGTAAGTACTGCATGAATCTACAGTCAGTAGACAGTTAGTAGAAACAGCTACCCTGGCTCTACCCTGTCCCAGGTACAGTAATTTGGCTGGACGCAAAAATAGTCCGGCACAAACGACAGCCACAACACTTTGCTTTTTGTACAGATTAGGTAAACAAGATATAATGTAGTCTCGCATTAGCAGACCTTCCTCAACAGCGCTGTGGAGGAGGGTCTGGCTAGTCCACACAGCATTCCAGGATGGTAGAATAACACGCTCTGGTTTGTTGGCATTTCTTTAAACCAATCACAACCGTCATGGGCGGTGCTAAGCCCCGGACAAAATGACCGTGCCTCTGCAAAATAGCCTCGGGAAGGAACTTGTTTTGGTGTACATGTTGCTCGTTCAAAAGTTGTTTTAGTCGTGCAACAGAAAACTCAGATTGCACAGATAGTCTAGCTAGCTGTCTGGATTTACCCTGCAGAGATCTGAGGAGCAGTTAACCATAGTCCTCATATATCTACCGGAGTTTAGAATGACAACACAAAGAAAGCAGAAAGTGACGGACATCCGGCCAAAATGAGGGACATCCGGCGGAATTTCTGGCGGCACCTGAACAACCCCGGAGGTGGAACGGCGTCGATATAGACTAGATATAATGTGTAAACTAGCGAGCTTCAGAGGGGCTAGTAGGCTGATGTTGTTTTCTTTAGCCGGGTTAGTTGTTTCTCCCTGTCTCCAGTAGAGATGGCCCAATACCATTTTTTGCTTCCCGATACCGATTCCGATACCTGAACTTGCGTATCGGCCGATACCGAGTACCGATCCGATACCAGTGTGTCATATATTTTATTATGTTTTAACAACTGTATACTACTATCCCTGTATGGATGTGATATGATTTCTATCTTTGTTGTCGGTCTGGCTCAGGTTAAACTCTTTGTGAAACATGAACAAACACAAACAATGAACGCCACAGATCTTTCTTTTATTCTGCAGTTTGACAGTCAGTTATAACGGAAAAAGAACATAAATAAACTACTTTAACGTAGATTTTCTTTTGGGCTTTATTACATGGTATCAGATCGGTGCATAAACTCCAGTACTTCCCGATACCAGCGTTTTAGGCAGTATCGGAGCCGATACCGAACATCTCAAGTCTCCAGGGCATACAGACATAAGAGTGGTATCAATCATCTCTTCTAACTCTCGGCAAGGAAGTAAAGAAGCATACTTCCCTAAATGTTGAACTATTCCTTTAAGTACCTACTTAAGATGCTCTCTAATATATATATATATATATATATATATATATATATATATATATAGTATATATTTCATGTTATGTGCAGCCCTACGAAGGCCATATAGAGAGTAGATAAGAGTAAAGTTCAGGAAAATCTGCACAAAGAGACGTGACAAAGGTGACGAAAACAGATAGTACAAGTTGTAAAGACCATCGAAGAGCAGAAGCCTAACATTAATAACACACGGAACCTAAACATTAATGTCTATTAAGCGGCTATATTACTTTAAATCGAACAAGACAGATGCATCACCAATTACATGTCATCCAAAGGAAATCACAGCAGAGTTATTTACTTTCCACACAGCAGCACTTATTTACTATTCACGCAGCAGCAGCTAGATCTTGGCACTGAGTTTGAGCGATAGCATGTAGATAGTCAGCCTACCTTCACCATGTCAGTGTTCTCTGAATTACTGTTCATCATGTCATTAAAGGATGTGAAAAGGTTCCTCAAGGACTCCATGAAGTCGGCCTCTCCTTTGTTCTCATAGAGCCTGGGAGGAGATGAAGTAGAGAATTACATTGGCAGATGATCACAAGGCTGTTGTTTGTTTCATCCCTGTGTAAACAGCCCCGCCCGCAGTGGAAATAACAAGAGTTTGATGCCTCCCTGTTCAATCATTAAAAGCAGCCAGCAGAATGGGCCATGTGTGCTATCAATGCAAATATTATTGGATCGGAGCCACAGACATCACTCTTGCTGCCAGCCAGATTAGCATTTAAAAACAACATGACAAGACCCTGAAGCACCTGCCTGCTGTCATGTGGAAACAAAAATCATAAAAATTAATGTTCTATGCTAATGACTCTCCTCAAATACTATACAAGGAACAGAAAGCAAATGTCATGTAAGGGTTCAATGCCGTTACTTTGTAAACATTTCGAGGACATACTATTACTTATTTCTTCTGCTAGTTTGGTTATGTGGAGCAAATGCTGCCCAGCGACTGCAGTGAATAAAAGCCAATGATCACAGAACAATTGCAGAAAACGCTTCCCCCAGTTTCTAAGTGCATGGGGACACAAAGCAGGGCTTCCTCCATAATCCCCCCAAAAATGCAAATGCTTTTTATCCCACTTGCAGAGCCCATAAATCTCTACAAACTGGGTATTATTTGTAAATGAGCCACGTTGTGCTCCCTGCAAGGTAATTAAGTGTGTCAACCACTCACAATTTAATAAATTAAAAATGAGGATTTGTGAGAGAAATTAAAATAGTTTGAAAACCCACACTGAAGCAGATCAAAGAAGGATGAAGTGTTCACATCTGATTTCGCTGGCTTACTTCCAGAGAGGTGGGTTTTGTTGTGCCACAATCTCTCATGGGGCTGCAGGTATTACATGGTCAAGGTTAGTCACTGTTGAGGGCTTACAGAAATCATAGGATTAGAGGCATCCGTCTCAGGGCTCCCACAACAACAATTACTTAAAGCTGCTTCTCACCTGCAGCACCAAGGAGCGAAGTGAGCTCCTGACAGCCACACCAGTCTCAAGTCACGAGGGGAAAGTGTGTAATTAGAGTGTCTCCTCTGCCATTTCATTTAAATGTTCCACTGGGCTGCAATGATGAGCCAAACGCGTGCTGATGTAGCCTTGATACCAGAGCTGCATGAGAAGCTTCAACAAACGCAGCTTTATAGTTAAGAAGAATATCTAACCCTGAGACTAACTCGGCAACAATGGCCCGACAGAGCTGATACTGGAAACCAGACAAAGAAAAGTGCTTCAACAAAGGACATAACACAGACAGGAGGTCCACTTTAGGGTTGGAGGTTGCTGTAAGTTATCCTGCGACAGAAACCACTTGACACACACTATGAACATTGACAGCTCTACAAGAGAGTTGCTGTAGTCTGATATGTGAGGTAAAGGACAAGGCGTCCTCTAGACTTCCGACGAAAAACCAATCAAACTGTGCACACTCAATTAGACCAGGATCATACATCAGCCCCTCAGCCGCCACCAGCTTCATTCCGTGGCTCTACAACATTACCATCCATTTAACATCTCCACAGCCAATTATAAACACATCCATAGAAATCTCCTCAGCATAGAGACCATTCACTTTTACCGGGTTTCCAACTTCATTCCACAGCAGTGGCATACTGTGAAGAACACAATCAGTGGTGCACACAATATTGATTCCGTATTATGAAATAACACTGAAAACAAGGTATTATTTCAGGAACAACTACAGCAACAAAGCAATTAAAATTATTAGTAAGACTAACCAACAAGTGATACATGTTAATATCAAGTACAATTAAAGACAACCAAAGAATACTGTGTAGACAATGACAGTATGTCTGCATGCATGTGTGCATATAAACATGTACTATATAGTAAATAAAAATATATGTATCTGCATTGCCAACACACACAACAATATGTACATATTATGTGTGCATCAGGACATACTGGTTAAAAAGGACTCTGGAGCGGACGATAAACTTGAAGATGTACTCGAGAGCCTTCATGGCCTTCAGCAGCTGTTCTGTCAGCTTCTCAGCATTGTCCACATAGTTCTTCAGAACTTTTGTCAGCTTCCTACAAACACAATCATATATAGAGTTTGTTAAATCTGCTAATCCCAAAATGGGATATCATTTATTAAATGTCCTTGGTCTATTTGAACAGAGGGTAATTAACTCACGTGTAGGCCAGTGTGGCACTGAAATGCTTCCGAATGTAGGTCTCCAGAACAGGGTTAAAGTGCTGGAACTTTCTGTCAGCTATAAGCCCAATTATAAACACCTGTCAGAGAACAGAGACATATTCAGTAAAATGGAAACCACACAGCTCATAATGGAAAGCAGGAAAAACTGCCTGTCTTACCCAATATGCTGAAATAGATTGGGAAATGAAACAAGATTGCATTTGGGCATAAAGCCATTTTCTCTCAATTCGCTAGCCTGCAGATAATCTAGGACCCCAGACAACACAATCCCTACCTCCTTTCTCTGAAAGAGAAAACTATTCTTTTGAGATGTACCCGATGATGTTAGGTGTTGGCATGGTAGATAGGATTCTGTCAGATACTTTGTCAATACCTGATTTAATAAATGAGCCAATTTCTTTTTTGCCTTCTTCGTGCTCTATCTTGCAGTAAAATGCAGACCTTTCATGTTCGACAAACATGAATGAAATGCTACCCCAGTGCTACAAATTCATGCAGATTAAGAATGCAGCTGTGATACCACACGAGATGCCGTGTGTTTGCATTTCCCTCTGTAAATGATAAGCACAGCTCTTATTTACAAACAATAGAGAACAATTTGTCAGCTACAATATACACATGTTCTACAGTTTGGGCTCTATAATCCAGCACATTGGATGTAAAATGAGACACTGACTGCGGTTAAAGTGCTGACTTTGGAGTTTGAGAGAGTTCACATCCACACTGTTACCTTAAACTGTAGAAATCACAACTATATTATTTAAAGTCAATCCACATATTGTTTCATTTCAAATCCAGTGTACTGAAGTACAGAGCAACAACAAATATCTGTCCAAATACCTAGACTGCACTGCCATGTTGTGTTAACAGAGATGCAGGTAGGTGTCCCAGTTGAGGTATTGTCCCCTGAGGCGTACCCCTTTCACACATTTTTTGTGCATTCTTGTGGGGAGTTAGGGTGTGTACTCTGTATACTTTCTAACACATTCTGTCACAGAGCATGTTTGCCAAAGTAAAGTTATTTTCTTTTCTCTTCTTCTTTTTGCTTCGCTTAGAAAGCCAAAACAAATGACTCTTTATGGCACAAATTAATCATATCACAGTACAAAGATTTTGGAATTATTCTTATGATACTTAGATGGTTTACAGTTCTCTCTCAAAACAGATGGCTTGGTTAACCTCGTAGTTTAGAGCTACAGCAGAACCCTCTGCTGGTATGAATTTTGCTCTGCTGTTACTGTTTGCTTCTTTGCTCACCAAGGCATCGAACACCAAAGTATCAAAAGTGTCACTGTCAGAGTTCTCCATCATGATGTTGAAGAGAGCATCCAGAGTGTCTTGCAGAAACTAGAATGACAGATGCACAGCAGCGTGTTATGGCAGGCAAACAATAAAACATAGCACTCAAAAAGACATGGATATGGAAAGTCTCAGTCTCGCTGCAAAACTGCTTTCACTGCTCTTCCAAATGCGGCTAAGTCAAATTGATAACCATTTCCTTCTTTTAGGGAGGACATCCAGCTGGTGACATTAAAGTGATAAATGGCCTTAGGCCTAGTGAATTTATTTGTCATATCAAGAGGAACAAGAGATACAAATTCTAATAACAGAGTAAGATTTAATCAGACACACATGGTATGATTACATGATAACAGTCAAACCAAGTATGGATCTTAGTGTGTTGTTTTCCACTGGTTGTGCCAGAGAGTGGAAGCAGAAAGCCAGCAGCAAGGAGACCTGGGCATCCCAATTAGAGCTGGGCGATACAGTTCAAATCATTGGCCTGGTGCTGATAATAAAATAAATTGTTATTTTTTGAGCACCCGGATAGCTCAGTTGGTAGAGCGGGCGCACATTAGGGCTGTACAATTAATTGATATTTAATCGTGATTATGATTTTGGCTCCCAGTGTTCACAAAAACAGAATAATCGAGAAAAACAATTATTTAGCTCATTACGTTTTGCAAGTAAACTCTCATTTTCTCTTGTGTTCTGAATGAAAAAATAAAGTTTAAATAGGAAAAGCATTAAGGCAAATTTCACAGTTGTATGTGTTTTTTTTTACTGTTGATTGATTGATTTATTTAACTTTTTTCACTGTTTTTTTAAGTTCAATAATTGCAATATCTTTCCAGAAGTCAACGAGTAATCGTGTTAAATTATCGTGATTTCAATATTGACCGAAATAATCGTGATTATATATTTTTTTCCATAATCGAGCAGTCCCAGCGCACATACAGTATTTAGAGGTTTGCTCCTCGACGCAGCGGGCCCGGGTTCGACTCCGACCTGCGGCCATTTGCTGCATGTCATTCCCCCCCTCTTTCTCCCCTTTCATGTCTTCAGCTGTCCTGTCAAAAATAAAGGCCGAAAATGCCCAAAAGAAATTATCTAAAAATAAAAAAAAATATTAAAAGAAATTGTTATAATGTACTGTACATATCAAGACCTAGCAAAAATACGCAATTGATGTTGAATGCCATGAACTGGGTTATGCACACATGTGAAACAAAAACTTTAATAACTAATTTAGTTCATTTTGTATTTAATAGTTGTTGGATATCATTGATTTGGACAATTCTGTTTATTTAAAAAAAAGAATTCAACATGATGATTATGATCACCAGAATATGAATCTACTGAAAGATGATTAACAATAATATTAAAGTGTTATCAAGTCTGAATCCCAAATAATATGAATGCAAACATGTTGAATATGAACCCCTATAACCTTTTTGGTGTAACCATATGGCAAGTGAACTCCTGCTCTGAGAGTGCTATTTGCTACCCATTAGGCACCCTTCACAGCTGTTAACATGAGCCAATATAGTTCTATGGAGACAGTAATATTTCCCCTGTCAGCAGTACCTCCTGAAACACTAACTATATACACCCTCCTTCTCTGGGGAAACATGCTCCATTTACTCAACCAATTCTGAGGCAATGTGAAAACAGATGTAAAAATGTTGCAAACAGAGCCATCACTCTATACTGTGCTTGGCCTGTCATCTCGGGATGGATGAGATTCACCGTGCTCTCAACGAGAAACAAACAGTGTGCACTATGTGGAGGTGAATGCACGATGCAATCGAAGGCCAGACTGCCTGACAGAAACGCAACAAGGGGTGGGGTCACTCACTCAAAGAAAACAGTATCACATTAGGGAGATAGAAAAACCTCCCAGAATGTATATGCTCTATTCTTAATGCATAGTATATAATATACTACACATGCCCATAATTACGTATGTATACCCTGTTGATAAATTGTCTTATAAATGCCAAGCCAAAAGTGTTATCTAATTGCACAGCAACAGCCTCTGAGCGCTTTGGAGAGATTGAGTGCTAATGTGCTGGGAATAATAATCACACCCCTGTGGTTTAATGAACTGGTCCAGCTGTGGTTGACACATCTATCTGGTCTGATCAAAACTGTCTTGGTGAAGGACTTCCTCAGATACGCTGCGATCTGCCAGGCCCCCCAACTACCCCATGCTAAACTTTATCTAGAGAGTGATTTATTCATCTGCCCCACGCTGAGCACTTGAAGGGCCTGCCTATACTTGTGACAGCAGGTCATCTCCTGCCCTTCGGTACACTGTGTGTGGTGCTATGTGCTCCCTCCTCGCTGTAATACATTAAATAAAATAAAACTAGCAACCTGTTCCCTTCGCAGTGAAATCATTTGTGAAATTGCTGCCAAGAAGCTGCAACTTTTAAGAACACTAAGGATTGTGACTATGGAATGCTGTTTTATTCAATATTAAATAGCTGAATAAATACATGAATGAATTAATAAATACATGAATAAATAAATAAATATGCCTTTGAAATACATCATGAAATAAATAAATGAGGCAATAAATACATAAATAATTAAATAAATGTAAATATTCATATAAAAATGAATCAATTAGTTAAATAAATATATTAAAAGGTTTTACTTTTAATTATTTCATGGTACTTTTATTTCATAAGTCCACGTTTATTTATTTCCGTGGACTTTTATTTCCTAATGCCACATTTATTGATTTCCCTCTCTATTTATTTCCAGTTCTTATATGCAAATCAGGGGGTGTGGCTATCTCTCACATACAGAACAGAGCCATGCTCTGTAGCCAGCCCACAGTCACCTGTTCTGGGGTAATTAGACCACCAACTAGTGCTCAACTGACGGAGCACCACGACCGGCAGCTCGCAGGGCTTGTTGGTGGTCTAGTTAGCCCAGAACAGGTGACTGTGGGTTACTGGAAATAAATAGAGAGGGAAATCAATAAATGTGGCATTAGGAAATAAAAGTCCACGGAAATAAATAAATGTGGATTTATGAAATAAAAGTCTCTCAAAGTACCATGAAATAATTAATTTTATTTAAAACCTTTTAATATATTTATTTAACTAATTGATTCATTTTTATATGAATATTTACATTATTTAATTATTTATTGCCTCATTTATTTATTTCATGATGTATTTCAAAGGTATATTTATTTATGTATTTATTAATTAATTAATTTAATATTGAATACAATGGCATTCCATATGTGACTGCCTTGTTTACCGGCAGTTGAGAATTTGGGGTCTTTTTGTTAATCTGTATGCAGGCAAAAGGATGAGGTACATTTTCAAGGATACAACAATTCAAAAAAGTGACCTAAGATCATTAGTTTTTGACTTTCGCCCTCTGACCTTGACGACCTCGCCACCTTCCACCTTCATCAGCTGACGGAGGTTCTGCTGCAGCAGGCTGGTGTTGGAGCGCCACTTCAGCAGGCCAAGTAAGTCCACTGAAACAACCAAACAAACAAACATAAAAGTTAATCACCACAAAGCACAGCGTGAAGTTTGCCCTGCCAATGGTAATACAGCGTGAAGAGAGATGGAGAGGCAGCGGGACACGCAATCAAGGTTGAACATTTGAATTTAATGAGTGCTGTGGGGTCATTTGTTGAAGAGGTACCGTCCCTCCCCTCCCCCCTTACACACGTCAGTTTGTAAATTTCCTAAACACGGCGTTAGACATTCTATTAGATCTCTCGCTTTAATCACTGAAAATGAATTTAGGCACAAGAGGATGAG
The DNA here is from genome assembly GCF_031162955.1 of Sander vitreus. NCBI lineage: Eukaryota > Metazoa > Chordata > Actinopteri > Perciformes > Percidae > Sander > Sander vitreus. Next base: position 9,241,781 of record NC_135875.1, read on the forward strand.
TCATGATGTGATTAATCACGCTCAAAGGAGCGCTCGTTCAGACCACCTTTGGCAGATTATCAAATAGGGAGCTTTAAAAATTAACTCATGTCAGGTTGTTAAGAGTTTGTTTAAGAGGTAAAAGGCATTTAATTAATAATTGATTAATCAACTAATCGTCACCGCTGTAGTCCAGTCCATGGGCCCGTTTCAGGAAGGAGGTTTAACAAACTCTGAGTCTAACCCTGAACTCGGAGTTGATTTACCCTGAGATGGGAAACTCTGAGTTTTCGGTTCCAGAACAGCTGATTTGAGTTGGTTCAATCAACTCAGAGTAGGTTCACTTAGAGTTAAGCGCGTGCACCACCACTATAAAAAGGCAGCATGAATGGAGCCATAATACTACGATTCACCATGGCAACAACCACAAACAAATCGGTCAGCATACTTTATCCCTCTGGAACTGGAACTACTCATGCACACATACAGCGAGTTTGAATATATATTTTGTATTTTAAAAAAAATTGCTGCTCAAGTCAATGCGTAAGCTCTAATATAGTGTATTAATGTCATATTTAATCACAGGTAACCTATAATATTACTGGTGAAAACTGGAATGGTATTACACCTATAATTTAATTTAGGTGCAATCCTGCGGGCAAAAAAGTAAACTACTACTAATCCCATTCTGAGGTTGCAGCACCATGTATTAACAGAACTATAATTTGTAATCATTTAATTATTTTTAATGGCTCTCAATGGCTTGTGTCCAGGGAACACTACAAAAATGTTTAAAAAACGTTTCAGAGCGAGGCACACTTTTCTGACGGCTCTGCATTTGCAAAAAACAATGAGACACAAAGAATCTGCTGGGATGTAGAGCATGTCCACGATGGGTGGCGTTAGTGTTATGAGGACGGATGAGGTTATGGACATATCTGATGGACTGAAGAAAAACGATATTGATCAAATAGGTAGTTATCTGGAAATGAAAATATAGTCAGGCCTCAATATCATCTCCCGAAGTAAGTTTAACTCTCTGCAAAGTAATACAGCTTTTTCATCAACGTGATCGTTGACAAAATGACAGGCCACGTTCGAGAACATTTTCTAAACGGCCTAACACAGTTAATAAACCAACACTTTTTTTTATTCATGCAGATAACAAACTGCACTAAAATGTGCCTGATACAGACTGAATGAATGGATGAGGAAATGAAAGAGCGCTGTGTCAGAGGGAGGAGACTGAGACAAACTCGAGGTTTCTTGAAGAAAACCTGCTCCCGACCAGGTTAGGTTCACTGGCTCAGTTACCATAGTAACTGACTCGGAGGTTAAGTTACCGCTCTTTCTGAAATGGGCTGGAGTTACCCCCCTCTCTCAGGTTTAAATAACCTCCCTTTCTGAAACAGAAAACCCAGAGTTTCCCTCATCTCAGGGTTAACAAACTCAGAGTTTTCACTAAACCTGCTTTCTGAAACGGGCCCCAGATGTAAGGCAGAAAGAGAAACTTCTTATAGCAGATTCATGGTATATTATTAGCCAAGCCTGCATCGAAAAGGCAGCAGGGAAACATGGTTTACAGAGAAGCCCTGGCCAACATACCTTCCTGGGGGCCCTAGCTGCTCCCTCTCTCTGCTCGCCACGCCTGATTGGCCAAGGAAGAGCTGATCAAGCATGGCGAGACAGTGATATATGTCTATCATCTGCAAACCTGACAACCTATCAGGGTTCAGTCACAAGACCCCATCTAAACTACCAGGAACCCCTTCCCCAAGGACATATACATTTGAAAATTGACAGTTTAGCAGCTCAGAGAGACAAATGTAATAAAATGAGAATAAATCATCTGGCGGCTTGGTCCCACTGGGGCACTGCTGTTAGAGGTCACGCTGGGTGTGTGGGGGATTTGGTTGGCATGGGAGTTTCAAGAGGAGTGCCTTCGATAAATAATATCTGCTTGAGAATGGATGTCTTTGTAGGTAGCCAAATTTAAAAGCTACAAAACTGGCAGAAGAAGAGTGGTGGAATAATTAATTCTGGGAGAACTGGTTGTACATTGTCACTGCACAACTGAAATACAAGACTTCACATTCACATAACTTTTAATACTGCCAAATTATTTATGGATGCCATGATTTTGTCACATCTAACATATTGTCTGACAAGCTGGGAACAAACTAACAGCTCATCATTAAAGCCACTAGCTACTCTTTACAAGAAAACACTCAAAGCTTTGGACCAGAAGCCGAACAGCTCGCATCACTATATTATCCTAAATAACCGTAAACTGCTGAGCTGGGATGATGTAATTAAATACAAAAACATCTGTCTGGTGTACAAAATTCTGCATAAAACTCTCTCCTCCTCCTTTGAATCCTTTCATAACCCAACGTAACAACAGCAGTCAGATCACTAGAAGCACCACACGAGGTGACCTTCTAATTCCATTCAGGAAAAGTATATTTGGCCAATTATCATTTTCTGTTACGGCATTACAAAACTGGAATTCATTGCCCACTACAATCAAAGATATACATACATATTCCACCTTTACAACACACCTTGAAAACATGGCAGTCCGATAACTATTACTGCACGCATTAATCTGTCAGATGTGATGTGTGTTTGATGTGACATAGTCATTGTTGCCGTCGCTCATTCTCTGCTGCCTGCTGTTATTATAGATGTAATGTAACTCATTTTAATATGTTAACCATTGTATTTTAGGATGCCCATTGTCAGCTGGCTGGGGACTACAGCTGGAAATTAGCCATTGAGGCTAAAGCTGCTCCTTTTACTGTATAGTTAATTAAAGGGGACTGTCCACGACATTATAAACTAATAATGTAAACTAAACTAAACATTGCCATACGAATGTTTGTTAACAGTACATCTTGCCTCACATTAATACTTTTGTTAATTTTTACAAGCAAACACAACCACTGAGTAGTCTTAATATCTTGTTCTTTTTTTTCTTTAAAAGTAACAGCCTTGTATTTGGTTATACAGTTTAAAAGTGCAGTTTTTTTTGTTTAAACACAGTGATGTAAGAGCAGCTTTACACACAGTAAAAACGTACTTCTCAACTTTTACATTTTTTTTTAATTCAATATTTTTCCAGCTAAGGTAGGAACAGGATGTTAATATACATCTTTCACCAGGCATGGTCCTTTGCCAGCTCTGCCGTCGTTGGATGTCTGCTTCTCCTACAGCCTCCGTTTAGTGAAGCACACTGCAAATACCCAGGGATGAGCCAGTAGCCACTTCACACGAGCTCCCAGCACTGGGAGACTGCATGCATAAATCTAGCTTAATTAAAAACAGTGTTTCATCTCAGATGTGGGGATCAGGGATGTGGTGTCATGTATGAAGCAAGCAGTCTGTTGCAAGGGACATTCAAGTGCCGTCTGCCTGAATAAGTCTTCAGGAAAGTCGTCTTGTGGGCAACCAGTTAGCCTGAGGTGAATATGAATTGAGCAGATGATGACATTTAGATACACTTTAGGCTGCAACTTATAATTAATCAATCCATTATATGTGCTCTAAATAGCAAAGAATCTGAATTTCCACAGAGCTCAAGGGGACATCGTCAAATTGCTTATTTTAATTGGGGCAGCAGTGGCTTGGGAGGTAGAGCAACGGCCTCAATGGTCAGGTAACACTTTGGATGAGTGTGCTTTATAATTTACTATTGTCTGAGCAACACTACAAAACAAACTTGGTTCATCTACAATGATATACCACAAAGCTGTCAACCAAAAGCATTGTTGGAGGGTGAAGAGTGAGTGAGTGAGTGAGTGAGTGAGTGAGTGAGTGAGTGAGTGAGTGAGTGAGTGAGTTGTTTAGGTGGGAGTTTTAAAGAGCCCCTAGGTTTTAATAAAGCAGGTAGACTCCGGCACAGTCGGAGAGATTGGCTCTGCATTGCTTTATTAAAAGAACTCAAACCTTTTCCTAGAGCTTTGGCGTGGGATGACATCCCATGGGAAATACACACACGGATGCACATGCACACACACAAACCTCTCTGTTTAATCAAACTCTGTGTGCAGCGATGAGGCAGCCTGATCCCCAAGCACCTATTGGTGCCTTGCAAATTACCACCACAAAGTGCCAGGTAAATATCAGCAGTGGAGCTGCTCTACCAGAGTGAATCTTCTCACCAGGACACACACTGCAGCGCATCTCTCTCACACAGGGAAAAAGGGAAAGCGTAGAAAAGAAAGCAAGGTGGACAAATAGGGAGAAAAATGCTACTGATTGATTTCTTCGTTTATGTTATATACTGCACATCTACAGTTCAGACAAGGGTTTGAGCTACTAGCATTACTTCCCTAGCTAGTGTAATCAGTGTGGGTGGGTTCTGCTTCTGTAACTGAGGCTGCTGACATCACCACCCACTGAGCAGAGTAGGAGGGCACACACAACTGTATTTAAATGACAACTTTAAGCGTAGACTACACTTAATAACACTCAAAGGGAACATTACTGTAACAACATACAACGGCCCCCTTTTTCACACAATATTTGCAGCAGTACTTCTAACCAAGGCCTGTTCTGGGGTCCGCAGTGGCCTCATTACTGAGGCTTTGCGAAAGTTTATTGTGCATATCGGGGCCAGAGAGCAGAGCGACAGCGAAATATGTATATGGCATGATGTAGCCCTTTTCAAACAGTGTGTTGCTTTGAGCAAGTAAAACAATTAATTTCAATTCTAGTCACAGTTAGCCTGCGGTGAATCTGTCCCTTCTTCATTCTAACTCTTTCAGGCTGTGGCCAAAAAACACACTGACAGGATTGAGGAAGCTTTCATTTTGGCTCTTATTAAAATGGTGACTCACTCTTGCATACCAAAAGAAAAAAAAAACAAAGAAGTACAATGCAACAAGCGCTGTGGAAAGCAAAGCAGACGTTTAGGATGGTTCTGTTTAGAGCAACTGTGAAATCAGAGCTGGGAACACTCGACCACTCACACACAGCAGACCAGATTTTCACACAATCAACACTGAGACAATCCCAATGTTGTGAACGCAGTCTGGAAATACCAACACGTCCAAGAGGGTTTACAGTAATGTCTGTTGGGATTTATAAACATGTGTGAAGGCTGGGGGAACACAAGAGGTCAAAGTCCTTAATCCATGAGCCACAGAGCAGAGACGGGGATTCCCTTATCTTAATAAGTCTAGATCTTCTCAGCACCCTGGGAAATTACTCCGCCAGACTGACAGCAGTAAACAGAGCCGGGCTGTCTGCTCAGCAGAGATGGACTGAAATGTACTGACTGACACTCACTGATGGGGGGAAGCTATGGTAGAGAAAGTAGGCTAGAAGAAAAAAAGGATGAAGGACAACCCTTGAGCGAGGACAAACGACCAACATGTGAGTGTTAAGTGTTAAGACCAGGTGGAAGAAGCAAAGGATGGCAGAGGTCCCGGAGTCCTACTTTAAGTGATATATGGTTACTGTCCATGGATAATATGTCTTTCAAAGTCAGAGGCTGTGGCCCAAAACTGGTTTCAAAATCCAATACATTTTTCTTCAGTGAGAGCTCTTTTAATGTAGTAAATGTGGAAATGGTTACTACCGGAATTATGTTTCTCAGGGCTGCATATGAGCAAACGTTCAGGTGTTCAGTTGCGTGTGTGTCTTTTATACCTGTGCAGATTGGGGGTAGGAAGCTGTGTCACGTTTAGCAAACCACAATGTGAAGAAGCAGCATGATTCTAGCTTCAGAAAGGCACAAAAAGATAAAAGACAAACGAATGCGAAGAAGACGCAAATGCTAATCAAAGTATAGAAGTGGTTACCGTTCTGGGTGAGCTTGGTGGAGCAAACCAGGGTGGAGATCTGGAAGGAGTCCTTGCTGATGGTACAGTTGCCGAGGTTCTGGGTGTTTTTCCCGGTGGTGGAGTAGCCCTTCTCCTCCAGCTCCAGCTTTGTGGCAGGAAGGTTCAAGTACAGAGAAGATTCCTCCAGCTTCTTTGCTTCTGCCTGGTTTTCCAGGAAAAGACAAGAGAAATCCATATCTGCTGTTTATGTTGTAATGAAGTGTTATGTTCTATTACTGTGTTTTTTTTGTTTTTTGTTTTCCTTGTCTAAAATATCCCTGAATCAAGTTTTTCTGCTAGTTGAGTAAGAGTAATAACAAAACTCTTTGCCACAGCCAGAAAAATCTAATTGGGGGAATTTTTCCCATATTAACTTTTCAATTAAGATAAATGGGCACAGTAAAGCATAGGTGTCATTATACAAGGGTTTTTAATTGGAAAGTAACCTCATTTCACTGAGGGGGTTGATGCGTACCAACTACAATTCTCCACAGAAGGCAGTGAAGCCATTATTACTGCAGCTACTAATAAGACGGGCCAATTTCTCACCTTGGACTCATCTCTGTTGTGGTCACATGGGCCAGCCCAGCAGGTAGGCAGTAACAATCATACCAGAACACCACGGACTAACTGTGTTACGGGCTATTTCACAATTACCTTGTACACGATGAGATCATGCTCGCCGTCCCTCAGAGTCGTCCCATCATACCTCATCAACTTTACGAAAGACAAGGCAAATATCTTCTCTGATTTGTCTTTGGCTGTGGGAGGAAGAAAAGAAACATGTGGAAGACAGAACACAGCCAGAGGGAAGATGTTGATCATTGCTGTTTACATTTGAGATAGATACATACTTTACTTTCCTGTAAGTGTACTTTTGCTTTTTGTGTGTATATTTGCAAACTAAATGTGTATATGAAAAGTGTGCATCTTCAGGAAATGAAAAGACAACATGAGAGCTGTTACAAAGGCAGGCTCCTTTGCAGTAAACCATGATGCAAGGCTGGCTTTACAACAAGTCATTAACAAGCTAAAACAGATAATCCCAAATGTAAATCTCGGCACTACAGGCCCCGAGTCGGCTCCTGAATTGACACAAGAATTAACTGTTCCCTTCTGATGTCTGTATTAATGCTGTAACTGTATCTGTGCATGGGTTGTTTAATTATTTGTTTCAACTGCATTAACAGCAATTATACGTGGATGTGAATGAAGAGCAAGTGGGAGGGGCAATATAAATGGTTAAATTACAAGGTGATGTACTGTATGCAGCATCTGAACATTGATTTGATCATAATATGTGTTTGTGTTATCCCGCTAGGGTGGTGAAAAGATGCTCATTGCTTGTGTGTGTGTGTGTGTGTGTGTGTGTGTGTGTGTGTGTGTGTGTGTGTGTGTTTGTGTGTGTGCGCGCGCGCGTGCACATGTTCACGACTGTCTTTGGGGCTGTTGAGGGGAAGCGCTGCATAAACAAGCACAAGAGTTATGACTATGTCCTGTAACCAAGCGTTTGGACAGGGCCACATATATCATCATTGTGGATCAACAAGCTTAAATTTACGTGCACGGAGGCGCGATTCATCAAAGTATTGTGCGCATTCTATCTGCATAAATCCCCTCATTGGTTTGCTGCCCGCAGCCCCGCCGGTGAATAATTGCCAGGCTTGCTTGAGAGGAACCAGTGGAAGGAAGAAACTGTACGCATGCCACCCAGTTGAGAAAGATGTATAAGGGACTTGCTACAAAGAACAGAAACTCTGCATTTGGAAAAGGTCACTTTCAGGACAGAGCTTTTTTCAGCCAATCAAAGTCAAGTTTGTGTGGAACTTCTAAGGTGGGCTGTCACGTCAGATTTATGTTGAGTGTACTGTGCCACATTTTAAAGCCTACCCTCTGCCCCATTCATAAGGTAATGGCATGATGACTGATGAAACAGAAGTGAAAAGATGGTGGGGATCTCGTACAGCCACGGCGACATCTGTGATAGCAACCATCAGTCTGATGAGGCCTGACAATGTTAGAGTGCTAGTCTGATAATGCACTGAGTAAGAGCTGGCCTGATTCTGAACCAGGGGGCTGAGATACTGAGCTGTGCTCAAGTAGTGGCCTTGATGAGCAGCTCAGTCGCTCTGTTTCTACTAAATGTTCAGTGTTAGCTAAGAGCAGTGGAGGAAGCAGAAGGACACAAGCAGATGATGGCAGAGGCAGACCACTGAAAGGACTTCATCTGATAGACCATCTCTGCTCTGCTTTTCTTCAAAAACTCTTCACATGTAGAGAGGTTAATATTTCTCAATTTCCTGGAAAGGTGCTTTGCCAGGTACTGTGATATCTGCATTCTACCTTACTGCCACTGCATTCTGGGGTGGCTGTAGCTCAGTCCGTAGGGACTTGGCTTGGGAACCTTGAGCAAGGCACCAAATCCCCAACAGCTCAGCTCACTCTGACGTCTCTCCATTAAAGTGTATAGTGTGTCTATTTCAGGCCTGTGTGTAACTAACTAACTAAAATGTAATGTAATTTCCCCTTGCAGGATCAATTAAGTATACCTTATAATCTTAATTCATCTTAATCTTACAAAGATTAAAATCGCAGAGTAACTGATTACAGAATCACACTCGTATCACAGGTATGGTCAGGGTTTGGGGCTGTCCCCACACATTGACAATCATTTACACATTGATATGAAAGTGTAAGTCTGACACAAAGTGATAGTGGAGGATCAATCATATCAGTTGCCACTCTTCTATTCAATTACTTGTGATCAAATATTGAAGCTAAATCCATCATAGTGGTAAATGCAAACAGATTCTACAGTGTTCACAGAAAGCCAAAAATCTAAAAAGGTAACTCAGTCAGTGCAGAAACAAGAAATTGGCTTGACGCCTGTACAGATGCAGACAATTAGAAACTTGGAAGTTAGATTCATGCTTCCAGGCATATGAATGACCTGGCATCTCTCTGATGGGATACAAGTGTAAACACACACACACTGCCAAATACAAAATATACACCACACATAAACCTATATAATCTAACCTATAATACACCTTTTTCAACATATCTCTCTATTGTCAATTGTCACTGATAAGTTAAAGTTTGGCAGCATCAGCATGCCCCTCCTGTCCCAGAGTCACTTGAGGTGAGCCAGTTTCTAAAGCAACCGTTAGAGCAAGATAACAGCAAGTCACAGAGTTTGAAAGGCATGCCTCGTAACAGCATTAGTCCCCGCAGTAGCAAGGTGCCAAGCATGACAAGAAGGCTCTCCAGGTGGATTATAAGCCAGCACTGAGCTCTGAGACCTGGCCATTTCCTCCAAACCCCCTGCATGCGGGTGAGAAGCAAACAGAGCTGAAGGATTTTGGAACTAAAGGATGACAGCAGCTGCAGATTACTTGGTAAGTATACTTTCCCGTGCTGATATCATGCCAATTCTGCTTTGCCTTCAGTGCCATATGAATTGATGGTTTAATGTATATACACATGTTATGGCCCCCATTAGCCCACCAAAAGTCCTTTTCTCTACACCACTCCCGCTGCTGGAGGAATGGCCTCGCCATGTGGCAGGCAGATGGGATGGCAAGGCTGCCAGTGGCAGGCTTCCCTGCCCTCTACACCCCCAAAATTAGAAAGGATGTTAAAAAACAGAAGGACATACAACACTGGTTGCATTCAGCTAGACACTGGTCCAAATAAACAAACAAGTCCCCTCAGGCATTATTCACGTCCTAGCTGTAGTCTCTGACAGACCCCTCCATGATACTGCTGTGTGCAGGGGCAGACTAATAGCTCTGATTAATGTGACAAAGGGTGAACTTCAAAGCATTCATCATTGTGCAACACATCTGCTTGAATTGGATATCTTCCATTATTTTTACTGCGGATATATTAGCAGCCAATTGTGCAGCTGGTCATCGGCATACTGATTATTCACATGCTGACAGTTGTACTTACAGTCCTGCGATGAGCGGTGGCGAAAGGTGAATCGCAAGTGGCTCCGGTTGACGTCCTCAATAGGGATAGCAACCTGAGATAAGGGACAGAAAGAGACTGTGTGAGACATCTACACCCATGAACTTACACTCACAAAGCAGAATTGTAAGGACACGCTGGGAGCAGAATGAGCCCCACATTCTAGATTTTCATACTGTATAGAAATCAATTGAAACTAATAGCAAGTAGCATGGTGTGCAAAAATGGTTACGTGTGACGTAAAGTATATGTGATGTGAGCTAAAACATGCAAAACCCCTGGTACGGTCCTTAAAGTGTCATGGATCAATAACTTTCAATTTCTATACATTTCTGCTCTAACCATTCTACTACTAACCAATTTAGTATATGGTATAATATTCATCACTGTCTTTCTATGCTTCAAAGCTGCAGGAGTCAAAATCCACCATGCACCACAGTCTTCATTCTATAGACTGCTGGTGATGGAAACCGGTGTTGTGATGAATAATGGATTTAAGAATCAAACGGTGGTATTGCAGTCACTAAAGAAATGACTGGGTATAACAAAGAAGACATAGTACGGAGGTAGAAGTAAGCAGATAGAGACACACCTTTATTGTTTCAAACCAGCGTGGCTGCTTCACTTGGTAGTAGATGACAGACTTGTACTCATTGATCCCTTCGTCTCCAGCTCCAGGGAAGATCACATTCTAGATACAGAGAAAGAAAATGCACGGATCAGAGAATAGGGCTAGTTATCTGGTTATACTGGCATAGCTGTATGTTCATTCAAAGTGGCAAAATCATGATGGTTGAGCTATTATCACTCTACCACTTATTTCATAAAATGTAGTCCCTGGGACAGACGGCAGAATGGCCTTTAAAAGTCTGGATGCACTTTATGCGTGTGCACCTGCCTGTTGGCTGCCAATCTCATTACAGCACTGTGGAAATAAGAAAAAAATTAGAAATTAATTATTTAAGACCAGTATATGCAGTGAGAAGTGGAGGGAAGCCAGCACAGGGAAGCAGACCAGCTGGTGCTGATGGATCCAACCGTGTAAATTGGTCTTCCTAGTGGGTCCCCTGAGTTTCTACAACAGGTCAGGGTCCCCTGTGGGGTTTGGCACGAGGGCTATAGTGACAGCGGATGGCATGCATGCCTTGTTTTCTATCAATCTGCGCTCAGCCAGCCTACCCCTTTTATCCCACTACTCCAGCTGACTCCCTGGCCTGGTGCTGCTAAAATACTCCAACACTAATGGCTTCTGACAACCAGCAATTATGAGGAATAACAGGCCCTGTCTCCCCCAAGCTATGCCGAGCAGATCTGGGGGGCAGTGCTAGCTTGAGCAACTATTCCCCTTTACTAAGAGGCCAGGATTGATGACAGCTCCAGATTTTGGAGAGACAAAGAGAGGAAAGTAGCCAAGGTCTAGCCGCAGGTGAGAGGGGTTTTGTGGGCCTGTGCTAATATGTCAAGGTGATAAGAAGTCACTGTCCAGCCTCTCACTACACAATGTCACAAATCCTTTTTGAGACAGAGGAAGGATGACAAAATCCAGAAGCAGAAAGAGACCAGAAAGAAACGACAGAGGAGATAAGAAGGCTGAGACAGAAACATCCAGAAAGAAAATCACATAAAGTAAAAATTGCAAGTGGCCGGGTTAGCTCAGTTGGTAGAGCAGGCGCACATATGTGGAGGTTTGACCTGCGGCCCTTTGCTGCGTGTCATTCCCCCTCTCTCTCCCCTTTCATGTCTTCATCTGTCCTGTGGAAATAAAGGCCTAAACATGCCCCAAAAAAAAGAATCTTAAAAGAAAAATTGCAAAGTAAACCTACTATAAAACTTTCCTCAATATTAGTAATTAGATTTAGCTATTTTAAATGCCTTGTGTATTTTTTATTATCAAAGATTATACTGAAACAGCTTCAGACATTAAAAGTGACAGTGGCTGAATCTCACTTCTTTTATTTGATAGCTCCACGCTCGAACCGGAGAGCAGCCTTCGCGGAAGGGAGCAGCTGAACGTCATTGCTAACTCCGCCCATACAGCGGACGTATTCACGTGACGTTTCAGAGGAAAGGACATTTCATCCCTCTAAAAAAAACATTTCCTAGTTTCCTCTCTCCTCCGTCTCTCCCATGCTTCCTCGGTTGGACAGACTAAGATGCGAGGAAGGGAAGCAAGTGGAGGAACCGTGGAGGCAATTTTAGAGACGTGAGATTCAGCCAGTGTCTCTCATCTCAGACACAGAATTTTTTCCTGCCAATTAAAATCCAGGAAGGAAGAGGAATAATTTCACCAATTAGTGCTGATCCCTGGAGAACCAAACAGATGCGACTGAGCATTTTTGTGTAAAGCTGCAAGATGAGATGTTGAAGGGAGCTGTAGCACTCCAAGGACACATGGCCATGACACCCATAGATGTGATCAATGTCACTTGATCGCTGTTGACTTCTGTCACTGACTTCAATCATTACATCCCAAAGGCTCTGACAGCCTTAGCATACACAGGTAAATGTCCCATTGACATTGGCTCAGAAGAGCTGGGCATTGAACTTGACGAATCGTACCAACTGAACTGCGTTTAACCCCCCGAGTATCGAAAACTGTTGTGTAAAGAACCGTAGCTACGGTAGGAGTGCTCAGGTATCATACTGGCACCCGCTGAGAGAGCAAATGAAACCTGTTTGCTGTACTGTAGGTGCTACAGGCTATTCATGCACAACATGTCTACTATAATAAACACAGTAAAGCTGCTGGTAGATGACTAATAGACATTGTAGTATACCATGCAAATAAAGTTGTATACAAACAGAGAACAAATATAACAAAACAGAAGAGAACAGAGTCAGAGAGTGTAACATCTGACAGAAGCTAAGATCATCACTGCTTTCTGCTACTTCAGAACTGCATTTTTAGTGTAATCACCACTGATCCTTACACGTCCTCTGCCTGCTGAGCCAAATCACAGACAAAGCCTCTGAATCAAAAACTAATGTGTATAATTGAGGCAACTAAGGGTAATAGCGCTCATCTTCTGATTGGCTGTTTGCAGGAGGCCTCCCCATGACTATGGCTGTGTCATTTTAAATCACTCCATCATCAGTCCTTGTAACTTCCACTCGCTCTCCAAGTACACAGGCATACTGAGTGTGGACATAAATCTCAACATCAAAAACGGAACATTCACAGACATGTGAGCAATGAGCACACACTCCCACATGCACACACCACCTGCCCCAGTTCCTCCTCTAAACCTCTCATATCCCCTGTTAACTGATGGCCTCTGTAATACAAGCGGTAAAGTCAAGCAGGGGGGGGGGACAATAATTAAACATCAGAGAAAGGGGTCACTGGCTAGAGACTCCAGATGAAACAAAGGCTTTGTTAGGACATTAGACACTGATGGGTTGGCACATGATTAAAAAGTAGACAACACACGAAAGCAAAAGTCAATGAGACGTGCTCCAACTTGCAAATTGGCAGCCACCATAATGATTAATGTTCAATTGTGTGTTTTCGTTTGTGTCTATCTGGTTTGATTTTCTAGAGAAATTCAATGTGATTAATGGTGTTCAGCTGCAAACCTGGATGCTAGACTTTCCTATGCATGCGTACAACAAGTATGACTGGGAAATTAAAATTATTAACTGCTGACCACCTCCAAAATCTATTTTATTAAGTCTGTGCCAAGGCCTGCACATTTTCATCCAAATAAATACAAAACAATTTCAGACAGCTTGCAAACAAACAAAAAGACAGGGGAGAAAATGATCCTTTCAACTTCATTAGCCAAGGTTTATTATACCAGAAGGGGAATGCTGATTCATCAATTTCAACTTTAAAACTATGCTGCCCATATCGCCTGCCCGCATGCTTTGGTCTGTAACTGACTCCGACAACGATGTTGATTACTGCAGTGGTGAGACAAATTTGAGGCTAGTCAATCAACCACATAGCACAGATATTGCATTCTGTCATTTTTTACCGGTGACAAAGGCGTACACTCTGGCCTCTGTATCACACATTTTTTATAGGAGTCCTGGTCAGTTAAGCAGTGTGCTGAGCTGTGTGAGATTAAAGAAAGCCTGGTAAATCAGAGTCTGTCTGAGAGACCGATCGGCTATAGCACTTGTCCTGAATGCTGAGAATGAGCTGAACCCAGGAAAAATACCAAATAACCAAGTTAACATTCCTCAGTTGTACCTCCAACTTCTTGCCATCCTCGTCGTATACAGACATCGTCACCTCGACATTTTTGGGTGTGGTCTTGCTCCCCTTGTCAAAATCCCCCAAAGCTAGAGTCACGTAGATGTCGTTTCTCACATCACCTTTAGGAAACGTAAACAAGCAGGTCAGATGGGATGACATCCTCACTTGTAATGGTGCTCATAGAGCTAAAGGTTCAATATAAATAATTATTACTGCATAACTCATTACATCTGAGGTGGCCTAAGTGGATAGTTGGCACCATATACTTCATGGGTGACCTCAGACCATTAAATAACAAATTTCTTCTTTAAACCTTAATGAAGTATGATATGTTCTTTTCACCCTCACTCACATTTTGTAAAATAGTATCTCCTAATTCTAAATCACTTTCTGAATGAATGTGTTCAGCCAAACTATAATATAAAAGGAGACTTTCAGAGACAAGCAGCCAAGATAAAGCTTTTAAAAACACTCAACCTGGCATGATGATCTCAGGAAAGCCCATCTTGCGAGCCACAGCTGTTGATCGGTCCACCAGGTGAGGGAAGTCCTTCCTTATCTGATGGATGTCTCCAGGAAGCAGCTTCAGAGTCACCCACAGGCCTGGAGATGAATTCAAGGCAAAGATAGGGAGGGACTGAGATTAATTCAGGAGAAGACAGTGTGAGAGCAAACTGCCCCCGGAAAATACTAAAAAGAGATTTCTTCATGTGCTTTCTGCTGTCAGTTGTCAGAGTGACAACTTACAGCTCTAGGGCAAGACACTAAATAGAAGCTATGTGATTAGGAAAACATACAAAAGAAACAAGTGCTTTTTGTGTTTTCCTTGTGAAGTAGTGTGTAGGGTGTGCGTAACTACAAAATGGATATCTAGTGACATCAAAGAACTATGTTTTTGCAACAACAACAAAAAAATCACAGGAGCACATTGTATTTCCTCTGTGGATCGGTCTAAACGTAATATATGGTTACTGTGATTACAAAAAGTCACACCAACCTCGGCTCAAATAAAAGCGCTACTTCTGAGCACCAATACTGGGAGGGGGAAAAAAATGTTTTTCCATTACAAACAAACATTTGGTACTAAATGGGAAAATTTTTAAATAAATATTTTCCACTTAATTGCCAAATTCATGATAATGTCCACAATACCCCAAACTTCTTCTTTAAGCATGATTAAGTGACATTTTATGGTAGAATATTTAAATTGTGCAGTTATTCACAGACATATATAATTGGTCATGGAAAGACCTGAGAGTGGAAAGCTTGAGAGGAAAACTCTGGGGCTCTGAATTATTCTCAAACAAAAGGGCCTTCAGGGGACTTTCATGGGTCATATTTCCTAACAATTTAACACCAGTAGCCGCCCTGCTTGTCTCCTGGTTGAAATGGAAAGCTTCTTTTCTGCAGACACTGCATGGTGTGCCAGCTTCAGCTCTGTAACCACACTTACTCTTAACATTCTCTCAGGAAAAACAAAGCAGCACAGATGCATACTTCTGAACAGGACTGAAAATGAAAACAAAAAAGGGATCCAATTAAAGCGGTGGTCCTGTAGTGTGCCCCATTAGGGCCACTAAAGTGAGTGGTGCCTGTGAACCCTGAGGATTTATTCACTTTCACTTTACATGCCCCATATGGTTATGAGTGACACATCTCTCACTAGCCAAGCTGGAAGCCTTTTGATATGCATGTGTGACCAAAACAGCTGCTCTCAGTGCTCCACTGTTCTTCCCAGTGTGGGACAGAGCAGACCTGACATTTATCCAAGTACATCTTCATAGGGCATGACAATACCATAGAGGCTGTCATGTTGTTTCCCCCCTCCCATCACAAATCCCTAATGTTGCTCTTCTAACCACAGATGTCAAATCACTGATAAGAACCAGTCTTAGCAGAAGACTCACCAGCTTAATTAACAACTGCATTACTTACATCCTGTAGTCATAGTGATGAGGGCAACTATTTATAGTATGAGCAGTGATTTATAGTTTGAGCACTTGACAAAGAAGTATGTTCTTATTAGCAAGATGAACAGTTTCAACTCACTGCCAGTAAATTGGGGGTAACGGTACTTTGTATGAACAGAAAATGTCAAATGTAGTATGAAAAAAATTGACTGAAGATGCTGTTAAGGTTAAATTTAACATTACCCTCTAACCTTAATTACAATCCTACCTTGAAAGGATTTTAAAATATTTAGTAGCGATGAAGGATGAATAAAGAACATTTTCTTCATAAATAATAGTACTTTACAATAGGTGTGTAACCAAAGAAAAGCTGTAGGACAGTGCACATTCACAACTACAAACTAGTTTTTTTATTCTATAAACATTTTGGCAGATATTACATTCCTCAGTTTCTGGTAAAAGGCAATATCTGCCAAAACACAGATTTAAGATTTTAAATAGAATTTAAAACAAAAAGATTGCATCGGTATTATGAGTGTGTGGCTTCTCCCTCCTTAAAAGGGGAACTACCGTTTTTTTCAACCTGGACCCTATTTTCCCATGTTTTTGTGTCTAAGCGACTGATGGGAACAACAACCTTTGACATTGGTCCAGTATTAAGCGAAATCGTTGCAGGCGGCAGCGGCGAAACAGGCTACAATGTGAGTTAATAGGGTAATTGTCCAGCTTGTATTTGTCAATGTCAATCAACTCTACAAGAATCCAACATCAAGCCAAGTTGCCTGGAACTAAGCACTACTGGATATTTGGTGACCTAGTTGACTTCATAAACATTACAGCAGAAAATATTCAGATCCAGGTTGGATTTCCATTAGGGCCCGACTTAGGATACCTATTTCATAATATGAATAAGACACACATTGTATTATTTTATGTCTGATAGTGTGGTGAGTTTCCGCCTTGGCCCTGGTTCTTGTGGCTGATCCGTGCACTGTACCTTGGCCCTTGTGATTGACCTCTTTGGCGGTGATAACTTTGTTGATGACTGTCTGGAGGAAGTCGTTCTCCCCTGCCACCCTGGGTGAAAAACGGGAGATGTTCAGCTGCTTGTGGCGAATCATGGCGTCATCCAACGCTAGCCTGCAGTATGCACACGACAGGCAAACACCACAGAGAAGAAGAGATGGCGGAGAAAGAGGAGGAGCGGGGCAGAGGAGCCACAAAGTGATGGTTGTGAGGAGGGGAGTGGGGTGAAAAGAGAGACGGAGAGACAGAAAGAGACACACCGAAAAGTGATGCGAATACCGTGACACAAAGCCGCTTGTTAGCAGTTAACAGTGAGGCAGGATGGGTGATGAAAAGAAACACACAGAGAAATCATCGTTTAGGAAATTATGCCCAGTCTGCATTTATAGCGCCACTGGAGCAATGGGAAGCTTGACCTGCCCACAGCCTTTAAATATTTTTAAAGCGGGAAACTAGTAATAATAACATAAGCTGTAAACTCCATACCCATTCCGAAACTAACATTCTCACACTGCTTTAGGGAGAAAGCAAACGTAAAATATAACATCATGTTTTGTTCTCCGTGGGGCTTCAGGTGTAGAAAGTCCCAAACTGATTGAGACGAGTGACGTAAAGAGCATAAGAAAGTAGCATATGTGATCTGAGAAGCACCACATGGGTGGCAGCTGTGAGAGAAATGTGTGCAGTTGGCGGGGATGCCATCTGCAGTATAGAGGACTCTAAACAAGCAGAAGAAGTAAAGCATGGAGGAGAAGACAGTGGTGATGTCAACATGGAGGAAGCAGTAAAGGATCTCTGTCACTCAGGCCTGTCTTCAGTGCCTCCAACACCAATCCAAGCAAGGATTTAGAATAAGCGACAGTAGAAGTGTGTACATTCAAGGGACAAAACATTGTAGGACAACAGGAACAAGGTTCTCCCTTAAATTTGCAATAATTAACTTTTTGAATGTATTTGGATCTAAATTGTTGGACACAGGGAGATATAGAAAAGGTATTCAGACATGGTGGAAAGAGGAATCTGATTTTATGATCATTATTATCAGTCTAGTTATTTTGACTTTAGGTTAATGGATTCAAAAAATGTAAGAAAATAAGGGGGGGAAAAAATGTCTATTAGATATTTCCAAGGTGACGTCTTCAAAATGCTATGTTTTGTCTAACTTACAGCAATGACATTAGACTAAAAAAAGCATTTGAGAATGTTTGGCATTAAATGGCTTAAATGATTAGTCAATTGTTGTCAATCAATTAATCGATGATAATTTAACGTGAAAACTTGCTACAAATGCATTATCTAAATGCAAGTTGGTTTGATTCCAGACAGCATGCCAGAGATGAGCTCAGTCTCAGACTGTGGCGGAGTGTCTGGGACAAACAAGAACAAACAAACTATTTCAGCAAGATTTTGATCTATCTAGACCATTTCTGAAAGCTATTTCCATTTCTGTTTGGATGCCAGGAGTCTATCCAAATTACATAACTACGTCAAACCACCCCTAAATGGCTCCTTCACTTCCTGCCTCTGTTGGCCTTGAAAACACATGCAGTAATAAGTTGTGGAACTGCTATTTCAAAACTTTCATCAGTTAAAATTTAGTGGCAAATATTCACACTTGGACATAAATAATGCCTTGTAGACCCTGTTCTTCTCTTTGCACTGGAAGGCTCCAATTTCCATGATTTATGCTCACAGATAAAACTGTTAAGTGAGGTGATCTGCCAGCTAAACTGCCTGAATCTGAAGCCTTTCCAATTATGCAGAAAATCACGTTAAGAAAAAGGTTACTCTGGCTCTGTACGCAGTCCTACGAGAATGGCGGCAGTTAATGAGATTGCCTTAATTGAGTCAGCAGGGAATAAGGCAGCACTACTGTCTTAAAACCCCCGCTAATCAGCTGTCAAGAATTCAAGACTTTAAAAAGATAAAATACAAACGCTGCATACCAGATATCCTGTACATACTCAAAATAATGGAAAACGGTGTAAGAGCAGAACTACATCAGCTTCGCTACTTTATGCAACATTATAGTAATCTTAAAGGAACTCCATGCTCCCTTATGTGTGAATGTGATTTATTTTGTGCTGCTGAACAATCCACTTACGGCTGAAATGGGATAAAGTGCTGCTTGTCCTCATCGTCCATTTTGCCCGTTATGATGTCGGTGACATCCATTACTGTAGAAAAACAAGGAGAGAGGGTTAAAACATTCTCAAGGCCTGCAGAATATAGCATGGCTGTGAAAGAGCTACAGATAACTGCAAAAGCAGCCAATGTTGGCTCTTCTATAATGAGCAACAATTAAGACCGATGCAGAGCTATGATGGAAAAAGCACAGGTTGTGCCTATTTCAGGTAAAGTCAACCCTGATTTCTGCGACCTGCATATTGGTCGCAAATGCAAATAAAAGGACTGTGAAATCTGTGATGTGACTTTAAAAACACACATTTAATGGTAAAAAGTGATAATGGAAGTAACTTAATCCACACAGAATATATTCTTTTTGATGACCTCCAGTAGTTTAACCTCTCACTTTGCTGCAGTGATGGGCCCTGTGACATCACTGTTACATTAGCTGTAGTTACACTTCTGACCACACCAAACCACCGCTGGGTGTGGTTAACTAGACCAGGCTTGAAACTTTCAACCAAAAAGGGCAGCAAAACACTTTTCAGTCTGGTGTAAAGTTTCTTTTTAAATGTCTTTACAGTAGTTACAGCTGCGTACAGAAGTAAGCCTTGAGGTCTAAACAAGCTATAAGAGCAATGCTGTTATTGCAATTTATACTAAATGGGGTGATGTACAGTAACACCGCTAGAGTTATGTATCCAGGGATTCCAAACACACAATGCATAAACAAGTTGTTTGCCGAGCTTGCAAATTTCCAGGTTTAATTTGACCAAAGATGAACTTTGACCAGCGAGCCGGACACCAAAACAGGAAACACATTCTTGAAATGGCTCCAACTGAAGTGAATGAGAGTAGGAGCAAGTATACACAGTGTGGCTAGTGTGACAGCCCCTTTACTCCATTACCCTACATGTCTGATGTCAACCATATAAAGCCTGTTATAACTGTGTCTTAAAAAAGAGCAAATCTCAAAGATCAGGCTCTCCATCATGCTGTGTACTGCAGCAATGATGATAATGTCTAAAGATGAGCCATCATAAATCAAGCTGTCATTTACCTTCTCTTCAAGTGGCACTGGGAAAAAGACACTGAAAGAGGGGTATAATTTCCTCTGTTGGAGAACTGTGGGCAAAACACCAATCTAATTAGTTTACAATACGCCTGGCAGCTTGCCAACAGGAGATAAATCACACTAATTTTTCTTTCCACTTTAACTGGATATCTGTGAATTTTAGCCAAAAGCATTTACTCATCTGGGGAAAGACTTTGATACAATACTTCCTAGGGGTAGAACGGTACATGTATTCGTATTGAACTGAAACGGTACGGGCGTCTCAGTTCGGTACATGAATTTACATGGAGAATACACGGTATAAAAATAAATAAAACTCACGTGCAAATGAATTAATGTAATGCGGAACTACTGTTACATACGCGTTTCTTAGGGACACCTAATCTGTAGCCCCGCCTTAGATCTGAAGCTCCCAAGCTCCGCCTACATGTCGAGTTGGTCCAGTGAGTCCACACGAAGCAAACTAGTCCCTTCCATATACAACCAAACACGGATGTACTGTAGCTGTATCCCTTCTTGCCTCGACCACAAATGGCTTCCAGGCCCATTTGCTTCGCTGTTTGCTCCGCTGTTAGCTCCGCTTTTAGCTCCGCCGTTAGCTGTTAGCTCCGCCGTTAGCTTCGCTGTTTGCTGCTAGCTCCGCTGTTAGCGTGTGAAGCTAACGCCACAATTCCCCAACTGCTCTGTGTAACCGAAGCTGCTCTTTTAACACGCTTGTCTCCCATATCCCACTACTAGCTGATTGTCTTATTTTGTTTACAAGTTCCATATGGAGTCTGGAGATGATGTGGGGTGGCCTACTTATTGTTTACCGTTTACATCTTACTTTATACGCTTCAGGCTGTTGCAGCTAGCTCAGGGGAGAAACTGGATGACACTAGGTGGTACAGCCTGAGACATGCACAATAAAAAAAATTGCCTTCTTCATTTATGTTATGCTTTTCCCTCCATTGTACCGAACCGAACCGTGATGTCTGAACCGAGGTATGAACCGAACCGTGACTTCAGTGTACCGTTCCACCCCTAATACTTACTGTAGCCCAAAGTGTAAGGCAAAACAAGAGATCTGTTCTCTCTGATCTGATCTCACGCACATGAGGACATTCAAGCATAGCCAGGGCTACGAAGTTCTGAGATAATGTCAGTGTGTATAAAACATAACCTCTGACTTCAGAACTCGTGCCTTGCAGCTCTTTTTGGACCAACAGGTTATCACTGAGTCTCTGTGTAGTCTGCTTTACCTGCCACTCCAAAGGGTCTTCTGAGTCCTGACGTCAGCTTCTTGGTGTTGTTGTCTCGTAGCTCCATGCGCCCCACTCTGACAATCTGACACACAAAACTGATCTTCTCTCTCTTCAGATCTTCACTGCCTAAGTCCTAAGGACGGAAAAAAAGAAAAGTTATGAAAAAACTGCTGGTGCTGTTGGCTTAAAGTCGATAACAATGACTTGTACTTTAGTTAGACATATAACAAAAAACTACTACAATCGGGTTGTATATTAACCCCTGGAAACTACATTTGGTTTTAAAGTACCATCTGGATAGCACCTCCTTAGTTGAAGACGAGTTTGTGTTAAGGACAAACTTTTCATCACAAACTGCTTTAGCATCATCTGTTATTGTGTCCACAGATTCATTTCCTGTGGGCAATATCTTCCAAAACTAGCAAAGTGTTCCCAGTGGGTGCCTGCTGACCCTTCTGCCCTTGGGCTTCCATTAGATAGAGGTGACTGCCTTGGTAAATACGTACAGCAAGCCAAGCTCTTTCTGAGAAAGCTTAACAAATAGGCTAAAGGCTCTGCAAACCCACATGCCTCATAACATGGCTGAATAAACAGTGGGCTACCACAGGCGAGTGTGCACACGCACAAACACACAGGGACACACATACAAGCAAACACTCACCGTGAAGACGGCCCGCAGATTGTGAAGCTGGTCAATGTCTTTCACCAGACCCGAACTTGACCATTTCACCAGGTAGTTTTCACTGTAAGAGAGAGATGACAGAATATATATCGTTATAATCTGTCTCAACAATTTCTCATTTTATGGTGTGTGTGTGTGTGTGTGTGTGTGTGTGTGTGTGTGTGTGTGTGTGTGGTCTCAAACATCAAAAGCAATCTTAGATGGTCCAAAAAGAGCATTAGTTGCAGTCTTGAGGCACATCTACTGTAAACTCATCACAACTCAATTTAAAAATACAAAACGTATTTGACCGTGAGTTGTCACAATTGGCATGAAAAGAATCGTGACTGCGTTAGCTACAGTCAAAAACAGAACGTGGGTGTATAGTTCAGACTACGTCTTGATGCACAAATTCATCATCTTTACAATTTCTCACAATGGACAGAAACTTGGAATTAAATTGTCAGTGCAACAATAGTAAAGGTAAAAAGGTACAACTGAAATAGCACAAGAAGCCAAAAGTGAACACAATGTTTAATCAGAACTGTGTTTGTGAATGTGAATGAGTTCAAAGCAAAGAAAGAAAAGAGGAAAAAGAGAGAGAGTGT
Organism: Sander vitreus; assembly: GCF_031162955.1. Classification (NCBI taxonomy): domain Eukaryota; kingdom Metazoa; phylum Chordata; class Actinopteri; order Perciformes; family Percidae; genus Sander; species Sander vitreus. The sequence continues at coordinate 9,264,412 of NC_135875.1, forward strand.
TAAGTGAATATGCACCCAAGGGTTTACCTGATGAACTTGGAATCCACTGGGTCATAGAGTGACATGAGCACCTCTGCGTCCTCACCGATCTTACACACCACATTCTTTAGAGTCACGAAGAGGGCAAACGACGGTGTAGAGGCAAACTTTGCTTGCCTGGTCAGATCAATATTCTGCTTCTGAGACTGTTGGAGGGAAATAGAGATGCTGCATTCAATATCGGGCATTCTTCCATAGCTTTTTGTGACACGCAGGTAGACCTCGGGCCTGTGTGGAGTTTAAACAATGAGCCCAGGGGAAGATCCAAGAACGCGATACTGAGAGTAGGTGTGGTTAGCAATTGCACACCGGGTTATTCAATGTAAGCCACTGCCTCTGTGTCTTTCTGAAAATTTCAAGTTAAGAAGCAATAATCAACAATGACTATAAATCCATCAGAATTCTGGAATAAGTCTAGACTAGACTAAAAAGTCTTAAAAGGTCCCATGGCATGAAAATTTCACTTTATGAGTTTTTTTTAACATTAATATGAGTTCCCCCAGCCTGCCTATGGTCCCCCAGTGGCTAGAAATTGTGATAGGTGTAAACCGAGCCCTGGGTATCCTGCTCTGCCTCAGATGGGCCGATCTGGAATCTCCTCCTTATGAGGTCATAAGGGGAAAGGTTACCTCCCCTTTCTCTGCTTTGCCCGCCCAGAGAATTTGGCCCGCCCATGAGAAAGAGAGAGACATCATGGCTTGCAAACAAGCAAAGTGGCAGTTGGTCAAGGCCACACCCCCACCCTCCACCTTGCCCCCCCTCTCTCCTCCTCAATAGCATTTAAAGCTACAGACACAGAAATGGCACATCTTAAGGAAAGCTCATTGTGGGACTGGGTCTAGTGGCTGTTATTCTGCACCATGGCTGAATTTTGGGAAAGAGACTTCAGATACAGTATTAGGGGACCACTAAGGCCTATATAAAAGCATCCAAAAAGCAGCATGTCATAGGACCTTTAACTTTAGCTTGATCTACAGAACCGCATCTGCAGTAAAAGGTGGACTGATTGTGTGATTCCTTGGACGCCCTTCAAAAATATGCTGGAGCCACATTATTAATATTTATCACGTTGACCTGGACACTTTCTTATTGCCCATGCATATGCAATAAAGACCTCTGGATGAGAAGGTCACATAAGATGAGACCACATAACTGCAGGGCACTTAGCGTCTGACAGTCCTAGATACTGCCAACTGACATTCAGGTGAGGGATGCCACTGATAGGCCAAGTAAAATACACAGGGAACCTGGCTGAGTTCTTTACTTTCTGAAAAAGCAGTCAAGCATCTTTGTGTACCAGCAGTGGCCCAATTTCCCCCACTTCTATAATGAAGTTGTGCAAATGCCAAAACTCCATTTTAGATTGGACTACAGGGGTTCTGTGTATTTTCTCTGCATTTGTCTTGCCTTCAAACACAAGTCCATTTGTTTGATATTGTTGTAGACTGAATCCCTACCACGTCACAAAAAATGACAAAAATCACTTCCGGGAAGACAAATGATTGTTGATTAGAATTGCAGGAGATATGTGAAATATGATGGCAAACTTGTTTATTTCTGTTGTCATTTTCAGCCATTACTGTAACTTTTAAAGACATATAGTTAAACATGTGGGTCCGACCTATCTGAGGTTTCTGCTGTGCTAATTTTCTGTACTGTGTTGCTTTGCTAGCATATTTGATAAACCAAATCTAGCGTTACGAACAGCAACATCTCACCGCCGGTCAGACTGACTGCTAGTTTGGGTGCTGTTCCATTTCTTTAGTCTGTGACCCAACAGTGAAAGTTGTTGACCTATGAAAGAGTCAAACATGCATTTTAGATGAATGAGATGAGAGCATGTCCAGTTGTTTCTCATCCCTGTTTGCTCAGCTCATGTACGGGACACAGGAATTTTCTACCTGGAAGTTATTGTAAACGAACACTGTGACTGGGTCTATAGCCTGTGCCGTTGTTACTTGACAGCAATCAGTCAAGAAACAAGATATCTTTTTTGAAAGCAAAATAGCACAACGCACTCTCAATAGTTTATGCAATCATGTAAATGGCTTAAGCATTCACCATTCACAGTTTTGGAAGCAGTCAAATTATTGTCAAATCTAAATGTAGGAACAAAGTACCGCTAATGTCCTGTTAGTTTTGCAGGTATTTAGCCATTACCCAAAGTACAGGAGAAATTAAAATTTTGATCGGATGATGGTTCTAGATGAAATGTTAAGAGATCACCAAAGTCAGTAAAATGTATCCTCTAGGGGCCTTGAATATCTGTACCTAATTTCACATTCAACAGTTGAGATATTTCAGTCTGGACCAACCACACTGACATTCCTAGAGCCACACCGCTAGCATGGCTAAAAATGTTTGATGTTATTGTGAATAGGGATGGAGGAGACACTACTGTCGAGGAAAGCAGTCTCCAATGAAGACAAATGAGGGGTCATCTCAAACAACTATCGCATATGAAGAGAGGTGATAACCCTGCCGTGTTTTTTTTTTTCCTAATGCAAACGCTGTAACTGCATGTTTGACTCTGACTCTGTGATTTAATGAGCCAGAAAGAACAAGATCAAGGTGTGACCGCATTCAAATCATAATGTGTATAATGTCCATTCACACTGTGCACTATTGTGCTTTTACCTATCTTTGATATGCTATCTGAATAAAGACCTCTAGTTGCAGGTGGAAAAATGGTTTCCAAGAGGCACGTCCCGATCCTGTCTCTCTTTACCTTCTCCTCTTGAATCCGGTCTTCAATTTGTTTGGAGGCAGCCTCGTGTGCTCTGAACAGGCTGACGGTGCTGGTGATCTCTGGGTCCAGTATGTTTCCATCTTTGTCTCTGACCACCAGATCGAGATCCAAGTACCTTGCATAAAAATGCCAGAGGGTTAACGAGTGCCAGAAGATGAAAAACATACAATAGAATACCGCAAAAGATGAGGCAAATATTGAGAATGTGTGGTTGCATTTGTGAAAAAGAAAACGGCAAACAACTGCACGCTGCCACTACCTTTGCCTCATTTTCTCCTCATATAACATTCCCTCAGCATCACGGTTTTTTTTTTGTTTTGTTTTTTTTCAAAAGCTCCCCTACTTTGTTCAACTCTTTCTTCTATGGAGGGAGTCAGCACAGACAACAGCATGCTGCCAACATGCAGTCAATGTATTTCATCAACTCATCACTCCCTGCTTCTGAAGAGGCAAAAGCCATTTCTCCAACATGGCCAAAGGTTTAAAGTTTCATCACAGGAGGATGGAGCTTCACAATTTTAATTTTCAACCGATTTTCTAGGCCTACTGCAAGAGCTGTCATTTCATGATGGAATACAGTACGGTTTGTTGAAGCTTAATCCCTCCAGTTGGTGCTCAAGGTAAGTGATGACCTGTCATTTTCTATTGACTGACAACTGACCTGTTCCAACAAGAGTCATTCTTCCAGATAGATATGAGGATAAAGGGATATAAGCTGTGGGGGAGGGAAGCACAAGGCTAAAAGCCTTTAAAGACTGGATGCTCACTTGTTGCCGTAGTCTATCTTGGAGGTGACTCTCTGTTTGAGCTCGGCGAGCTCGTCCTGCGGGAGGGTGCCGGACAGGATCTGAGAACGCCATTCGATGAGGTCGTAGATCATGTCCCGGACAGAGTTGAACATCTCACGTTTGTCCCCCTGACAGCAGAAACAGACGGATGACCATGTGTACAGCTTAGAGATAGGAGGACATTTAAAAGTGCTCTTGTGTCTGAACTGTTGACTGGTGAGAGGACTTGTTCATGCTGGCAGGTCAGACATTGCATTAGCAGCAGGTACAGGACCGTGAAGGTGAACAAAGCTCTTAATTATTAAGACCAGGTGGAATAATGTCATTATGTAATTATGCCTAAGGGCCTGGCCAGTACAAACATTGTAAGGTCAATACTTAGACTACTATAACAATATGTGTCAAACAATTATACACTAATATTATACACTTTAAGTATTGTGGTGATAAGATATGCACAAATCAAACACTTTTTAAACATTGTATTCAAAGATAACAAAATCTGATTAATAATTCTGTCATTATGAATAGCAACTATAAATAAAACGTAAATACAACAAAATATATGTAACTCAAATTAAGAAAAACAAGGGTCAATGCACAATAATAACATATAACAATATTAATGTATACCTTCATTTAAACTTGACATATAATAATAAGTTTATTTGATATAGCACCTTTTACATGACAAAGTCACAAAGTGCTTCACATGATTAAAAAAAAAGAAGTTAAAATACAGTAAGACCCAAACAGTAAATGTGCAAGCAAAAAATAAATAAAATACCAATGGAAATAAAAGATACAAAAAACTTAAAAACCCAAAGTTACAAACATGAGGCAAACATATATGGCAACACAGAACCGATTCCTACTTGGAAGCGTTTCAAAAATTACGATTCCATCGGAATCGTTTCTTTATTGGAATCGTTTGGAATCGTTTTGAGGATTTGGTTTCAAATCCGATCATCACTTCCCAATTTAATATGTGCAAGTTTTGGTTTCTGAAGTGGCCAGGCGCTTGTTGTGTTGCAGCCTTGGAGCACAGTAAGCAGCGCTCTAGTGGGGCTTTATTTTATATTGAAAAAGCAGTAAAACTGCAAACCACCATTGACTCAAAATAAAACTTTCCTCTTTTTTTGTGAAAATAGGCATGTGACCCGTTTCAACTCCACCCCTCAAAGAATCAGAATCGAGAATCATCAAGAACCGGAATCGAAAGGAAGAAGGGGAATTGGAATCAGAATCGTTAAAATCTAAACGATGCCACATCAAACCCTAGTGTTTCTTTGCCCTCTAACATCCATACGTTGCCTTATCATATCTGACATGAATGTGTGTGTAGGTGTGTGTGTGTGTGTGTTTCACCTTAGGGCTTGACAGGCTTGCTTACCACATATAAGTCCCTCCATATTGTAGCCCACTCCCGCAGAGTGGTGGTAACCTCCTGAACCAGGGGCAGCTCAGTGGGAATCACTGTCTCCTTTTGCCTGCGGGGACAGTAAGAAAATAAGTAAGACATCACCGTAAAAATGTGTCCTTTCTGTCCTTTACTTTCCACACGGAGACACTGTCAGTATTAAACATGTTGCCTGTTATCCAAGTACATTCAGATTTATTTCACAGCTTTGTTTAAATCCTTAAGTTATAATTCTATGAAAACAAATATCTGGTCCTCAAGGATCTCAGCTGAATTCAAGGACTTTGAAGTTTGGGGTTTTATCTTTTCTTTGTGTTGTGCAAGTGAAATCAAAGAAGAAAGATCAAAAACCAAACAGTGCCACAAGTTGCAAAAACAAACCAACATGTCACATCTTATCAAGTGCAGACCTCTTCACTGACACAACCTCAGAGGCTGTTTACGTACAACTTCCAACTATCTAGCCAACAAGCTTCTCAGTAGGTCAGGAAATAAGCTAGGAGAACCAATTTCTCCTCTGTTTTGTTTCCTATTTGAATATATTTTTGCCATCTTCAGCACAATGCATCTTTAGACAAAAGTAGTATAATCACAAACATCATCCTAATACATTATAATAATGAAATAACACACAAATGATACGGAAATAGAAGCAACCTTCTTGCTTGTGAAAAATAAATCCTAAATTTACATGTCATTCAAAAGTGAAAGTGGAGGTGTACTAACCCACTGCCCTCAACTGTGGCCTCTTTCAGATGAATATAGCAAGCAGGAAATATGCCCTAGAAGAGGAAGAGATCACAATGCAAACAACATTATAGTATAACTGGGACAGAAGTCGAAGTGAGTTCAAACAGATTTGATGGTGTAAAGCATGTTATTACTGGCCACTCACCTTTTTGGATTTTCTCCTCAGCCTATGCCCTCTGTACCAGTCTAATGGAGAACAGAGTTATGTTAAATGTATGCTGATTTTCCCATACATAGTAAACAAGAATAAAATAATAAAATAATAGAAGAATAGAAGAACAAATACTCTGCACTAAAGTTAACTTTTTAACAAGGTTGGTTGTTTTATTATTCAATTCACAATAAAGACTTAATAAAGCTGAAAAGTGTGTAGTGTTGCTGCTGCCTTCTTGTACAGGAACACAGCATTATGATTGCTATATATAATTAATGTTATTGAACGAATGTTGAAAAATTTGACCAAATCAAAGCGCTACTAGCGATGACAGGAAAATAATGTCCGACATTGGCGTGTCAGCTCTGATCACGCGTGTCATCAGTAAGCCCATTCTCACCTCCATGTGTCTCAAGTATGTGCACTGTGTCTCCAATCTGCAGCGACAGCTCCTCCTCTCCCCGGGCATCGTAGTTATAGATTGCTGGAGAAAGATGAGAGAGGACAATATAAGAGGGAGAGATATAGCAGGAGAAGGAAAAAGGCAATAAAGTGCTTGTCTCCCTTGTGGCGCTAATTGTGTGCCATTGTAATGTGTAATAGAGGCGTTACACATCCACAGGATGTCCACCCACACAGTCTGACACAGGGATGGTTGGACCTGGCACCATCAATGCTGTAATATCAACACACTTCTACCGCCCACTGCAAAGAAACCAATATTGATGGAGAATGCCAAAACAACAATAATGCTGGTAGAAAACGTATTTGCTCAGAATTACAGGACAAACAGTGATAAGAGATAATAAAATATTGCGTGCTCCTGATTTTCTTAGGTGTTCTCAGACAAAACAAACCGGTGACATAAAGATGCTTGTTTGGTCCTCTGGGAGAAAGGGGGGTGTTCATGTAACAAGTTGTATGTGTTGTGTGTTAAAAAAAATGTATTGTTTGTTTGCTAAATGAACAGGAATTAAAAACCAAAATTGGTTCTTAAATTACCAACCTGTTCTGGCAAGTTACATGAAGTCACCAAAAGTAAAAATATCTTGGCATCTACAGAATAACGTTAAGTGTAATGAATACAATTAAGCAACTACAAACCAACTATTTTTGACTTAACTTCAATATAGTAATCTTGCATACACATATATTAGATTATATATATATATATATATATATATATATATATATATATATATATATATATATATATATTTTACATTTTATTTTTGCATTTCTGGATCCGCTCCCAAAAAAAAATAATCTTTGGCTTAACTTTCTACCAAATATGATCAAAATCCAACAGACAGACAAACTAAAATGAAAAAATCGGGCTCAGTTCCATCAGTAGTCAGTATCCCATAAAAACATTTATTTTACAGTCGATAAAGACCTCTGTGGACTACATGTTCTTGTGGCTCTACCAATACAATGCAGGATATTCTCTGTCTACTGTCAGAGCTCCATCAACATGTCGAGGTCACGTATAACGACCAGTCAATTCCTGACTGGTGGCATTTGTTCTCATTCAGTGAGAGGTGAACAACATGTCCCCGACACCTGTCTTTGAGAAATACTACCCACACCCACAAAACCTACAAACAACCCACTGTATATACTGACAGCATTGACAGGGTGGCTGTGTTGACGGAGGTGATCATTTTGATAGGACACCAGCAGAGACCAATGTCGTGTGTGTGTGTGTGTGTGTGTGTGTGTGTGTGTGTGTGTGTGTGTGCGTGCGTCCGTCCGTCCGTCCGTCCATCCGTGTGTCCTGCTGAAGGTATGAATGCAGGGCCACTTCAGAGGTTTCCAGAGGTGAATGGCGACTTAATTAAAAAAGACCCTCCTTGCATGATCTACACCCTTTCCAGCTTGCTAATGGTAGATCATGTAAATCAACCATTTCCTCCCACAATCACCTGCCATCAGAAGAGCCGATATTTCTTATTTTTTGTACATCCCAGGTATTTGATTATTATTATTGATTCTTCAAAGATCAAACAATTAATCAATTCACTGAAAAAATAACTATAAGATTATTTGGACTTCTGATTCAGTACAGGGTATAAAAAAGAAAAATGACTTATGTCACATCACAGTTACAAAGGCTGCTCTGATTACTGACAATACCAGTTAGTACAGTATGTGTTAGCTATAGAAGAGGACGGACAACCCTGTAAGACTGTATAAATAAGTTATCAAAGCAGCATACAGCAACTTATATAAAAAGGTAAAAAGAGGCCACAGAGGTGCTATCTGAATGACTGCTCCATCACTTGCTAACACTGTAAAAACTTACCTAAAATAATGACAACATATGCAATAAATAGAGAGGAAGAATGGTAAGTGTTCAAGTAGACCCTCACCGACACTGACTTAGAGACATTTCATGGGATATTTGCTAAACACCATCATAAAGTACAGCCTCAAACATGACTGTGCAGTTATATAATCCCTCTGACAGCCTGTATCTGATGATCAGCATGTATAGCATAAGTTGGGCAGCCAACCACTTTAGTGGAGGACATGAAATGCCATGTGTAGCCTTTTTAAACTCAGCCCCGTTTTTTTTTTTTTCCCTCTATCAAAATGTATGCATACACGTGAGTGTCCACAATGCATTTTGCGATCCCCAGAACAATCCAACAAGCCCAGCGAATCCACCAGAACACGAGCCATGGGCTGACAGTGGAACAAAGACCCCAGGAAATGAATTCAGTGGTCCCACACTGGGATACAAAAAAGGTAACTACAGGGGGAGAAAGCAACAAAACAATCAAAAGGGACGTGGGATTAATCTGCGAGCATCCATCAGAGAGCAATCTAGTAACTGTGAAGCAGGGTGCGCTCAATTAAACTATCATTAAGAGTGGTCAGAAAAGCATGTAAAGCCATCAACTGCTGCATCTGTGTTTGTTTGGAACTGGGTCACAGGTCCAGCTGATGCAGCAGGTTATATAAATGGCAGGTGCCGAGAGAGAGCAGCCCAAACAAACAGCTCAGCTAGAGACATAAAGCATCTTATTTCATCAGAAAATGAAAAACCGTTCCTGTGATCACTGCAAATGAGACTAATAGGTCTCATATCAAACAAATGGGAGCGCAGAGAACTGGGGAAATTTGCACTGGGCAAGAGGTGCAATCTCAAAATGAACACAAATGACACCCTGGGAAGATGCTGAGTAAATGACAACCATCAAACACAATCCTGACATGTGAGGCAACAGCGGTGCAATTTAACACACAGGAACCATGATGATTCTTGTCACATGGGGGTTAAAATGACAGCTCTGATTACTTATAAACCTGTATTTGCATACCCAAGAGTAAACTGATGTCAATTTGGAAGCAGTGAGGAAGAGAAAATCCATCAGAGGACGAAGAGGATGAGGAAGTGGACCATATTCTCCCTGGAGTGTGGCATGCAAATGATTTTTTGGGAAACGTGATAAACAGCGACATCATTTGCTGGGGGCGCATTACCATACAGAACCTCTTGCATAAGGCTGTGCAAACTCTGAGAACATTATCATCAGAGGAAACGAGTAAGGAATCAGATAACAGACCTTTTCACTTAGCCAGCGCATGTCTACACCCTCTCCACAATTATAAGCAGACTCACTCATACACCGGACTGACTGTAATTCTACACTTTAGGCTAGCTAATAACCTGCACTAATCCACGCAGAGTATAACATATCTTTACACTCAGATGAGAATACAGTACACTGATGAAGGAGGGGTGGGAAAAGGGAATAAAGAGAAGTAAATAGAAAATGCTCATTGGAAACAGACTGAGTCGCTTGATGTTTTTGTATTAAGTCCCCGTAGGCTGTGAGCCCACAGAGAGAGCCAGCCAGGAAATCTCAGACAAGAGGATTCTTCGGGAGGGAAATGCAGAGTGGAGCTTTCAGTCTGGTTGGGCTTTTGAAGAGCCAAACAGGCAGAAAATCCTGCAATGTCAAGCAGCAGGTAGATGACGTCAAGGCGCTGTCCAGCTACGACGTCACCGCAGCAACTCAGTCTGGACAGAGTGAACATCTCTGTGTAAATGACCCCTGAGAGAAATCTTAGCAAGCTGGAAAGAATTTCTGAATTAAGAATTGATTTTGACTTGAGACCCAGATAATTAAAATTGAACCATAAGATTCTCCAAGAATCACATTTGCAGATTCACTAGACACTCAGTCTTCTCAATAAACCTTTTTTACAGCAGGCATTTTGACTTGTCATAGTAGAAATAGCACAGGTGTTACTAATAACACTAACAATGGCTTAGTTCTGTTAAAGTCTTTCAGTGAGAGTGACAGTGAGCCAGCATCCACGATACCAGGACCCTGAAATCAAAGCAGCTAAATTGAATTTAGCCACCGTTAAAGGTGCAGTAGGTAGGACTTATAAAACTAACTTTCTGTCATATTTGTGGAAACTGACCCTATGTTTGAGTAGAACTACATGAAGCAGGTAATTAAAAACTGGCACCACCTACAGCCTGTAGTGCGATTTGCAAAAATCCACCGCTCCCTGTTCAGATGCACCAATCAGGGCCAAGGGGGGTGTCTAACTGCGTGTCAATCACTGCTCAGGCACACACATTCATTCTCCCTTGTGGGGGGAGGGGCTTAGGAGACAGTTTTGGGCTTTAGCGGAAAGGGGGGAGGGACTGAGAAGTTGTCGATGTTCACATTTTTTGGCTAAGTCCTGGATCTTCACAATCCTACCTACAGCACCTTTAGTGCTTTTCCTACTGTGACATGTCAAAATGTCTTCTGTGAATAAGGCCTCTTGTGTGCTTTTTTTTTGCCTTTCTTTGTCTCATATGATGCTTATTGGGCACCGGTTCCAACGTAAATGGTAATAACGAGACCGAATAAAAACGGAAATTTCGGTGCCTGACTTTATTTTTTTTTCAGAAGCATCGCTGCACGGGACGCCAAGTTAGCTAGTAGCTGGATTAAACACAATGGTTAAAATACTGACAGCTTACATTAAGCGGTGTAAAGTGGGACTGTATTTCCCTGTAGAGGATTCCAACCCCGGGACGTAACAGTCTGACTGCAGCTGCCGTTGTCGAAAAAACAACACAGACGGTGCGTTCACTTGAAACTCGCCAGCATTGTGGTGCATTTTAAGTTGTTGTAAAATACCCTTTTCCAATCAGGTGCTTGTTTTTGTCGTTTACCAGCAATTTACTGGTGAAACAAGTTATTGTTGTAAGTTATTTTTATTACATTATTAATCAATCATTTAATTTTGACCATATGACCTTAGCAATAAACAAGCCGTTCTTTAATGTCGCCAACTGTCGTTTTGTGCTCCTTTTTTTATATTTTATATTATATACATTATAAATATATTATATATATATTTCGGTTCATGCACCGGCACCGTTTTAAAAGTATCGTTTTTTAGCACCGGTATCGGAAAAAACCCAAACGATACCCAACCCTACTTATTGATGACATCACCTTTGCGAAATCTTAAAAGGGCCTTTTTTTTTTTTTTTTTTTACTATTTTCTGACATTTTATAGACCAACAATTATTCAAAAAAATATCTCCATTCGGTAATCAAAGTAATCGTTACTTGCAGCTCTCCTTGGCTATTAAAAGTAGCATTTGGTAGGTAACATTCCGTTTTCTTGAAAGTGTATTTTGTTGGCCTACCTATACAGTTAGCAAAATTGAAAACTGTTGAGCTGACGTTTAAATTCTTGAGTCTATGGTGCGTTCATATAACACGACACCTGATCTCAAAACTGAAAAATGATAATGTGTAGATTAATTAAGATCTTGTATCATCCTAATCGTGCCTACTAGTTTCTCCTTGCAAACAGAGACTGTGGAGAAGACAGCCCAAGCACGTATGAGACAAAGAATCGTAATACACAGTAATAAAGAGCAAGGGAATATGAATTTAATACAGTGCTGAACTTGAATGAGGAGGAGTTCAATAAGCACACAGCGGACTGAGACGCCCTTTTCCTGGCAGCAGCACTGAATAGAGGATGATTATTACACTCCAGCTGCACTATGGGTCTCCAAGGCAAGACAGAGGAGTCAGCAGAGAGGGGTCACACACACACACACACACACACACACACCCCTCTAAAAGGACACATCTGACTGTAAATGACTGACTTGACTATATACATCTTACCATATAAATCTAATGCATCTCTGTTAATAGATTTAACAGAGAGCTCATTCAATGGAAAGTATCCCCTCACTGCAGTACACAGTGGATTAAACTTTTTGAGAAGGAAGATGGTAAAATCGAGACATTACTCTACGCATTATGTAGGCTTCAACTTTGAAAATGTTCCCTAATTTAGCTGCACATAGATGTCTTTTGAGAATGGTGCTGTAATGGTGAGGATGCTATATTTTTTCCCACCCATGTTACAATTATCTTGGTGATTTCAAAGGCATGATTTTAAATACTATTAAATTCTATACGGGGCTGGATTTGGCTTCATGTCTAACAGGCAAAATGTTTTTAAATGAGCCTTCAGAGGACATGGCTGGAGTAGGAAACAAGCATACCCTTGTCTGACATCAACCTAGTAAAGTCATTTGTATGGGACAAATGTGAGCTGATTGAGGTGCTGTTGCAGGTGTCCTGATGAGCCCTGCTGGTAGTGAGATGGAGCTGGCTGCAGCGAGCTCTGCTACAGAGCTGGGATCTGCCAAGTTTTGTTAGGATAACGGCAACATTGGCCTGGGGTGGGCAGAAGGACCTGCTGTTTCTAACTGCATCTCTGCACTGTCTGCAGAATCAAAGTACAGTAACTCCTCTGTCATAAAACATTTTCAACGCCCTTATCAAATCCTGCATCATTTACTTCCTTTTTTACTTCTTCTACCCTGCCTTTGCATTTCTTGGCATTACCGGCTCCTGAAGTTCAGCGGAATAATGTGAAACCATTGGTAGGAATGTGAATCACATCACACGCAAAGTCAAACACTCCACAGGGCACCTTTAATATTTCAGAGATTAAAAAGCTTAGAGCTTCCAATCAAAATCTTGATCTATTCTGATGCTGATTTTTCCAGATGCAGTACTATGTACTACAATATTTAGCTAAATGCTTTTAGCTGAGTGTTTGGTACGTAATTAAAGGTTAAGATGCCAACCATAAACCTTAAGGTCCTCTGTTCGAGTCTAGCCAGGGAGCTTATTCTTCATCTCTCTCCCCTCATTTCCTTTCATCTCTCTATTGCCAACTATATAATAAAGGCAAACAAAAATAATACTATTATACTATTAATACTTAATATCATTTTACCCTTCAGGCTTATTTTAGCCTATAAAAAGTCAGAAGATATTGTGGAAAATGCCCATCATCATCCAATTTCTTGTTTTGTCTGACCAACTTTCCAAAACCCAAAGATATTAAATTAAAAAAAAACCTGTAAACTATTAATTGAATGTCAAAATGGTTGGTGATTCGGTTAACTGACTAATCAATTTAATTGCAATAACCCCACCTATTCTGACATGGGTGACACTTGCACACACACAGACTTAAATGTGTTCCTGGGGGTGGTGTGTCACAGCGGCCGATTCATCGTCTCAAACTGAGCGAGAATAAAGCCGATTAGCAGGAGATAAATGCATATATAAAGTCTCACAGTTCAAAATAACACTCAGGTGTCCCCTGTAGCACAATAGTTGACAAGATAAAAGGTGAATACAAAAGTATCTATCAGCAATGTACTAATAACGCGGAGAGCACTTAGGTAGGCTTACAGGCTTTGATTCAGAAGGATATTTCGAGGACTGGGTAATTACAATAATTCCCATTTTCTTTAATTATTTTCTACTTCCAAGTAAATCATTTCAAACACTGTAGAAGGAATGAAAGCCTCTAAGAATGTTATCAAAATACACAGCGATGTAGTCCGCTGGGGTTTGGCTGAGATATTGCAATACATCCATCATGTTTGTAACACTCAGATGGTGAAAGGGCTTTCTCTGTGACATCCAAGGCAGAGTAAACATGATGATTAATTTCAAGTCCTTCTCTAATAGGGTGTAATAAGAGGTTTAGGCATTCACACGGAAGCCTGATGGTTGTAATTTAGAGGCAATGTGAAATACCAACAAAAGCACCCTGTTTCTTCTTAAACCAATTAAATACAACAGCCTTTTAGCTGTATCTACAGTTGGAAAGTGCAGATAATGCTAGTGTAATTAACCTGAAATGAATACAACAGCAGCTGAGCTGGGTGAGACGAAAGCCCCAGGTCTTTCTCTCGCTCACTGGTAGGACCAGATTTCTCCTCCCTCTGACTGGAAACAAGCAGGAAATGCCACTTGAGATTATTACTGTATCACAATAGATAGTGCTTTTCCAGTAGGCCAGACAGAAATACTGTTGCTTTTCATGGCTACAGGAAGACTAACAATACCTCAGCAGTGCACAGCAGAGGATGTGGGTGGGTTTAAGGCATGAAGTGAGAAGTTAGGTGAAGGGAGGAGCCGGTGGAGAAAACTACAACGTGCCAGAGCTGAATGCCAACAGCAGTAATACCTTTTGGCAGAACTTCCTGCCATGCACCCAGCTCCAACACAGGCCTCAGGGTACAATCCAACGCAGGCCGATAACTCCGCTTCCATTGCCTCTGCTGAGCCTTTAATTGAAAATCATCTTCTCAACACAAAAGGGAGAGAGAGCAGAACGTAGCTCATTACTGAGCACTGAGAAAGCTTTTCACACAGAGTTATTCACAAACTGGTCTCTGGTGTCATTTGTGGTGGTACATGAGTGTCTGCACTGGCTCTACAAAGCAAACCTGTCTGCACTTTGCACAAACATCTCATGAGCTTTAGAATAAATGAGAGCCTCTGAAATACTTCTCTCACAGTACACGTCTCTAAGACTCATCGATTCAACAGGGAAATTTTAAATAATCTTGAAAATAATATTCAAGACTTGGACAAGATTTGAATTAGTCTATTTTTTTTAACCACGGATTCATCTTTTGTATAACAATAGGAACAGATCACAGGGTTGCATTTATTCCACATACCGTATTACACAGCATGGAAAAGTAAATTGGCCACACAGATTAGCCTTTTGCACAGCAAGAAGTAGCTAATTATTTCCTGCCCTGTGTTGCCTCTTGTGATATGCATGCTAATTAATGCATACTGCATAATCACCTTTGAATATTTGAAGAAACTCTGCAATTGACTCAGCAAGTTTACTTTGAAACCTCTATGGTGGCACTTTGCAAAAATGTGACTTCACCGCGACAGATGTATGATATAGTACTTGACCGTCATCAGAAGGTAGACCATTTGCTGCATCTAGTAGAGCAAAAAACAGGCATATGCAACAGGAAATGCCTAGGACCTGTTCTTCATGCTGTGGTTTATAATCACAGGGCTGATGATGTGTTCTACTGAAGCAGAAGTCACACTGTCAGTGATGAGAGAGCAGCATGACATCAATACTTTGAAATGTCCAACACAAAAGAAGGTCGGAAAGATCAGTAATAACGTTAGAAAAGGTTGCCTGCAGTCACACACCGTTCCTACCTGTCAACATACATACATACATACATACATACATACAACAGAACTGGCAAACTGTCCTTTTGAACAGCCTCAAAAAGTCAGACGGGCATTCTTGCACAATGAGGAACATTCAGAAGATAACAGGTGAATGAGCGGATACAACAGAGACTGCAACACTAACACTTGGCATCCAACTTAGTTGATTTCTTAATATTAGCCAAGTATACCTGCTCTACCTCAGATCATGTACACCTCCACCTTTTGTGTTAAATTGCTGAAATAGATAAAAGGAAATTAACTTCCAGTATAATCCACTGAACCCTCGTTGCCACCCACAGCAACTGGTTTAGTCACCCAGAGATAACAATTAATTTGGTCTCAGCATCCTAAACTGTTAAAATGACCTACTACTAATAGAATACACTTTATTGTCCCAGAGGGGGAAATGTGTCTTGGGCATAGTGCTATAATCTGTTGCTTCACAACACAAACATGTAACAGAAAAAACATTCTAAAATGAACATAAAATCATAAAAGATAAGATCATAAGATCAACGAAGCATCTTAGGACATAAAAGGTCACATATGACTGTACAGACAATAAAACATCTTAAATATTAACTGTAATAAGGATAAAAGTGCTTTTATAAGCGCATGTACATAGTGTACCAGCCACTGACAACATCATTATTGGGCCTTTAGAAATACATGTATGATAGGTACCAGAACTTGGGCTTACTGCAGTGCCAAAGCTGGGCCGTGTGAAAACTTTTCCCGAATGAATGACTGCTGGATACATTTGCTGGCTGTCTGGCCTATAGCAACTGCAAATGTACTTTGATTCCGATTAGAGCAACTTTATTATTCCACACATGGAAATGTATTTGGTCCAGGGCTCCACACACCATAAAATCCACAGTAAAATCAATAATAAAATAAAACACATTTGATCACATTGAGACAGAATAAACAATAAAGTCTCTTTTCAAACAAAGCAACCGTTTATTCACTTCATATGTCATTACTATACATCTGCACAAGCACAGAAATACAAAAAAAACTGTGTTTGTTTCATTTATCAACTTAATTGGAGTAGCACAGGCCAGACATGAGCGCTCAGAAAATGCATCTTATGATGTATTTATAGGCTAGGTTCTTCTGTTGCCGTGTTTGCAGTGCCTTATATGTTTGTTCATTTTCAGTATCTCATAGGTTACGTGGCTACTCAAAGGTGGAGCTTGTGGCTTCACAAATGACTGTTCAATCGCAGGGGAGATATTTTTAACTATTACGTCTGAGACATGCAAAAGCAGGACTGTAATGTTCAGAAAATGTACAAAATATGTTTAATTATCATATTTATGGGCCTGAATCATGGTCCATATACACAGCATAAAATACAGAATACACAAAAACAAATTCACAGAATTGTTACTGCCGATTATTTTGGAACTATTCACGATCAGGATTTCTGGCTGCAACTCCACGTACGTATTTTGACAGACACCCTCTGATCACACCGAGTCTACTGGCATTTGCAGCCAGCTCCATATTAAGCATCCTTTAAGAACACGACAAATTTGATTTTCAAGTGTACTAGAACCCTTTCATAAATGTGACTATCAATATGCATGAAGCTCAAATTAAGAGCGCAAACTAGTGCATCACAAATATTACTATTGTAACAAACAAAAATTAAAAAAAAATTAAAATGAATCAAGAAAGTAATCGGCAGACTAATCGACAATGAAAACAATTATAGCTGGATATGTGTATCACTTTAATTGACATAGTTGTATCAACATACAGTACACAAGCAAATACAGAGGAGGGCTTAGGTCTTAAAGTTTCAGGTAGACAATGTGATGGCCAGATGAAAACTAATTTCATGTCTCCATGATCTCTGTCTTCTTTTTTAAAACAAAGGGGAGACTGAGGTGTCAGCTACCGCAGTGAGAGACGACTTCATCTAAACCCCTAAAGGTTGATCACAGAGCACAGCTGCCACTCAATGAATTCTAAAACTGCCTCCAGGGCCCACCAACATCGGAGCTGCATCGCACTGACATTATCAAGTATTTAGACACACACACAGACACACACACACGGCCATTTCATCAAATGCCAGCAGTACTGAAAGGCTGTCTCTTGTTGCACGTGGCAATCCCCAGCCTGTCTGCGACCACAATCAATGACTGACACCTCCATTACAAGTCCCCAAAACAACCCACGGGACATTTTAAAGGTAATAAATGCAACATTACTATGGGCTTCAGCTGATATTAATGTTGACATGTTTATAACCTTAAAAAAAGCCTCATAGTTGTTGAGCCCTATTATTTCTGCTATGCATTAATCTCAGCATGTGGGGTTAGAAGACTCAAAACCAATGAAGTATAATGACTGGAAAACATAACTCTAGGGAAGTGTACTTAGGCAAAATAAATATGTTCAGTGGAGAATGTCTTCCAGCTTTTGGGACTTTAATAACAGCTTGCATGTTGATGCCGTTGGCACTCGTCTTTAACGCATACACCCCGAGTCATACCTGCCAATCCCTTACAGCTAGACTCGACATGTCTTCTAAGGTACTTGGGAAGTGAGTTTTCCGAGGGAGCCAGTCCTTTTAGCCCATGCTTGACCCACAGAAACAGATAGGTCGCCCGTTGTCAGCTCACCCACTGGCAGCCTGGCACAGCCTCAGCTCAGCTGCAAGCTCATCACTATGGTAGAATAAAGCCTCGGCCAGAGTGGTCAGCTAGATGTTGTTGAGAATACTAAATACAGACTGAGTTTAAAGCCTTATATTCACTGCCAATTATTTCCTCTAGTTTTCATTCCAAGACATTAAACTAGGGCTGTCCTCGATTAAAGAAATGATTAGTCGACTAACACGTATACGATAGGGCTGTCAATCGATTAAAAAATTTCGACTAATCGATTCGTAGATTTAATCGACAGATCTCTAAAACTGTGATTTTACACAAAGATTACTGCAAAGGCACCCCTTTTAAATTGTGTGTTTACCAGAGATGTGCTCATAAGTTTCTTGCAAATAAGTCATTCAGCATGACAAAAGCATAGAAAATTACCACTAGACTAAAGAAATCTTAGTCGAAGACCAAAACAACCGATTATCCGACTAATCGACTAAGAGGGGGCATCCCTACATTAAACTTTTTTTTCATAAAGCAATTGCACTGCTTATTCTTTAACATTGTCTCTGATGAAGTACATGCTTTTTAATGTCCCTATTTAAAAATGGATATTGATAGTTTGTAAAAAATAAAATAAAAAACAATAGTAATCAATGGAAAGGATACATTAAAAAACTATTATTTTTAGCATGGCTATTGGTCAGGCCATTATCTAACATCTTTATCTCTTTGATTTTGCCTGACATTTGCACTATTTAGTAACATATTACTTATCTTTTTAGTTTCATTGTATATATAACTTATCCTTCTTTGTATATATTTCTTATCTTTTTATTTTATACTTGTTGCACGTGTATTATTGTACCGTGGGTCGGAGAGAAAAGTATTTTCAATTGCTCTGTATGTCTGGCACATATTGCAGAATTGACCATCAAGTTGACTTGACTAATAATTAAACTAGACGAGATACGTCACGATCAGGATGGTTTCCCTCCCATTTGTTTTCTCTTTCTTTCACACATGCTGGTAACCCTGATTGACTTATCACTTCACTTACTCCTTCAGATTACATTCGAATAAAGACCCTCAAATTACTTTGTCATTGAGGAAAATACTGTTGTTTGTCTTAATAATCCCTACATACATATCTGTACCAGCAGTCATTTTGTCACAGATGGTTCAATTCTGGGGACTATCATTGTAGATGTTAAACTAAGCCGAAGTTCATGAATATGAACGACTTCATACAACCATGTTCACTGCCTCGCTGATACATTATGACAGTTGAAAGGTTCTTATATATTAATTTCATCCAGCTGAATCTAAATTATGTAATAACAAACGTCTACATTGGTGGCTTTTGTTTCACATTGATGTGTTAAACACCATTAGCCATCTGTCAAGCTAGCAAAAGCAGCACAGCAGGACTATTTTCAGACAATGCACAAGCTGCTTGGCATGTCCACAATCAATACTCAGGGTACTGGAGACCACCTGCCTGTGTAGCACAGCAATAGGAATGGCCCACATCAGTCACTCACCCATCATACATGATCAACCCAGATGTGTGTGTTTGTGTGTCCTTTCTTTTCATGTCTCACTGTCTTTGACAAACTCAAAAAGGACCATCACGGTCCATTTTAATTGCAATGGAGGTTCAAGAACACTCAGCCCTACGTGTCCCCTTTCACTACAAAGTCAGTTTGCACTGTAAAGTTAAAAGTGTGTCAATGTCTTCCCCCGTCACCAAAGGCAACCAATCACATTTAAGTTACTGAGCAGCCATGGGTCTTTTAATAGTTTAACTAAAGGAAGTACAGTTTTCCCTGGTATCATCTCACTGCGATGGCTCTTATTTACTCTTAAGAGTACTACAGGTCTTAAACAACATATTTCTATATCCTATGATGCAGAGAAACACCTAGTAAAAAAACATTTGGGCTACATACGAATGACAGCATTAGTCAGCACCAACCAGCCTCCCCAGCAGTCACAGTAAAAACAAAAACAGCTGAGATCAGGAATGAGGACAAAAAGTCCTTTAAAATGGGTACAAATTAAGATTTCACAGGATGTTGACTCATTACTGATAATGACATAACATGGTTAGCACTCTCCAGATTTACTTTGTACTTTGTCACTGAAACAGCTGCACAGTTTGGTGTCAAAAGGTTAAACATTCTAGCTTTGTACAAACTACGGTTACAGTCAGGAGACTAAAACATTTTCACCCGTGTAAATCCGAGCTGAACTTGTTCAAAACCGCTTCATGCTTTTTCCCTCCCTCTCACCTCAACCTCTCGGATGACAGATACACTTAAAACAAGACGTAGAGGGGTTTCAGCATTGTCTCAGTTGTGAGCCAAAACGGAATAGTGTGGAACCACTTAGCTACGCACTGATTAAATAGGCCAGCTGTCATTTGTCATAGCCACCATCTCACAGCAAGCCACTGGGAGCTGTACTATTAGAAGTGCATCACCAAGCAGTGCGGCCCATAGTTAATTCCTTTTCAGAATGAATAATAGCAAAGTCATACTGACCTCCAAAGAGAGAAGAGGAAGATGATGGCCAAAGTTTTGACTGAGACACAAAAAAGTGTACTTATATCAAATACCAAAAGCAACTCTCATGAGGAGAAAGTCTACAATACCGACACTAGGTAAAATTAAACGGTTCAACATATAGCTAGATCAAATTGTGATGTAACTGACACCTGACACGTGACAGTGCATATAAACTAAGTCACAAATCAAGTTTTACATATGTTTATGCAGAGTTAGCTCACAGAAAGAGAAAGATGTTTTGTTTACAGATCTGTAGGGCAGCTCAGTAAGTGCAGCACAGTTTTATTAAATGTGGGGGGGGGGGGGAGAGCAGGATGAGTACCCAGGTGGAGGGTGTATGCAGCATCTTGCACGCTGACAAAAACAAATAATCCAACGCCACGACGCGCAAACTCATAACATTGGAAATAATGGTGTTAGCTTAGCTTTTAGGCTCCATGTGATCGCTCAAGAGAGTTGTACACTTCTCACAGTCAGTGCTTAATAAAAACACTGTCTCGTCACCAAACGTAACCACACACACACGAGTTACCACACAAAAGGAAGGATGTGCAAGACAAAAAAAGCTTATCACATTTTGGCTTCCTTTAATTTGATCACCTCCCTCTGCTGCAAAAGATGAGCAATTTCTGTTTGTGCAGTTTTATTAATGAGCAAAAGGTGGATGATCATAAACACCACCTGGCTGTAAAACAGACCAAACAAAGATGAAACTGTTTGTTTCCCTCCTGACAAGACCAAATAACACCTCTCCTGCTTGTCTCCACAGCATGTCTCCTTCCTTCTCCTGGCTCCATCCTATTAATCAGCTGCTTTATTTCACTCTGGTAAAAGCACTCTGTCTCCGATTTTGTCAGGTCAGCTTGCTTTCCTGGACAAAGTTTAAGTGTAGGCAGAGAGAAATCAGAAGCCGCCTTCTTCTAAAACTCAACTGTGTAGTTAACATTGTTGAATGCTTTGTTATGTCAGAATAAAAAGCTGCAATATCTTCCAGGGAGTGCAGCGCTGACAAGAGCCACATTTTTCCCCTTTTCATGTTTACATTTATTTCATTTTATATTTATTGCGCCTTAAGCTGACGTGAGACTGATGATGAAAATAACTCCTAGCATATAAAACCAAGAAGTAAACTGATAAAAGGCAATTGCACAAATTTCACTCTCCCATATTTTACACCAAATAGCTTGTAAAATCTTCTCTTCGCTATGCGAGAGGTGTAAAATATGAGGCAGGGAGTTTAAAACACATTTAAGTGTGAGAATTTATTTAGTAACCGAGACTGCGTTTTAATCGCAACCATATTTGTTAGCTTACTGCACATGTGGGTGAGAGATGGTTTTCTTGGCTGCAGGGCGGGGGCTTTACAAATTACTTACGGCCTCAGTCTAACGGCAAAGTAACTGCGTCTCTATTTTTTGCTCCCAATGTGTCACTCACCCGTAACCTGTTTCAAATGAGGGTTGTCAGTCCTGTTTGCCTGCAGTCGGACACACACCAGTTTAAAAATATGAATCACAGCCACACTAGAGTGTGCAACATTTAGAGCTCAGTGTATGGGTGTGTGACCAATTGTCGTCCTTGATAAAGCTGCCAGACTGTGATCTGACCTAGGTCTACTTGATTATGAAAAAGAAATAATCATAATCACGATTATTTTGGTCAATATTGAAATCACGATTATTTAACACGATTACTCATTGTCTTTTGGAAAGATGTTGCAAATATTGGACTTAAAAAACTGTGAAAAAGTTATTCCTTGATACTTTGAACATACTTGCCATTTGAACATTCTTTTTTCATTCAGAACACAAGACAAAAAATAAGCGTTCACTTCCAAAACGTAATGTGCAAAATAACCGTTTTTAGCTTTTTTACGATTCATTTTTTTAAGTTACGTTTTTGTGATCATTAGGAGCCGAAATCGTAATCGCGATTAAAATGTTGATTAATTGCACAGACCTAACCTGACCTACAGGAAGCAGCATTTACTTTTGGTCCAAACCTGCAACTGCATACCAGGAGAAAAAAAGTTAACGTCTGAATGTATTTTGTACATTGATAGCATTTTCTTTGTTCTGAGGTGGTATTATGGTCCGATGACTTAAAGCTAAATTACAAAGTGAAACGTACTGAGAGGTGGAAAACATTTCTCATGACAGCACATGGTGACAAGAGTAGTTTAAAGTCTCAACGGCGATGTGTAGATACAGTAAATAGTTCTAGTCGTTGCTTAGTGTTTCCTGATTTTTCTTTCTAGAACCAGAACCCTCTGAAGTCTCTCTTAAGGAACAGCAGCATCCTGATGAAACAGAATTAATGAGACAACACTTGAAATTAGCATCAAAAAGCATTTCTGGTTAATTCATCACTGAACCAGGAGACAGCAAAAAAACATTTGCTCCAGGCCCTGTTAAATCACTTTTAAGAAGCCACAAGAATAACTAGGCTTCAAAACTACTGATTCCTTTGATTTATGCCAGGCTGGTTGGCATTTCACAAGAAAAGAACTGCGTAATGGAATTAGCTCAAGGTCAAGAGAGATATGATTTTAATATTTTTTTGACGGATCACCTTACTCCTCTTTTATCATATGAATACGGGTCAAAGAATGAAGTTAAGTTAGGCCCTGAGCCCCAAAACTACAACTTCCATTTGAAGTTAGTCAATAGTTCTTTCTGTGTGCGACTGCCTTGAATGCCGATGAATTCTGTCAATTCACCAGATTAGCCGAGTTAAATCCGGGAAGATAGGTGGAATTCTGAACATGCCAGTGGAAATTAAGACATTGTTTGGAGGAGGAAATTGAACTAATGCCTCAGGGCAACAATAATCCTGGGAAACAATGTAAAAGCAATAAAGTGTGTTGCCTCTGGTGGAATAAGGGGGATTCTAGAAGCATTAAGAACATGAGTTTCCAAAAATCAAGTCAAGGCGCTGACATACCAAACCTTGTTCAGTTCAGTGGGAACAAGTCTTACAACACCAACAGATATCTGTATAGTTATGAAAGAATGATTCCATTAAAGTAGCAATACAACAATGTGAGAAATGTATTTCAAATTTCACTAAAAGTACAGAAGTATCAGCAGTGTCCTTAGTATCATGAGTAAAAGTACTCATAATGCAGAAGAATGGCTCCTGTGAGTGATGTACTGTTATATATTATTATAACTATTACTGTCGCGATGGAACCAATTTTAACTGTGAAGGAAAAGGTTTACTTGCCTTGAAATAGAAGGAAGTAGAAGTAGGCTATAAAGCAGCATTACATAGAAATACATAAAGTACAAGAACTCCACAGGGCCTCTTTAAGTATAGTACTTAGGTAGGTAAAAAATGTACTTAGTTACATTCCACTACTGCTGTATACTGACAACAGGGACAAGCAGAGTGTCTGCAGGTTGTCATTTCTCACTCAGCTGTAGTGAGGAATGACAACCTGCAGACACTCTGGACACGTGGTGGCAGTGTTGACAAAATCAAATATCATGATCTTTTTAATTAAATAATTAACCCTGACACACAAGGGAGACTAACAACCAGCAGAGAACTACACACGCAGCAAAGAAAAAGAAGAGACAACCAAACCATGAACACTTCAGTTTATGTTGTGTTTTTTTGCAGTCATTACTGTGGCACAAATCCAATATGGTTTATTTTCCAATATTGGTTATTGTGTTGGAGCAAAGCCTTGCTTCCACTCATCGAACTGCTGGTATGATAACAAAGCCTTTTATTATCAGTGCTATGCTCCATTTCAGAAGACTTTATTTATAGTATTATTAATACTGCTAAAAAGACTAAAAAGGAGACTGTTTCCCTACATACATTAATAAAGCCATGGGGCCATTATGGGTAGTACATGGTATGATGAAAGTTTTGCTGAAAGAGGACTTGCAGCGTGCTCATTATTGCTACTTGGTCAACACATGAAGTATTAAACGTGCAATGGATATGCACCCCATCAATCCTCTGCCGCAGTGATGTGGCAGCTGCCTCTCTTTCTTCTAATGACTCATCCACTCTTGCATTCAGTGAGCCCCGTGAGAATGTTCTTCAACATTTTTGAAGACCTTCCACTTTCAAGATCTCATGGATATTTGAAAATATATTCAGGCAATCATTAGCATCAGAATAATACACTTTTCACACACACGCTAATTTTAACTATAGCCAACCATATCTCCTGAAGAGACTAAAGTGACCACAGGCTCAAATAGAGCTGTGGACTACACTGCAAACAACAGAGCTCATTTGGAAGTTGTAGTTTGAGGTGCCATGCCAAATAGAGCTTTGGTGTAACCTGCTGAACTCATCCATCAATCAGCATTAGCATCCCTAATACAGCTGCAAGCCCTCAGTTCCACTAATGGACCCAGCTAAAAGGGACTCAGTATGCATGTGGTGTAGTACATTGCACACATTAAAAATAACAATCCATTGTCGAGAAACCAGATTCTTCTGGAAAACAATTTGCTACATTGCTGACTGAACAGGACTAGGATGTTCCAGGGGATCCCCAGAAAAATCAGGATTAGCTCCATTACACTATTATTTCAGGCATTCAAGCCCAGCACGGTGAGCCGTTTAATCACGTTACTCAAATATTTCACATTACCCATTACGAGTCCATCAAAGTTAAACAAATCGTGCAACTCTTCTCAAATATACCAAACGTTTCTGGCTATCTTGCCTTCATCAGAGTGGTTTAAGAGGTAGTTTCCAGTTCCTTTATATGCAATACATCAATTCTCAAACAGATAAATAATTACAAATGTGTATTATCTGTTGTGTAAACAGTAATGAGGAAATGTATTCCAAAAGTGACCTCTAACACCAAGAGTATTAACAGACTGTGCGGTCCCTGGGGCCGAAATTTAAATAAATGAAACCATGTGGTTTAATGTAAAAAGCACTTAAAATAAAATGGTTTATCAGCGCTTGCAGGAAAGCAGCCTACTTAGTCATAGTGCAAAGGCATATGCTATAATTGTATTGTACAAATTGACAGTAATAAGATAAGTGATTAAAACATAAACAATAAATACATATTCATGTCCATTCTACAGTGGCACACAGAGTATATGTTTGCCTTGTAGGATTTGTCTAATTGAACCCTTCAATATAACGTCAGTAATAAATACAACGTGTCGTGAGTAATACAAGCTACAGATACTTTCTGTGATGGTATATTTTGTGTGTTAAATAATCCCCTACAGGAGAGAGTGGAAGCTAAACGAGTCAGTGTTCTCAGGCCAGGGCGCCTGGTTTAGGAAGTGACAATAAATAACCACACAAAAGACTTTCACGTTGTAGAAGACGGATGAGTAAACACAAACAACCAACAAACTAAACAGTTACAAGTTATGCGTAGCCTGTTACTAGCTAGTTAGTTTGTAGCGAAGGCCCCATAACACAGGAAACAGCGCTACAACTAGGCGCGCCTCTAACAATTCCCAATCCACACACACTCCTCTTCCTCACAATAGACAGACATTCCTTGTTTTTGCGTTTCATGCAAAACTAGCTGGCAAATTCCCGACTCGCGATATTTGCATTCACACAGTTAAGGCAAATGTGACCCATAAACACTACGTATACAACCACATGAGAAACAATACAGCCCGGTCGCTTTCTAATCACAATCTTTCCCAAACTTGTGCAATCTGAGAGCAGAGAGCTAGAACGAGCTAACGATGGAGCATGCAAGTTTTCTTACGTACCAACACCATACTTTTCCTTTTTAGTGGGCACCCAGCGAGACATTCTCCGTGTCGAGGCTTCCCCGAGTTGTCGTTTAGCCTGTTATAATAGGTCCAGATGTGACCTCTTGTTATTAATGTAGACTTTTTTTCAGTTTTCTCTGAGCTTTGGGGAGCCACTCCGAGCAGCCATTTTCCACCAGTGACAGGATGCTCCGCAAGGGGGAGAAAGGGAACACAACTTTTTCACCCTGTAGGCGTTCATACAGTAGCAGTCCTGCTGAACTTTCACTGCTGTTTAGCCTATACTGTGGCGAAAACTGCTACATGAAAAGTTTTAGATTAGTGGTCTCTACTCTGCAGATGCATGTTATTGTAAATATGACATAAACGGGTTGAAAATAAAATGGTGGGTGAACTATATTGTATGACAAATCTTTTATAGAAAATAAAGTATGCTATGTTTTTTTGTTCCTGTACATCACTTTTATAGTAAGCTTTCCAAAACGTTTAGGCTAAGTGTGAATTTTAAAGAAAAACAAATGGTTTGACTTTATTCTATTGTGCTATTAGCCTATAAAACAAAAAACACAGATTCAAGAGAATATGGAATACATTTATATGATGATAAAAAAATAAAATAATAAGCTACACTAATAATAGTAGAAATGGAACACATAGAAATAAGGCGATAGCCTGTCAAGAGGCAGCATATGGATAAGTAAAAATGAGTCAAAACGTAAGGTGGTATTTGAATGAAGTGCATTAAGTAGGCTACAATTTGTTATAATTTCGACAAAATTGCTTTTTCTTTTCAGGCATAATAACCGTTGGGGACAATTGAGCAGCTGTCAATAGAATGTTTCTGCTTCACTCAGCTTGAAATAAATAAATCAATTGTAACGTATTGCACACATACAGTTTCAACTTATTTTAATTATATAATTTCAAAAGTTTAACAGTATTCCTGTAAATAAAAGTGTTTTCTACGGTGACCTTTCAGAATGATGACCACAGAATTAGAATCGATGCGCTCGTTGTCCACTTCCTTCTTCCTTTGTGGTTAATGGTAAAGCTACAGGGGCTAAAGTGGGCCTGTTATTCTGAGCAGTGATGTGTTGAACTAATAAGAGTTGTTCCTCAGAGCAGCAGGGGCTACATAATAGACATCAGAGGGATGCACCTGGTGCACACATGTTAATCTGTTCATCTTTATTCATCTTGTTTGCAAAAATGTTGCATCCTGTTTGGCTGCATTCCATCTTTTAGAGAAGTCTCTCAAACCTGTGACACCATGCCCTCCTTTGCTCACTCTCCCTGCTCATGTTGGAGTCTGCCAGCAGATGGCGGTGCTGCTTTCAATTTATTCTCACATCCAAGAAGCTACCTTTGCTGAACATTGTTAAGGCCGATATAATAATAATAATAATAATAATAATAATAATAATAATAATAATAATAATAATAATAATAATATAATACAGCCATGGCCCGAGTGCCAGGGGCCCAACAGTCCATCATAGTTTCCCGTCACAAACACACATATATTACATCTGGAACAATAGAGACATATTATGGAAACACAAATCATAAAAACAACATTATGTAACATTATTCTTGGAAAGATGGTTTGTCAATTGAATTTATCTGGTGAACCAGCTCCTCAGTTTTAGTGGTGCAATGATGTCATACTCTAAACTTCTTAACAAGTATGGTATTTCTATACCACCAAAGGATTATGCTTTAGTTTTTGCAATCCCTTCCTGTACTAGATGTTTTTTATTTATTTTTTTATTTAGTGTACTACTGGATCCTGTTGTTACTGGTGTTGGTCGGACCTGTTGTTCCTGTTAGAAGATTATTACTAACTGTGATACACAGTACATGCTTTATTTCAAAAAGAAATTGTCTCTGTTCCAAATGCTGATTTCCATCTGGAATAACCTCACATCATCTGGTGCTTACATTCTAAATATGTGATTTTAAATAAGGTTAAGGAAGTGACTTTTTAAAATGATTCATGATTTGTGCATGATAAGAATCCTGGTCTAAGGATATCTACGTACCAATTTTGACTCATAGTCATAGTGCCTACTGGCAACAGGAAGTCAGCCTTTCGCCTATGTTACAAACATGTGTACATGAAATTTACATTGTGTGGACTACACTTGATATTGAGCATTAAAATGCATGTCTCTTGCCGCCTCCTATACTTGAGCCACACCTCATAACTCATGAACTGTTTGTCTTAGACACTTGTGGGAGGCATCACTGCACTCAGCAGAGAGTTCCTTTTTTATTGTTGATTGCCCCGCCCCCTATCCTTTAGCCATGCCACATTTCATGATTCATGCACTGTTGAAGGAGGCATAATTTGACTCAGCAGAGAGTTCCTTTTTCATTAGTGACAGTTTGCACTCCCCCTATACTTTAGATACAGCCCTTTCATAAACCATTTCTTGGAGACACTTATGGACACAGGAAGTGGTACAAACTTTGCAATACATCATTTCCAATGGCGGACACTACACACAGCAAATTAAGTCTTATTAATGTGCACAGTGTCCAAAAGTCACACAAATGCACAACCAGCCAGCATCCCCCGACATGCAGGGAGTTGCTACTTGCAGCTTTCATTTAAATCTGTCCTTACTCAATTGAGTTTTTGATTTGTTTTGATGTTGTCTCCCAGACAGAGCAGACAAAAAGATGCAAATTGCTTTACAGCTTTTCATATTCCTTCTGTGTGTAGTTTCTCAGCTTGATAAGGTGTCTTAAAGCATGTCACATCAATTGATATTTAACATAGCTCTGTCTTTGAAAGACGTTTGGAAAATGTTACACCACTAAGTGGGACTGAAGTTGCTTTGAAAGACATCTGGGGACTGTTAATCTACTAAGAAACTGAAATTCCTTAAACATCCAAGCAAGAAGAAGTTGTATCTTTGAAGATCTGTGTTTAACTGCCTCTAAAATAGAATCTGGCCTTAAGTCAGAGACAAGTTTCCTCTGTCTTGTAAATACCCTTCACTCATGCATTGTGTGGCATCATGTGGGTCACTGTTACTTATCCAAGAGGACACTGGCCCATTTTAAAGACAGTCTTGCAAATGTCACATGGCTTGGGTTAGAGGCTTGAGGGTAGCAATGCCTCATAATCAGCCACCAACCACGAGATCACAGGGAAGAGCAGAAACAGAGGGAATTCAACAAAGAGGATTTCTGAAGCAATAAGTGACTCATGGAATAACATGGATATACTGCTCATTAGTGATGCTCTATCATTTGTTAGGATGCTGAATGTCAGGAAGTTTGATTATTTGCTTTTTTAAACATTGTGTTTCTGACTTGCATAAACCCAAAATTAAACGGTTTGATAATTAAAATGCTGAATGTTACTGGTGTTCTTTGTTTGAATGGAGATCTTGTTACGTCAAGCATTGCATCAACAAGTGTTTGTTTTTTCTTTCAGCCCGCCCACCCCTCTGTCTCTTTCCATCTCTATCTGTATTGGATGTTCAGCCCTTGTGCTCACTAACTCTTTTGTTCGCCAGATCATCCCTCACATTGCTATGTGCCTGACTGGAGACAGTACCCACTAGCACCTAGTTTATATGAAGACAGAGAGTGTTTACTTCCTAAACACTGTGGACTTAGGAGTTGGACGCAAGTGAAAAAGGGTGGTTTGGTAAGTAATATTATCAGCAGCACTGTGGAGTGGCGTAGTTTGTCTTATGATCTAGAATAATTTGCACCTATTTCTCATACTAAACGGTATTGTGATACCTTCCCATAACAGATCCGTAACAACGATGACCTCCGGCATTCTTGTAGCTACTAATTCCTTGCAGTGCATTTCTGGCATGCCTCATGATAAGAAGTCCAGTTGAGCCAGGGGAGTCTCATTAATACCTCCACTGTAAAGGGGTTTTATTGTGGGCTGAAACTCGAGAGCTGTGAGTGGTTACCTGAGCTCCAAAGGGATGACTCTCCGCAGGCCAGCTGACCACCTACGAAGAGCTCAGAGCTGGAGGAGATCAGGAGATGAGTCCTACTGGGAGAGCTTAATAACAGAGGGGGAGGTTTTGCCCCGTGTTTCTCGCCCTCCACGTGCACCTCGGCCCCAGAGTGCCATTGAAGGACACCAGCTGGACGGCTGGCTGGAGCACCTGCAGAGGATAGAGAGCGAACTTCTCAGAGCCCCAGTTCATGATCAGGTTCCAGCTTTCAGTGACTGGACAACATCCATGCCTGCTCTTGACAAAGAGGCAACCAGACGTGCCTGGAGACAGCCGGGGATTCCCTCCTTTAGCAGGGGTTCATCTTCATGTGGAAGTCCCAGCCTGTGTGAGAGTTCTCTGGGCAGCCAGGAGTCCCTCCAAACTGGGTTTCTTTCTCCTCCAGAGCACAGAGAAAGCTGGGAGAGAGCTCATATGATGCAGGCCCCAAGAAAGGAGCAGGCTCAACTCAGTAGTCTTGCTCCAGTCAAAATTGGGTGGCTGCCAATCCAAAGAAGAGTGATGATGGTGGGTGATGCTTGCAACCAAAGCCAGTTTTTGGACCACTCTGCTGGCCAGGTAAAACACAAAACACCCAAGCCTTAAGCATATTTTCAGAAAGTTTTCTAACATTTCTGGAATTCTTCAATCTACATTTAAATATGCAAGGTTTGAAGAATTAAGAGGAATACAGACAACAGTTACATTCTTAACCTTCTGAAAGTAATCCACCCAGTTAATTTTGGCCAGCTTCTCTACTCTTATTGGAGATTTATTTTGGAGCATTGAGAACACTTCTTTCAAAGAAACCTCATCAAACAACATTTGTGTCTGTGCTTTAGGGTATTAACCTTTTAAAACAGGCCTTTGCAAAGACGCTGGACTGATTTATCCTGGATTTGGCACTGACATCCTCTCAGGCTGTGTAACTGTGATTTTGACATGTTAGTAAGACAGTGTAAGCTCTGCAAGTCTGAATATGAAATGCTGTGTAATGGGGTGCTTTCCAACCGGTAACAAAGTAGTACTCACTACTTGCATTCCCACTGGCCAAGTGGCCATATGGGACTGGTATGAGGGGTAAGTGAGTGACGCATGCACTGCAACGGTCTTTGCCGGTAAGCCGCAGGACACGCTTGTGGAGTTTAACTCCGAAAAGACAGTTAACCACAGGTTCCCGTTAATCTTATGATGGACATGTGTTGTGATATTTAAACAAACGAACCGTCAACGGCGAAATAAAAGCCTCTTTTTTACGAGAGCGGTCTGAGAGACCTCCAGCTCACAGCGAGGTATCTGAGCAAGACTGGCCGAGCAACGAGCTAGGGGTCGGGGCAGGCGCTTGCTGGCTGTCGCCTCACTTCATGGAGGTTCTCAACTCTGAAAACTTTGAAGCAAATTGTCAATTCGGCATCAATTTTCGCAAGACCGTTGTCAAAAGTGAATTTAATGATGAATAAGATGGTGAAAATTGTTAAAAATGTTCCGTTGTTGGTTGTTGCTCTGTCTGCAAGTTCCGAGTTGGCAGTGGGCGTGACTTATAAGTTCGACCAATCAAGTACACCTAGGAAAAGGGAAAAGGGAAAAGACCCTGCTCTGAAAGAGGAGCTAGCCAGAGGAACTTAAAAATCGGAACACGATGAAAAAGTGTTCTAGGAACGTTTAGTTCTAAGAACTGCAAAAATCCCTCCGGTCGGAAAGCCCCTATAGAGGTGATGGCGCTTAGTGCCAGGCAAGGCAGACCAAAACACACAGAGGGCCATAGAGTGCCATTTGTAGTCAAGTCTCAGCTACCCAGGGAGAAGGCAGAGCATTGGCATCCTTTGAAAACAGCTTACTCTGCAGGAACTCCACACATTCTCGAAAGGTTTACGACTCATTTGGAGCTGTGGCACCAGAGATTGAGCTTTGTGCCCTGAGAGGATACAAGTCAATGTACAGAGAAAATGTAATGGGAGACTCCCAGAGTATTACCCACTGAATTGATAATATGACTTCAAAATTGATAAGTTGCTGTGCTGTACCAGGGATTTGACTGAATTGATGTACAAAGCACATCCGTTCCCTTGTGACTCTTCACTGAAAAAGAAATCATGTGAAGTCAGTGTTGAGATTTTGTTAGATTTTCACCACAGTAACTTAAATTACAAATATATAGGTTTAACTGATATTATTAATGAGCCCTAGTTCTTAGAAATTATGCTTCAAGGAATAGTTTGAAATTCTGGGGAAACACACAGTGCTTTCTTTGGTAGATGGAGGTAGATGAAAAGATTAATACCACTCATGACCGTACATAATGATCAAGCTGCCGGTTTGCTTAGCTTAGCACAAAGACTGAAAACAAGGGAAAACAGCTAGCTAGTTTTCATAAGGGATTAAACGAACAATGTATAATGTGTTAATTAGTACGCTTTAGAGGTGTTCGTATGTTGTTTTACCTTTGGACAGAGCCAGGCTATACATTTTCAGTCTTTGTGAGAGGCTAAGCTAACTGGCTGCTGGTGGTAGCATTAGCTTCATATTTACCATACAAACATGAGAGTGATCATCTCATTGAACTGTAAGCAAGAAAGTAAATGCCGGTAAGCTTTTTTTTTTCCTTTTTTTTTTATTACCAAAATGCGAAACTATTCTTTTAAATCTATCAGATGCCAGGATTGTACTGATGCAAAGGTACTTTTTGTGTAATCAAGTCTTCTAATAGGCCTTTTTTTACAGGTGAAATTGAAACAAACCATCACTCCAACAGTTCAGAAGAATCTAGCAACAGCTAACAGGCACCAGGGTATGTACTGACCTTGCTGTATCAGTTTACAATCAGTTGCATAACAGCTGGATTTTCAGTTGAGTAAGCTATAGTACAAAAAATACTTTCATAATTCCAATAAATACGCCATTATGCAAGTGTGATATGTAAGAGTTGTACCTTAAAGCAATACGTAAAACCAAATTTAAAAACAAGAAGTAACTCTTGCACAACAGAACATTTCCAAACACACACACAAACGTTCCGTTTCAATTGATGTTTAGTGCCTGATCAGTGCTAGAACAAATATGGCCACAGGGTGACTGCAGGGGCGGGGTTAGCCAGAGGGAGAACAAAAGCTTATTTCAGGGCTGACTTGCCACACAGTTTACCTGCCTCTAATCAGCTCCTTGCAGCAGTTTTGCCTCTATCCTCTTTCAAATGCTCCACAATGACTGACTGCACGAACACTTTAAACAACCCCCCCTCCCCCCCAAAAAACTAACAAAGTCAATTTAAAATACAGCTGGTCCTTGCTGTGCCACAGTTTGCTGGCAGGATAGCATGTAAAGGAAATAGGCGCTATTAGGCTTGAAAAGGTGACGAAAAGAGAAGGAGAGGAGGGGTGGAGGAGGCAGGAATATAAGGAGAGATTCAGCCTGATTGGAGAAGGAACCCTGTTAATCTATAAACATGGCAGCCCCACACTCACTGGATTTGATCTGAGGTTTGATCTTTCAGCCCTGTCCTTGTTTATACATAGATTATCCTGGCAAGGCTTGGGCTGCTTGCAGAAATCAAAGCAATCCTTCCATGGCAGCAAGGAACTTTGATAGAAAGTGCAGGTGTTTTAAGGACCATAAACCTTATTAACATCATGTGTACTGTTAGTTAAAAGCTACATGCACAGGCTGTGCTGATTAAAATGTACAATCATGTCATGTTGGACTATTATAAATCTCCATATGGTCTATAATATAGGTTGGATTGCTTTTTCACCAAGCCTTATGAGCCATATAGCCTGTATAAGCATGAAGACCATCACGTATCAAAAAAAAGGGAAGAAAAAACAACTTGTGGCTTTGCATTTGACACAGAAAAGGGCCTATTTCCAGAAATTATCTTAGATCAATTGTAAATATCTTAATAGTAAACCATATGGGCCATAAATATTCACATTTCACAGTGAATAATAATTCTATGCAGCTGCATGTACACAACAAATTGGTCATGGCTGAAATCCCAGCAATGAGTTGAAGAAAGATAATCAACAAGAAACAAGAATCTCTGTGCAGGACTGCATCCATATATGTCTTGTTTCAGTGCTAGTTGTTACGCTCAGCTGTCATTACAGTACATTTAAATACACAATTCCACATCCGAAACCAAATGAAACTATCAAAAATTCCAAACCTAATTATTCCAACTAGAACTGACTCAGTTACTCTCCAGATAGCAAATTATCCCTCCTCTTTCTCATTTTTTGTCTCTCTCTTTCTGGTTGTTGCTGAAAACCCTTGCAGAAGTAGTTTTAATCAGACTTGAGGTCTTATTGCAGACACTCAGTGCCCTCTCCCTCTGCAAAAGTCACATTTAACAAACTTAAAATGGCCTGATGTTAATGAGCAAATGATAATGAAATTGGATCTTGTGCTCCAAGGGTCTTCATTTCCTTTCCACCCTGCTCACACATATAAAACTCATGTGGATGAGGAATAAATTGGGAGGGCGGGGACTTTAGAGGGTATTTGCCATATGGCCTTGCTTCTTTATTTTCCTCTGGGATATTAGGCTGCTGTTGATACAGAAAAAATGGTTATTTGAGCTCAGCTAGTGGAGGTAATGAGAGAGGCTCTTTCATAGGGGTCACAAGTTGTTGTGGGGCCTTTAATAGAAAGGAAATGAGACAAATAGTGATGGCAGCAGGTGGAACAAAGTGTCAGAAAGACCTTTAGTAAGACCTCTAAACATACACTTCTTTGTTTTTCAGATGTAATCACATTTGCAAAGTGGTGCAATTTTCACCTTGTCTCTTGTTTTCTCCCTTAAAATGAAAAATACCATGGATTATCCACACAGCATTCAAGGGTTGTCCCAAAGTGAGACCCAGTCACCATGGTAACAGCAGCAGGTGGAAATGCAGCCAGGCAGGCGGTCAGGGTGGCAATATAGAGTATCAGTCAGGGCTGAGAGACAGACCAGTCAAGTTGCTACGTCTCCTGAGGAAGCAGAGAAGTGGCTCTGGGGTGGTGCTAGATTCACTTTACTGTGACAACGTCAATTATTGAAAGTGTCAACATTGCCACACAGTCGGCTGAACACCTGAGTTGTGTGTGTGTGTGTGTGTGTGTGTGTGTGTGTGTGTGTGTGTGTGTGTATGTGAGAGAGAGCATGTCTTCTGAGGAATGTGACAGTGAATCATTTGTTTTGCCTTGATACATAGATGGAGAGGTGGAGAGAAGTCAAAGTGCTTTAGGTGAGAAGACGTGGCAGACACCCGATCAAGGCTCTCCCAGTATTAAACAGGTAACTGAAAACACCTCTGGTATGATTGTTTTTCACTTTCTTTTTAACACATTGAGCTCAGGAGATAATGGATATCAGTGGGTCTATGTGTGTTTGGGGAGTGCATACAATATCTGCCTGGATACTGAGATGACTTTAAGTCTTCTAATCCTAGTGTTATGCTTATGTTACACTTTGTGATGGTTAGCCCAGCGTCTCCAATTTCTAACCCTGATAAATGTAGTGTTTCAGTTTAAGACAGTTACAATATTGGACAAACCAAGGGTTCTCATTCCACAACAGTGTCTTGTAGAAGGTCAAAATCCACTTCTACTAAGAAAAACATACAATAGAAGAAAGTTATTCTTTTTCATTTGTACTTAATTTAGTTTAATTTTGCTTGCCTCCTTGACACTTAGACGCCTACACATACGGACCTATCATTTATGTGTCGAGAGAGTCTCACTAACGAGAAGAAATGCCAGTAAATAATCACTTATGTTGCAAGCCATCCGTTTAAAAGCTGAGGGAAAGATTAAAAAACAAAAAAAGATACTCTATGGAACTCGAAAGAGAGGCTTAACAAATGTGAGAAAAAATGTAGGAGGTCAAAGTTTCGCTCCCTCATGCAGAAGATTCACTGATTTTGCTTTATGAACCATTATGAGCACAGATGTCAGTGTCCTTCTACTGTCTGTCTGGCTGCTGCAGCAGCAATTCTTTCAAAGCAATGCCAAATTAGATGTTTTATACAGTTGACAATGTCTAATTTTTGCCTTATACAATATTTCAATGGACTAAAATTGATTGCAACCTTACTTACCACTGTCTAACTGTCATAATCTTAAAAGGTATTTAATGAGTTGATTGGTTTACATCTGAATTTGATCATAAGAGAAATATATCAGTGGCCTGCAGAAAGTATCTATAATTATTTACTACTGTACAACTCTGTACAACTCTGTTTACTCTCTTTGGTGAATAGCATTTTGTTGAGAGCCAAAAGTTGGTGTGCAAAAGCCTGGTCAGAGCTAAATCACATCACATTTGTTTAGAACGAGGTTTATGCAACATTAGTATATGAGGGATCAGGGCGGTATGTTACATCATATTAAACCTGCTGGTGATTACAACAGGGACAAATTAGCATTTCTCCATGCTCAATATAATACCATTAGAATCCTCTGGCTCAGAATCTTTGCTTTTTTTGACTCTCAGTTTCTATTGAGGATAGAGTCTCATTGTGATTCTGCGAGGGATAAGTCACGCTGTGTGGTGGCTGGCTTTGCTTGCTGCTGCTTCCATTGGGGCATTCACTGTGTCAAGCATGGGGAGAGTCATCTGACTAAAGAACAAACAGCAAAGCCCTGAGGAAAGATAAGCCAGCTGACCCTCTGTTTTAATGTAGTTTTAGAGAGCAGTCATATTGTCAATATCTCATGCCATATTAAATGAGGTTATGCTCCATTTTCTGTATTTGCCACGTACAGATGAACGTACAGCATATGTTTTATTGTGTGTTGATGAATGACAAAACATTTAGCAAGAGACATTAACAACAACAGAAGGGTGGGATGGGGTTTCCATGTATAATTAAGGATCTTTATCACATAGAATCTCTTTTATCCACATGCTATAGGTGCCAGAAAAACAAAGCTTTCCTGCGAACGAAGGCTACAGACCTGTAGGCTGGCAAACTCTGAGGAGAGGCTGGAATACCAACAGGGTGTCAGCTTTCCCTGGAGGCAGTCAGTCCACTGATCTCCCCACAGGCACCAGCTCAGACCCCAACAGGAAGTCCTCTCTGATGAAAACAACCAGCATAGACCCCCTCAAGCATGCTCCTCTGCATCAAACAACTGTTGCCAATTCTTTCAAACCCTCACACACTCTGCTGCAAAGGCCAAACAGCACAGATACAAACAAGACACATAGGCCTTTGCATAGAACAGGCAGTGTTCAGCCTATAAGGGCAACAGCCCCGCTGTGTAGAACGAACAGTATCTCACAGCTTTCACACATACAGACAAACTCTGCTGTGACTACACTCATCCCTCAGAACAAAGCCGGCTTCTCCTCCATCACCATCTCATCCAGGAAATTGAGCAGATCATGCAGTTTGCCTGGCCCCAACACCTGCAACCACTCTTCCCGATCCAGTGAATCCGCTTCTTCGCCACTAACCCACCAGTCCATGGACCCAAACGCCAGGCAGGTCACAGTGCAGAGGAAGGCCACTATAGTCAAAGTGACAGAGCAAAGGATGACGTCCAGCCCAAGCACAAAAAGGGCGGGGACCCAACCAACTAGCCATACTTTGGACACAGTGGTCCACAGAAGAAAGGCTACCATCATCAAAGTGACAACGCACAAGGAGAGCTACAGTCCAGCCAAGGCAGGGTCTGGGACAAGGCATCCAGAGTACAGACACAGCTACACAGAGGGAGTGTACAAGGAAAACAGCATGTGGAGTCCCGGAAACCATTCACAACACAATGCAGCACCTTCATATCACCATCTGGATTTCACAAAGGGGCCAAACTCAGCTGAAGCACCAAATGCCTCCACTTCAGATCCAGAGAAAAATGGCAGAACACTACACAGATCCACGCTGAGTCTTTTTGTGAGCAACCTCCCTGCTATAGCAGCACCAGCTCCCTCAGAGGTTTCTCCAAAGGCTGTTGGACAGAGATCGGACAGGCCGCACAGACCACTCAGCTGCTATGGCAATATGTTTGGACACACTGAGCAAAGCAAGGAGAATGTGACACAACCAGCCGCCAGTAAATGGAGCTTTGAGCAACCACAAGAGACCAATATCAACCCTGTGAACTCCGACAGTAGTTTCATCAGCCGCCGAACAGCAGCAAAAGAAGCAGGTCAGCTAGTGGCAGACACCCTGAAGCCAAACGGAGGCCAGAAAGAAAGATTGCCGCCAGAGATTGCAGTGAGGAGAGCATCCCCCTGTCTAACTCTCATCAAGGCTCCGGGTAGGTTTCTCGGTCCCACTTTGACAGTCTTCCTGTCAGCACACATGCTCCCTTTATCTCTGATCTCCATTTTCAAAGGATGGCGATGTCTAAATATACACCTCCTTTGTGCCATTTGTGTGAAGTTATTAGAAACACTGCAGCGTTCTGGGGCCTAACTCTGAAGTTTGATATTGTCTTTCACCTTTGATGTCTTATTGATGGGCGTTTTAGGGTTGTTTTCATATGATTCCTTCATCTGATGCCTTGAGTGCAATTGACACTCATGCCAGATATCTGTGCTGATGTGAAATAGCATTTCCCAGACGCAGAGGCCCATTCTCATTTTCACCTTCTTTCATTTTCCCATGCATCTCTTCGCACGCACAATCTATTCTAGTACCCCTTTTCACTGAGGAAGAGAAATCACAAGCTGCTAAACACGGTGAAAATAAAGTATTAGGATGTGTTAGAGTCAATATTTGCATCCAGATCCTGCAATGTAGCTATTGCATTTGGGTGTGTTTCTTCATGTTATGGGGACAAAACTCTTTTCACACGAAAATCCAGTCTCACAAATCTACCCATCTACTTTAGGATTGATGCTTGGATTTTGGTTATGGTTTAATGGTTTAGCAAACTGAGTTGTGTTCAACATTTTGGTAAATAGACTTATTTGCTTTCTCGAATATTATTCTTTTGGAGCATTGTAGGCCTTTATTTATATAGGACAGCTGAAGACATGTAAGGGGAGAGAGAGTGGGAATTATATGCAGCAAAGGGCCGCAGGTCGGCGATGAACCCGAGGCCGCTGCGTCGAGGAGTAAACCTCTATATATGGGCACACGCTCTACCAGGTGAGCTAACCAGGCTCCCAGACTTATTTGCTTTCTTACCGAGAATTAGATGAGAAGATACCTCTCTCATATCTGTCTGTTGAATATGAGGTGACAGCCAGAAGACAGTTAGCTTAGCTTAGCATAAAGAACTGGAAATTGGAAACAGATGCCTCTAGAAAGGTTAAAACTAAAAAATCGTCCTCCCAGCACCTCTACAGCTCACGTTATTTCGTCTTTATTTAGTCTGCACTATTTGTGGTTTTCCGGGGTGTTATGTGCTGGACTATTTCTTGGCCAGGCACAGTAACTTCTTGGAGCCTCTGCTGGTTGCCTGGCGACCTCACGGTGACAACAATCAAACATGTTAATTGATGAGCAAGGATTTGGAGAGAGCCAGGCTAGCTGTTTCCCCCTGCTTCCAGTCTGTATGCTGGGTTGAGCTAATCGCCTCCTGGCTGTAGCTTCATAATAAATGTACAACCTAAGAAAAAGACTGGTATAGACTCTCTCTTCTAACACTTGGCACGAAATGAATAATGTCCAACCTTATTTCTTAGTAAGTCCAAGTTGTCATACAGTTAAATAAATTGCACATCAAGATGGAAATTCTTTCAATGCTTTAGCTAACTGATCAAAGATGTAAGATGCAGGGTCATGCAAGGCCAGGCCTGGCTCTTATTTATCTGTTATTGCGCTAGGATTTTAAAAACTGTCACTTGAATGTTTTTTTTTTAAGTCTAAAGTCAAGTCTTTAGGCAGTCAAGTCTCAAGTCCTTATTTCTGTGACTTAAGTCTGACTCAAGTCCATGTTTCAAATCCAAAGTTCTCAATGGATGTAAGTTAGTACAATATCCTCACAACAAAAAATGCAATTTTATGTGAAATGACTGAAACAGCCAGATCAAGCTATTATTTGGGAATGCTAAATATTCAGGTGAATTAGTGATATGAGGAGGGAGGTTTCTAATAAGCGAGTGTGTTTCTTCATTCATGATGTTTTTTCTCTGTGTGAAATTATGAATTATTCCTTAATCGCATTCATTAAGAATGTTATCAATTAATTA
Source organism: Sander vitreus (assembly GCF_031162955.1). Lineage (NCBI taxonomy): Eukaryota > Metazoa > Chordata > Actinopteri > Perciformes > Percidae > Sander > Sander vitreus. Next base: position 9,304,892 of record NC_135875.1, read on the forward strand.
CAGAGGCCTGGGGCAACATAATTTAAATTCAACGTTTCATACAGTCAACCTCCGAATGAGGCAGGACATTATGAAAAAGTGTTAAAATCTGCCTGTGGTGCATGGCAGCCGGTGACACTGTTTTACTTACTCTTCAGTTACATCAAAGTACTCTTGCGTTTTAGATCCCCATTCACATCAGTCTCAAGAGGAAGTGCTTGCCCTCAATGCAGCTGCCATCATAGCAAATATCAAACTCCAAAGACAACTTAGTATGAAGAAGACACCAAATGGCAATTGTGAGAAGGACTCCGCTGCATCACCCCAGGGAAATACTGGTATGATCACTTCTCTCTTCCCCTCATATGTAATCATATTTTCTCCCCTTATAAAACTTTGATCTTTGTTACAGTTAACTGTAAACGTTGCAAGCTCAACACTTTGTTTCCATGGTCTTTGATTGAATCGATACAGATCAAGTGAAATTCCTTGGCTCTTACATACTGTGCCTATTTGATTCATACCAAGAAGTAACTTGTCATTGCAGGCCTAGTCTCGCATTGCCAGACCTTCCTCCACAGCACTGTGGGGTAGCATCTGGCTAGTCCACACAGCATTCCGAGATGGGAGAAAAACATGCTCTGGTTTATTGGCATTTCTTTAAACCAATCACAATCGTCATGGGCTGTGCTAAGTGCCGGACAGAGCCACGGTGATGCTGCAAAATAGCCTCAGGAAGGAACTTGTTTTGGTGAAACGTGTGTACGTTCAAAAGTAGTTTTAGTCGTGCAACAGAAAACTCATATTGGACAGATTAGACAGTCTAGCTAGCTGTCTGGATTTACCCTGCAGAGATCTGAGGAGCAGTTAACCATAGTCCTCATAAATCGAATGGAGTTTAAAATTCCAACACAAAGAAAGCGAATGGTATCTGACATCCTGCCGAAAGGGGGACATCCGGTGGAATTACCGCCGGTACGGGAGCAATCCCGGAAGTGGAACGTCGTGGATATAGACTATGGCAGGCCCAGAGGGCTATTATGCATTGGGCCCAGGCACGTGAAGCCAACGCAGGTGTAAATAAGATGCAAACAATTTGATTTTCTCTGCCTTAGCTGTGACACAGGACGGGAAATGTATGAAGCCACATCCAGATCAAAGAACAGTCCAGCACCACAACCAGCCTCATGCTCCATTTGTTCCACTGAGCCCTGACCCTCAAACTCTTTCTCTACAGGTGAGTTCAGAGGTATTTTGCCAATAAAACAAACTCCAAATTCTCCAAATGCTTATATATGCTTATATATATATATATATATATGTATATATATATATATATATATATATATATATATGTATAGATATATATATGTATAGATATGATGTTATAAAGATATGACCCTTCAAAACAATGCAATGTCTATATGTAGCATTTAGCACGACCAGTAAAACCAAAGAGTGATGTTGTTTTCTTGAATTGCATTAGAGAAATATAAACATATTTTGTTGCTTTTAAATCCCTATGTAGTTAATTATCTGACCCCTCAGGTCTATCTTAACCCCTTTAGGGATTTTGACTCCCCCAGACTGGCAACCACTGTAGTACACTAATGTCAGCGAAAGGGAATAACACATTTTTTATTGGCTTTTGAGTTTTCCATGGGGTACCTCAGAGCTATATTCTAGAGTGGGGGGAGTTGGAAATGGGAAGTTGGCTTAAGTGTTTTGTCAAGAAGAGCAATATGTTTCTGGTTTTGGCAGGACGCACTGCAGCAGTCCAGACCAGACTTCATCAGTCGTTCCAAGAGCAGACTGCAAGAGCTGGAGCGAAGAGCACAGGAGAGAAGGGATCTGGCGGATTCGGTAGACCCACGGTCCGATGCTGCTCTTAGGCAGAGGAGAGTCCACAGTGCCAAGTGTACCTCTCTGAACGGTACTGTGCCAGCAGCCTCCCTCACCTCTCTCATCCACTGTACTGCTTATTATCCTATTGCAGCTGCAGTGGCTGTTTGCCACATCATAATCAGCCACATACATGCACAGAACAAAAAGCAAGGGGGGTAGTTTTCAGCCAATATTTGTTGTTTTTTCAAGGCTCAGAGCCAGAGCGATATTTTTGGATTTATGCTTCTGATAAGTAACATTTTTCTCAATCATACATAATATTCACATTTAGTATTTGCTTGAAGTGGACAATCCGTTAAAGTCCTCTACTGAAACCCCAAATACTGACTTAGCAGTAGTTTTAGACAGGGTGATCCACCACAACTACTCAATGACAGGCAAACAACTCATTAAGATTTGGTACAGGAAGGAATTTATGGAAATTGCATAGAAAAGCGTAATGAATAAATAAAACATATATGAAAAGGTACAAAGAAAATGATGAAGAAACTCACATAGCAGGCCAGAATCTGAAATGTAATAACAAGACATTTTCAGCCTGGTATATCATCTAAATCTATTTTTAGGCCTATTGTTACGGAAAAACATGAAGGAGAGAAAAAGAGAGAGAACTGGCACACCGGGCCAAGCTGTGACTAATACAATAAAAGGAACTTGAAGTAAGATGTGAAACAAATGGCTTTATTGCATATTTATATATGCAAGTGCTCCTTTATTGAATAACAAGGTTTGGAGCGATTGCCTTGGATTGCATTGGATTTTAGCAAAAATATATCTGTGACCTTCAAATGTCATTAGGCTCTCGACGCAGTGGTCTGTCTTATGAGATTGCCAGGCTTCACAGTAAACAATAAAGAATTTAAAGATTTGTGACAGTGATTTTGTAGCTCTCCCTGCCCTCTACTGGCCTTAACACAAAATACACCAGTGGGTCATTGACAGCTAGGAAATCACATTTTTCATCAGCGTTCATGTATAAATGTTTATGAAAACTAACAGTTCTTGCATCATGGTGAAATGATACTTCATAAAATGTCTTGAGAAGTGAGTAGAGAAGGTGGAATGCATGGCTTTGTATATAATGATCTTGTCTGTTCTTTTAGGAGGTTCGATATATGATTGAATATGATTTTTCTGTAAGACAGGTTTTCAGTCTCTTCAAACACAAGGAAAAGCTAGAGGGATTTACTGCTATGCTTCAAAACCTTCAACTTAATCAGCATTGTGTGTGTGTGTGTGTGTGTGTGTGTGTGTGCGCTTGTGTTTCCAGATAACCTTTTCAAACCCAGGGATAGAGCCATTACTGGGAAAGAAATGCAGCTGAGATCTAAGCGGTTAGTTGGCCCATTGTCAGATGCTTCTTCTTTGTAGGCAGATGCATTCTTATCTCTTGTATTTGCTTTCACATGTGAAGGCATAGCCTGTATCAGTGACATGTCCATACAAAGTATGCTGCTTTTTGTTCCTCTGCCAAGATATTTGCCATGCCTTTTCATCCTGACATGTTCTTTTTCTCCCTTTCCTTGCATCACTTGTTTATTTGGCTTCTTGGCAGATCCGCCTATTAATCAGGAAGACATTTTAGACTGAGGTGTTAGACTGTGGATTTATACAGAATATAATGCCGCATGTAGTTGATAGACAGTGAATAGTGGTGCATGGAAAGTGAATGACTGTATTTGGATAATAGATACTGTACACACGTTTGCTAATTTTTTTTAAATATCAACCCTAAACTGCCATATTTTCTACAACAATCTTAAAAGACACACAATGATCATTTTGTTACAGTCCGCATGCTGAGGTGAAAAAGAAAAAACAGGAAGAGAAGAAGAGGGAGGCGTGTTTGAGCAACAGACAGCGAGTTGAACTTTTTAAAAAGGTAATCTCTATATCTTTTTTTGTCAAAACACAGATAAATAACTAATAGCTCACTAAGCTGCAGTCAAACATTCAACCCCACATCATTGTATTTTTCGTTATTTCATTTTTGGGAAGACGCCAAATATGCCAAATCAGGCTTAGTTTGTAAGATTTTTGTATAGAATGATGCAAAAGACATCTAAAATATTTTCATTTGATTAAATAGTGCAGCCATAAAAAGCAAGAGAAGAACTTCGGCAACCTGTTACACAATATACAGTATATAATACTGAGTGTATGTTAAGTGATTAAATAGAACAACATGAACTTAAATTAGTGCAAACAGACTGATTCTTATGTTCCACACTGGCCTATTTTGATCTCCCTGAAGTTGTTTTAAACTAATATTTATGCAGAAATGATGCACTGAATCACAAAATCCATTAAAATATGGAATAAAGCTTGCCACAGTGTCAACAACTTCCCTGAGACACTGAACAGAACATTAATTGTATATATGACCCACAGGCAATCAAGCAAGTAATAACACACCTTTCCTCTACAAGCTCAATTAAACCTTACAAAAGGTGAAACATGTTTTAGTTATGGCCAACAATGGCTTTTTCTCTTCACAGCAGTGCAGCTGTGAAAAGAAAAAGCTGAAGCTGAAATGAACTGCTTTGTATCGCTTACTAAGTCCATTAGTATTAACTGAAAATACTTTGAGTGGAACACATGAGGTTGAAGGATATTTATACAAAAAAACTTTAGAAACACAATATCAAGGGGGTGGATGGGATGCACAGAGTATTTCTGGATATTCTTCCTGTTGAAGCAGACAAGTTGGACTTGAGGGCTGAGGAGTTTTATTCTCTGACGTACATGTGATTAACACAACATGATTGATTAGGATCCATAGTGCTCTAATGAAGCAATTCAAGTATGAATTCAAATTTTTAGTGTGTCACTGTCTCTGCTTTTTTAATTAAATCTTCCAAGATCTGATAAATCTGATAATAAGATACGTAGGCTTGCATTAATATTTAATTGTGTGTACTCCTTTCCTTCCACTTTTGATCTTTGATTGTGTTCTGCTGTACTGATTGTATGTAACTCTGGGAAGAAAGAAATGATAAAGATGGGAAAATATGTAAATGTCAGTTCTGCTTATTTGTAAAATGAATCCCATTACAGTGAATAGTTAAGCTTTTGATGGATTTCTTCAATACGCTTATAATTCCACTAGAGGTCGCTGCTGCCAAACTTATCCTATTTTCTTGCACTTCTCCCAGGAGTTTGATTAGAAAAGATTATTTAAAGAATTCTAGCTTCACATGTATTTTCAGCATGTGACTTCAGACCTATGTTTTTATTGCATGATCAATAATTAGAACCCAGGACAGAGTTTAAATGCTGGAAGAATTGTAGTTGCTCTCTCTCACACTGCACTGCCCTTTCCCTCATTATGGAGAGAAACTGTGAACAGCCTCATTGTGCTGAGTGTATGAGGGCTGTGTTCCTCGTAAAACAAAAGGCCCTTCAGCGGCAGAGATAGCTATAGTGCAGTGCCACCATTCAGCCAAGCTGCAGACAGTGTGGGTGCTCACACACAGCTGCTCCATCTACACTGCTGCTGTGGCAGAAAACACAGGGAAGAGGGGCGATGCCAGAGATCAAGCAGGATCCTGAAAGAGGAGGTGAAAACCTGAACGTTTGGGTGAGAGGACGGCAGGGATGAGGCTTCGCTCCTGTTTCTGTGCAGAACTGTTTGATTCGCATCTAAAGCTGGAAGAGAATGTGTGTGTTTGTGTGTTTGCCTGTATTGCCACATGGGTTTTTGTGAGGACTAGACTGGTGATCTATAGCCACCAAGTGTTTTAGTAATCTGAGTATTTTCTTTTCTTATTGCAGAAACTGTTGGCTCAGCTTCTTCAAAGGAGCAACAGCTGAAAAGACTGACAACAGATGACGATGATGACATGACAAAGCCCGTAGCATTGCATAACAGACTGATGATGTGAACTTTGACCTTTGACAGTGCTGAATATAAGTTAAACTTATATGACTAGGTCATGATATACCTCTAGCTGTCCTTTAGCCCCTGTTTGTATCCCTCATGTGTTACCATTACTTATTATTCAAGTTACAGAGCTTAACATCTGTTTTTCTGAAAGATAAAACCATGGCAAACTTTCAGAAGCCCGGAAGGTCATTTAACATTGCTTACTGTAGCGCTGTTTTGAAGGTTTTCCAGAACCTTCAAAGACTCTTTTGCCCATCTGGATAAATAGATATATATTTCTGATGCACAATAAAAGAAGACCTTTAATCAGTTTTCCTTATTGCAACTCTACTTTATTAACTAAACATAAATGAATGAGAAGTTTTAAATATTAATGTGATGTACAACTCCAGCATGAGTATATGTCCATCTTTGCTTGGATAAGAGACACAAATTAGCATTTTAGGACAGGTTAAATTGTCTTGGGCAGATGACAGAAAATACTTGATGCACTCGGACAGAGGAGTCCTTAGGGATTCTGGAAATACCGTCGAAGCAGCGCTAAGTTTTGTTAAATGGGCTTCTGGGTTTTTGAAAGATTGCCATAAATTATGTCTTATGTCTTTTGAGAAAAAACAGATGCTGATCTTTGTGCCTCAGCTGTCCTAGCTGCCCTTGTGATATGCAATTACAAATGAAGATGGCCAAAATGAATGTATGAAATGGTGTCTCAACATTCTGTTTTGGTTGTATCACACTGAGCATCATATAGACACACTGACTGACTTTTGATGTAAGATATAAGCCAGCAATGTATGCAGTGTATCTGTGTTATCTTGTTTTCAGTTGATTGCAAATTGTCTTTCTTTCCAGAATACTTCATGTAATGGGATGCAGAGTAAGCTCTAATCGTACAATAAAGCACTGATGTCCTCACACAGCCACTTTCACATGATATCATGTGACGTGAAGCAGTGACACAAACCAAAATCATTGATAATGCTTCACAGTCCCTTCCAGGACAGTCTTCAACTGCCATCCTCACTATACAACCAATAAGCAGAGGGAAGCATGAAGTGGGCTCTGCCCTTATTCGGTGCCAGCTATTAGCTCATAAGATGGCTCGTGGGAATTTTCTTGACTCAAAGTTGCCCGTTAAGATGGAGCAATGTGACCTCTTCTCACTGGAAATGCCCTGTTAATGGACAGTGCAGATTTGAATGGATCTTTTGTCCCTATCTTTGTCTCATGACGGACTGGAGCCCACCATTGCAGACTTAGATTTGTGGGATTTAAAGTGAATGAGTGCTGCTCACCAACATGATGGAGCTGGGAATAAATCAAAAGTGAGATGTGAGAATATTTATTTGTGAGACAAAAGAGCAGACACTCTTCATTATTCCTAATTGTTATTTTACTGATTAGCCTTTAAAGTCAGAGTTCTTTCATAGTCCAGCTGTTTCATCTATCTAAATTTGCAATGATGCCTTGGTTTTTGTAAACCTTATATTAATGTCATGTCAGTGCCCATGCATGTGTGGGTGTCTTTAGACTATAGGAGATCACTCATGGTTCATAATTGTCTTTTTTTAAATTAGTAATTTTAGACTTGAAAGTAGAACACAACTATGAACCATGACTGCTGGTTGAAGGTTATTTACTGTGTGTGTGTGTGTGTGTGTGTGTGTGTGTGTGTGTGTGTTTTCTCTATTCAACTTTACATAGAAGGTTTCTCTATTCAATGTAATTCTTTAAACTTCAACTTTCGGTATTTTATATTTGAAATTAATTAGATGTATTTAATATTTGAGTTGTGTTTAGATATTATTTTCTTCCAAATGTGACTGTAAAATGTTTGTCTCTAAGCACTGGTGAAAAGATGTGTTTTTTTTTTACCCCCAACTGCATCGACATAATAACAGAGGTTAGATAAAATCATTTCCATGAAGTTGGGATTTATTATTGTGTATTATCTGTCCTTGCACACTAACAGAAAGTCCTATTTTACTGTCTGCTCCCTGCACCTTATCTTTCTTCAAGCATTCTGGTTCTTAAAAAAAGCAAAAGATCAGCTCTTTGTAACATCCTATATAGCTGAATATTGAGTTCCAGTTAAATCTAGTTTTTCATATCCATTCATATTTTATCCTGAAAGAACATTTTGGAGAAATTGAGGTTTCTGAGCATCGTGTCACTAGGCTGCACCCTATAGTTCCTATTTCAAACGGTGTGAGGCAATGATTGGATGTGCTCCTGTGACTATACCTTAAAGTGTTCATGCTGGAAACACACTGCACCTGGAAAGCTGTACTTTAATTTTCTACTGTTGGGAGAGAAAAAAGCTTTCAGGAACCAAGCCTGGTTCCAGGCCTGTTGACACCTGTCTGTGTTCTGCCTGCATCCCTTCTGAAGTGGGTGGCCATGTGGTGCAATGCACAGTGCACACTCTGAAGAGCATAATTGAGCTGAGCCACAGTGTTTGAATGGGCCATGTACAGAAATAATTTAGTGCATGGTGCCTTAATAACAAGTTGAGTAGCTTGTTGTAAGTGTCATGAACAATTTCTGGTGAGGAACCAAGCACTGCATGCATTACACTGGATTTGCAAGACTGCATTTTTTTCCTGACATAATGCTGCTTTTAGCTTGACTGAATAACAACATATATACACAATAACATCTGTGAGTGAGCCCTGTGTAGGCTATATTACCCGAATTTACGCTCAGTGTGGGCTGCCACAGTATTTGTGAGCCCATCGAACACGTTGGGTCAAGTTGAGCAACGGATACCAAAAAAGAGGCCGGAAATGAAGTAGTTTGACTTCAAAATAAAATGCTAGGTTCGCTCTCTGTCCGGCAGCTTCCAGGCCGTGTCATGTTGGTTCAACTCAACTTCTGTAAGGTCTAAGCAAAACTCTTATCTGTACTTTAACAAAATAATCTTGCCTTAATCTTGCTTTTTCGGGACACCACATTCAATTTCTGATGTGCAAGGTGCAAATAGCTTGTTTTGTCTGACCAACAGTCCAAAACAATGATGTAAAGGGAAGAAAATCAACAAATTCTCTGTTTTAAGAAAATGTAATCTATATTAATGTTTTCATAAATTGACCAGAATAGTCCACATAGCCCTTTTCATTAGCGTTTAACTGCTTCTCACGGTGAAAGCTCAGGGATAAGTATAACTCAATTCAAACTACTAGGCTATTTCCAAAGTCAAGATTGACCTTTTTGCTTAATCTCAGAAAAAGTGTATTCTGTTAAGCCTATGAAAGGTCAAATGATAGGACATACATAGTCATTAAACAGCATTTAAGTTATTTTAGCCTATATTCGTTAAAAACGTTCTTTGTTTTAGTGGTATTGTGCACACAGTATCGCACAAGTGCTTTATCATTTTAATTGGTGTTTTTATTTTGAAAGCTCGGACCGGAAGTTGTACTTTGTTTGTTTCTAGGAGCTTATGCTGCTCGTTAATAACGGTAATAACTGGAGGTGGCTTTAGGACCCTGCGGAGCGTGGCGTTGAAGCACATGGTCCCCACTCATAAGACAACACTTGTCGCCAGTAATTGCCCTGGAATTGATGCATTCCAGTGGGAGACAGCAGCGGCTTGTGCATTTGTTAATGTTTTCACCGCTTGCTCTTCATTTCTGTGACATTTCTCAATTTTGCGCGAGGCAGCTTTGGACTTGAACGTCTGTGAATGGGGGAAATGCACGGAGTTGAATCAGCTGTCCTCGGGATTTCCTATGGCACCACTCGGCTATTGATCATATTTCAGGAAGTCATTTAATTTTTTTGGGGGGGGTGGGTGGGGAGGGGGTCTCCTGCACATCAGCTGTTCTTGGATTGTATGATGGTTGCGCTGCAGTGAAACAGTTGGCCAGTCCCGTCCACGCTTCAGCCGGGCATCATGAACCTCGGGAGCCGGAGTCTGAAGTTTGTTATTTTGACAGCACTTCAGGCTTTATCCGTCTCTATCTCGGTTCGTGACAGTGTGCTCTCCAGATCTGTTGAAGGTAAGAGGCGAAGAAGAGGTAAAGATGTATTATGTTTCTATTATATCAAAGATCTATGCGCAAAATTAGTTTTTGTAATTGATTTATTGACTTGCTGAATGCCAAATTTGAAATACATGTTAGGCTATGTCTTTTCACCTGAAAACATGAAGAAAATTATTTATGTGTAGGCCTAGCCAATATTGAAATTAACTTGTCTGCATCTGCCATTGTGCATTTTGTTTGCTATGTGTCTATTCTATTCTACTATATTTAATTCGTCATTCATGTCGGACTTTGGCTGTTTTGGGTACATCATGATTCATGAAAGCCTTCGTTAATACACCACAGATCTGTAAAACATGTTAGGCCAGAATGAAACCTCTCCAGTGTAAACAAGCTTTCTAAATACATGGCTTTCTCTCATTCTCTCCAATAGATCTCTGTGTGAAAAGCAGTACCTAAAAATTTAACTTGAAGTCCATCCAGTGTGCACCTCAGAGGAGAGGAGACGCTGTATAATTGATGATGCTGAAACTGTCTTTGGTAATCAGTGGTCGCACTTGAGGCATTTTGCTGGTGCTTCAAGCATACTTACATTTTTCAATTATGGATGAATTTAGCGGCAAACATAAAATAAATGTCACATTGTTGGTTTGGACTTAAGAAGTAACGTAGCTTTTTAGAAACCTGTAAATTGTACTGTTTATTATGTTTATGACATCCCAGCAACACGTGAAAAATAGCTGCTTGAGAGCTCTGGGGAACTGTCCAAATGTTTTGGCAATGCTTGTGTGTTTGTCTCACACTGTGATTGCAACCCTTTGTGCTGGGGCTCATGACGTCTCAGTCACCAGTGTTCCATGCCCTATGGGTGAGATTCAACAAGGACACTACACAGTAGGCTATATGTGCAACAGTGATGAGTAGAGGAGTTGCACTTGAGTGTTGGTGCCTACAGAAAACTTTTACATCTGAACCATACAGTCTATGAACTGAACACACTGCCAGTCACGACGCTCACTGTGGAATCATGGGACTTAATTAGGCTACCAGCAAGGGCAAATGTGTAAAAATGGAATCAAAGTGTAAGGAATTTGTTCATTTATTCATTAACAGTTTGTCGCCATCAGAAGTCGGCCTGGATGGGTTCGTTCTCATGGGTTGAGTGTTCAGTGGGAAAGTCTGAGCCAAGGTGTATTAGTAGATTATTTACCTGCTTGTGGGTAATTGGAGCTGATTGAGATAAATGTGTAGAGGAAGCGGTGTGAACAAGTGCACAGGAGATGGGGTTACATTTAAAAGAATCAAATGATGTGAAATGCAGGGTGAAACCATCAGCCGATGTTTAAAAACTTAATCAGCAAAAAATCTTGATAATCCATTAATCATTTAGGTCATTTAATCAAATCAAATGTGAGGATTTGCTGTTTTTCGCTGTCTTATGTAATTTCAAACTGAACATATTTTGGACTGTTGGTCGACAAAACAAGCAGTAAAGATGTTGTGAGTGTAATTTTTCATATTTTTTTGGACCATTTATAGACAAAATGATTGTTCGATTAATCAAAATAATGATTTGCAGCTTTCTAAATGTTAAATCATGAGAAGTGGGAATCATTAGTGCTCCCTTTTATGAGTCTCTACTTTGTCTACAGACTGTGCAGACTTTTGTCTTTGCTGTCAGGAATTCAAGGCTGCTCAGAAAAGATGGAGCAGTTCAGCTCCATGCAGTGTCATGTTTGCATACATCTTTCATGACACCGCCCCTTGAGCTTTCTTGTCGGTTTTTCTCTCCCTGTTTGTCTTGTGCATGTTTCTGTTTCTAGCCCGGAATCATTTGTGAATTATTTTCTCCAATGGTTGACACACTTAGTGTCAGGCAGTATTTACTAGCCAGCTGTACTGCTTCAACCAACATGACTCTGTCTGCCTCGAGCGCTGCATGCAGCTTGCGTGCTGCACCCTCAGACAAATGAAAGTTGAGCTGAGAATATATTTTTGGACTATAGTAAAACATTCCTTCAGCAAACAGTGTCCTCCCCCAGAGAGACATTATCGCCATAACGTGACCCATCTCAAGTCAGAGGCATTTAGTATCTTTTCAGTATGAATGGATTCAGATCTTCCAGATGAGTAGTTCTGGATAGTTAAGACCCAAGAGGCCGGTAAGAAGAATTGGCTGATGTGTGGTTGTGCATTAAGACAGATTGATCAACCAGTTGCTGTTCCACAGTGGGGATATTTACTTAGGAGGGGGGAAATAGCTGGACTGTGCTCATGTGGCCTTACCCTACATGTGTTGCATTCATTTCTTCGAAGCTGCTTTGGACTCATTTGACCCCCCCCCAACAAAAGCTTAACACGAGCTGAAACCTGATGCTGGCTCTGGACTTTCTCACTGGACTTTCACACCCAGTCAGGTCAGAGTTGAGCTCAGCACAGTTCTCGCCGAGCGTCTTCTCTCTCGTCTGGACAGAGGGCCCAGTTGGCTCAGATATCTGTTGTCAGTGTCAAATCTATCTGGGTTAGTTCAAGTTCCACCCCATCAGTGTTTCACCAAAAAAAAAAAAAAAAAATAAGCCTGTGCTGGTCAGTTCTTTTGTTCTGTTTTGCAGCACTTTTAGGTGTAGCATAATGAATGACATATGCATTATATAATGTCAGATGGCTCTTTCTCTGACCGCAAGAATAACTACTGTAATAACTGCATAGCATTTATATTAGCTGTTCCAGGGTTTTGCTATTCTGCATGCTTCTTCACTGGAATGGCTTTAGGAAGAAAGACAAAGACGTTTTATTTATTTGTCACATACAATCGACAGTACAATGTACAACATGTAACTTGCATTACATCCTAAGCATTAGTGACGTGAAAAACGGCTAATTTGAAAACATTTTATTGAGCCATTCCCCTCAAATGAAATCAGACATAACTACCTCATCACTGTTTAAATATTTGTAAAAACCCACAGAAAGACGTAAAGAGTGACCAATAGCATTGGTTTATGAAAAAAAATTAAAATGATGACATATGGAGATATAAGGTTTCTGCCTGACAGCGATGTTTTGCTGAATTACAAGTATATGGGTTTACATTGTCAGAATGTTCTAGTCGACCTTTCAGTGATTATGGCCCACAGAGTTTTAAGTCTATTTTTAATATTTACCCCTTATCACCTCTTTGACTGGGATTAAATATAATACATATCCAGGCAGTTTGAGCAGATATCACCTTGTGTCACACATTTTTAATTAACAGAAAATTGTACAATTTTCCTTTTGCTAATTTATTTTGCAAGTTTGCAATTTAAAAATCCCATTGGCATTTACCTTTTTTATAGTCCAGTCAGAGCAGAGAATAGGAATCAAAACAGGCATCAATTGCAATTCCAGATTAACATACTGTACTGCATTGTAGGTGCAAAGGGAAACTTTCCCCTGTTTGACCAGATTCCATATGTACGTCCTGTCTTCCGCTGAGAATTGAAACAGAGAATTTTATGTCTTAGATCCAGATCATCTAGCTTCCAGCCTGGCATACAGCATTTGCCCAGATTTCACCTCCCAACACTTCAATGAGAAGGGACATGCAGGAACAAGACAGGTCACCTCCTACCTGGGTAGGATTCTTACAAATTGGCCCAAAGAAGACTCTGCTGCAGCCACTTACTTGTCCGCGTCTGTCTGAGTTATGTTCCACATGGGGGACTTGTGATGTACTTTTAAGTGAAGCAGAGCAGGAAGCAAATCGAATAGCTACATTATAGATGAAAGTTTCAAGTAGAACCTTGACCAGTTGGTCCAGGTCGGTTCAGGTTTTCCAACTCCCAGTAAAACAGCAATTAGTGATTAATATTATAAGATCCAGAGCTCAAGCTGATGTCTTAAAGTTGCTTTTGTTTGACCCAAAAACAAAGATAATCAATTTAGAAATTACATAAATATAGCTTGCTGAATAACTTAAATGAACCAAGATCAACTAATCGATTAATCGGCTAACTGTGTCAGAGCGATTTCAGTTTCATCATACACTGATATCGGTCTTTGAGGTAATGAGATTGCTTCCACTGCATACTGTATAATAGGGCTGGGCAATATATCAATATTATATCAGTATCGAGATATGAGACTGGATATCGTCTTAGATTTTGAAAATCATAATATCGGGATATGGCATAAGTGTTGTCTTTTTCTGGTTTTAAAGGCTGCATTACAGTAAATTAATGTAATTTTCTTGACTTACCAGACTGTTCTAGCTGTGTTATTATTTGCCTTTACCCACTTTGTCATTATATCCACGTTATTGATGATTATTTATCTAAAATCTAATTGTTAAAACATTTTGTCAAAGCAACAATTGTCAAGCCTACAATATCATCGCAATATCGACATCGAGGTATTTGGTCAGGAATATCGTGATATCTGATTTTGTCCATACTATGATGACTTGAGGATCTACTGTATGATATAGCAGCTGCCCCCCCCCCCCATGGCTTGAGGTTTCGTTTTTTAGTTTTTTTTGCGTGTGCTTTGAATGTGTGCCAGACATGTGCTTCCCATGACAGAGAGGAGTTCCAGGGCGCTGTAAATGAAATCCATCGTAGGGACCATATTAACAAGCTTTTACCCATCTTTATCTGCTCCGTAAGCTCTCTGACTCTGGCCTTTGTTGCTAAGGCTCCATGCCAGGCAGCAAGCACAGCCCTTGCAGCAGCGCAACTTCACCGGTTCTCGGGACAACATTAACCTCCTGCTGAGCCAAGGGGAATTTTTGCTGCAGGACCATCCATTTCCTATAGAGTAATTATGTGCTGACATCATGCTAGTGTGACAGTAAATGAGTTCAGTATACAAGGTGGGGGTAGATAGACGGGTAGAGAGAGAGAGCACACAAAAGAGCTATTTACCAGTAGAGGGAGCCCAGTGTTAAACGGCTTGATAATGACCCTAAATATGCGCAAAAAAAAACAAAAAAAACTCATCCACCTATAAATCCAACCATTAACAACTCTCATTGCTGTGACTTTTGACACACTGCTACCTTATTAGATTTGATTTAAGGAGACCCTCTCTCCAGTAGGTGCAGATTCCTATTACCATGATGTCACCTACAGGTTTCTGTGTTTCCTGCAACCCTCAGGGTGTTGCTATAATGTCCCCCAAATGAGTCAGATGTTTATTGTGGAGTCAAGCCAAGATTACCAGGCACTTTTCACCTTTGCTCTGTAATCCCCATGAACCCTGCACTGTGGCTCGAAGAACAAATTACAGGGAGCAAGGCGCACATTAGTCGACCAGGTGATCAAAAGAACATACACTCCTGCTTCCCAAATATGAAACATCTGCTGCTTTTCTCTGTTTTATATAATTTGTATCATCAGTTATATATATATCAGAGCTCAGAGTAATACTTAATATAATTTGTGTATTTTTAAGTCTATAAAATGTCAGAAAATAAATGCTCATCACAAGTTCCCTTTTTTCATAGCATCAACTGTCTCAAGGATATTCTTTTTAGAAGTATATAAAAAAGCAGCAAGTGCTCCATTTTCAGACACTGGAACCAGCTAACTATTGGAATTTCTATTAAAAAATGACTAAACTTGTTCATGATTAATTCTTTCTGAATCAATGTATTAATTACTTTTTGATTGACTAAATATTTCTGCAATAATAAATTGAATATGTTTGGGTTTGGGACTGTTGGTTGATCAAAACAAGCAATTTGAACACGTCTAGCGCTCTTGAAACTTGAGATGGGCTTTTTTCACTATTTTGTGACATTTGTTAGAATAAAGGATTCATTGATTAATCAAACAAGGATTAATAGCAGTCTTTAATGACAATAATGATTTGTAACAGGCCTAGAGAAAATGATGGAGAGAAAGAGATGAGGAAAGGCAGCGGGGTTCATTGCTTTTGTCTCCAAGGTCATTTATGAAAGAGTGCCTGCTTCCTCCCAATGTATAATCATTCATCATCCTATTCCCAATCACCATTCTGTTTGAATTAGCATAATTTGCCCACTCTGATTGGGGATACATTGAGTCCGTGGTATGCCTGTCAATCCCCTATTATTAAATGAACAATAGCCATAAACATTAAACGAGTTTCCCCCTATGGGGTGATGTCAGAACCAACTTTTGGCTCAGAAACTTTGCTGGATTATGTCTCCAATCCACTCAGTTCTCTGATTAAAAACATCTACCAAATCTGGATAAAAATGGCTATGGAATGTGGATACATGCTCTTGATGGAGAAAAAGTGATCATTTTATTAGATGTGCTTGATCAAGAACACATTTCCATATGGAACCAGGCAAAGAGACATTTTTTTATTTTATTTTTTTTATACCTTTTTTGTCTTTGTTGTGTCATAGTTCTTGAAACGGGCCAATTTAAACTCATCACTCTGCCCTAATTAATTCCACATGCTCTTATTTCAAGCCCATTTCCTCTCAGAGGTTTGATAAGTAACTAAACAGTGTCCACCAGTGTCAAACAATGTTGGAATCATCTCAAGTGTGT
Source organism: Sander vitreus (assembly GCF_031162955.1). Classification (NCBI taxonomy): domain Eukaryota; kingdom Metazoa; phylum Chordata; class Actinopteri; order Perciformes; family Percidae; genus Sander; species Sander vitreus. The sequence goes on from NC_135875.1 coordinate 9,321,172, forward strand.
CTCCTCTACACTTGTTTTTGTACCATTCAGGGGAGTTTGCATGTCAAAGAGGGTCATTCAAGCTGCGAAAGGCATTGGTTTTCATTTTCAATCCGACTGTTAGGGACGAAGCAGTGAGGCGACGAGGAAACGGCAGTTATAGATGAAAACCTGGGTTGCAAAAAAGATGCAAAAACATTATAAACCAAGACGTTGAGAGATTGGCCTATTAAAAGAGTTCAACACAATATAACTATACCACAAGTAACAACTAAATACAAAGCAAAAGTAACTCAACCCAAATGCTCTTAAAGTGACTGTGGAGTATGTCCTTGAGTATTTTCCTGCGCCAAGGGAGCATGTGAGTGTGCATTGTTCATGCGTGCACGTATGTATAGCCTGTATCCCATCTCAGTGAGGACCTGTGCTCATGTGGGGGGCACGGCCTCATCAACTGCGACGATAAAAAGAACAGCATGCCATTTGTGTTGGAAAAGCCAAGACTGTTATGAATACATTATTTCCTAGTTGCCTGTCAAGGAGTGAGTTGCAGGTGGTTGTGGTTTGCAGGCTCTGGGGTTTAATAAAGCTGAACAGTTGTTGATTTGTTTTTGTAGAACCTAGTGAGGGGGAAAGAGAAGGGCTGGGGTTGTGAGAGGGCAGTAAGAAAGGACGTCTTGACATCTGTAAAGAACTGAAGAAGGTCATGTTTTGTTCATCAACAGTTCATAGTCTGTGGAGAATGCATTGATTTGGGAGCGCTGATAAAAACCAGGAGAAGATTAACTGGGAAATAACATCAGCAACTGTAAACTACCCCAGCAAGCACTGCTGGGGTAGTTTACTAGGCTACACGGCTAGATATCAAGGTTAAAACAGTCCAGAATTTGGTTAAAAAGTGAAAGAAATATAGTCATGGTGTCTGAAAACTCAAATCTTTCTTGTGAATCACTTGATAATGTTGCCTCTTTGTGTCTCCAGACATCACTTAAAATAAAACAGGGAAACATTCCTGTTTGATCTGCTCATAACCCAAAGACCTATGCAACCAGTGATGATGGGCGACAAGTATGCTTTGTTAAGGGGTCACAAACTAAAAAGCCAACCACTGACCAAGACCAAAGGTTCCTTTTGTCTTATGCTTCTTTATGGCCAAGCTATGACAGGTTTCATGTCTGTGAGCTCAGCTGTGAGGAGTTCAAACTAAAATGTTCCTTTTTCACATTGTTTCATTATAGTAGTTTTTAGGTATTCTGTCCTAATATGTTAATCATCTTGCGACAAAGCAGATTTACTTGTGACCCCTTGGGAGATCCCAATCTCTAGGTTGGGAACCTCTGACCTGGAAAAAAAAAACGTTGCAATCAAATTTAACATAATTTAGATGCCTTTTGACCAGCAAATCACTTAATCCATGCTTTTTGTGAAAATGCTACACCACTAAAACAACTAAACGATTAGCTGTATATATAGTACATAATAGATTTTGTTATTTTACTTAACAACACTGCTAGGGAAAGCCAAATGAATCACTTTATCCAGTCATAGGTCTATATCACATTTCAGTCACCCATACACGAACAAACACACACACATTTCCACGTACACAGACACACAATCCTCCCACCTAGCATTGACTTTATTGAGGCAATATAAATGGCACAAACTCTCCTTGTGTACGCTGGAGCATAAAGGGAGCGGATCATGGCCAGAACTCTGCTTTATTAAGACCTCTGTTTACACTCTTCTTTATTGAACATATAAATAAGGCTTTGGGTTCTGGTGCCACTTTTACCGCTCCCTTAATGCTTCTGGTGGCTCTTATAACATTCTAGCTAACAAAAGCCACTTACACACTCCACACACAGCAGCCTCGCTATGTTCCAACTTTACCAAATGTCTCTCCCAAGTAATAGGAAAAAAAAGAGGGCCTACAGACTGTTTCCACGATTTGCCATTTATAAGCGGGAATTAAACCTCATAGCACACCACATTAACAAAATGGTCATTCACTTGTGGACTTTGAAGTCAAGGAACCAAACGCAGTATGGTTGTGAACCTCGTCTTTAAAGTTTATGTGGAGCATGCGACCGAAAAGGCCGTTCCATCTGTGTGTGTTTCCTCATAGATCGGCTAACCACAACGTGGACTTGACCTTTCTCTGTCAAAACTTCTCTGTGTTTTCCCCTCATCTGTTGTGTTTATCCATCCGTGCTTTTCACAGACGTTGTCATGCGTTCCCTTACTCAGCATGCCCACCTCCCCCAGACGGTGTGGTTTTCTAGGACTAATGAGGCTAGGATGCTTCTCCCGCTGCTGTGTGTGTGTGTGTGTGTGTGTGTGTGTGTGATGCCGTCCCCTCCTTTGCCGGAGCCTGCTTCTCATCATCAAACTGGAGCTGGATGAGGGCCGCTGAGCTGGTCACCTCTGGGTCTCCGATATCAGCTGGAGCCGCTCTGTGATGAACTCCAGAATGGTGGTTTCCTCAGAGGAGAACCAGAACAAAGCTCAGCTGGGGGGGGGGTCTTGTGCCTGACCTGGGTTATTAATGCCAGATAATAAGCAGACTCAGCAATTTAGCTGGGTGAGTCATGCATAGAGAGACAGAAGTGATGTGAACCTTGAAGGAAGAACCTTGAATCGGCTGGTAATAATAATCTGTATCCCCTTGAGTGTGTTTATATGTGTTTGAAATGGGATTCAAATTTCCAAGTTCAAAACATACTGTGAATTATCCTCCGACCACACGTAAAACTTCTCAAGTCCAACTGACATCACCCTCTGACTAAAATCTGTTTCCCTGCTGTTTGGAAACGCTCAATGGAGCATCAGTGGGGAAAAACCAAAACACAAGCAAACATTTTGATTTAGGATGTTTGCACTGAAACAAATGGTGTTAACAACCCCTGCTGTTTTAGTAAGAGACCCAGGCTTTGAAATAGCTTCCCTGCTGTGGGGAGCTGATTACCGCAGGAACCCTGTTAGCAATGTCCTCCAGTGGCTCGCTATTGCATTCAGACTCTCCAACTGTGTGCTCATGATGTACTATTTAGGGCGATTGCAGCTTCTGTCTCAGTTGTAAGTGTTAGTTTTCCTTGGGATAGTGGGTGTTTTTCTTTTTTCTTTTCTTTTCTTCACACTTCATCTCCTGGCGGCACATTTGTGGACAACAGTATTGGATTTAGGGACAAATATATTCTTAAATGACTGGCAACACAGCAGAGTTCGGAGAATTGTAGCCACTCTGAGGCTCAGTTAACACCCTGTCAGAACACAGAGAGAGGAGATAAAAGTATGCTGGGAACAATGCCCCAAAGCTACGTCTAATCCCTGCACTGCATCCTGGACACTAGACCTGTGTTAAGAGTTATCACAGCAGCAGCAGCTACCCTGGTTCCATGCTCTAAAAACTCTCTGTTCCTGAACTATGGAGATTTATGCAGCTTGATTGGCAGAAGGGGTGGTTACGGTTTCACTACAGGCTTCGGTTCTCATTGCTTGATGTCTGAGAGTGCTGATTAGTGCTGTTGTATTTGTGTCTTAATGGCAGTGGAGACAGGCTCCATTCTACTGACAGCCCATAAAAAGGAGTTGAACATATGTTCAGGAAGGACGAGGACGTATTGAAGATGGCTTTTTGTCAGCGTAGATAATTGTTTGTTATAAAAAACAAAACCATCCAGAGAGCATTATTTGTGTGCCATGACACAGAAAAGCCATCAAATACAAGTACTGTGATTTTGTTTATGTGAGACTTAATATTAGGTTGTGTTCTGATGTAGTTAATGAACACCAGGCCTTTAATAGCGGGGAGGAATTAATTATAGGCATTGTTTGTAGAAAATGAGTTTAGAACATGTTCCCAATGTTTATGTCCACAAAGATGGACATGGTCTGGTTTTACAGATGTTGAAAGAATTTAGAATAAAGGAGGAACACTTTGTTTTCTGTGTATTCTCACATGGCATTAATATATATATATATATATATATTTTTTTTTTTTTACAGGAAATGTTTTGAGCACGACTGTTCAACACAGACCAACAGCAAAGCAGAAACACTATGGGACTACAGTTCCTCTTCAGCTTGTTGGACAAGACTGGAAACCGATCAGCCAGCTCAAATCCCAGGTGAAGAATAGTATAGTTGATTAAATGAAACACTTTTTTGTTTGTTTTTGTTGCTATGCTTAATCTTTTAGACTTCCAGTTGTCTATCCTACACTGGTCCAGATATCTTGACATTACTGAGCATAGTGGCATGAAATTTGGCATTGATATTCATGGTCCCCTGCAGATGATTCCTAATTATTTTGGTTCATCTTCGGTCCAGTGCAATCAGGCCACCTGATCATTAGCTGCAACCATTAAGGTCAAAATTTCCACCTGTACACAAGAAATACCCAACTCTAATTGTGGAAGTAAAAATGTTGCTTCAACCAATTAAGTCTTAAAGTGCTCATATTATTTTTTGAATAGGCTTTTTCCATTTCCTTTATTATGTTATATATCTTTTTGTGCATGTTATAGGTTTACAAAGTGAAAAAGCCCAACTCCAAACAGAAAACACTCTTCATAAACTGCTCCAAACAGCTCTATTGTAGTCCAGCCTTTACTTCCATGATGAACGTGTGTTATAATGTGACACACGTTATAATGCTCACCTAGCTGCTAGCGTGGCATGCCCTCATACTCTGCAACTGACTAGCTAGCAGTGCTTACCTAGCTACTGCGCATATGCAATTCCCAACAAAGATGGAATAGAAGTGCGATGCCTCACTCCATAGCTAAAACAGAGAGTTCAACACACAGGGTGAAAAGAGGAGCTGCAGCAATGTGCAGTACAACAAAAATGTTTTTGGAAAATGAAATCACATAAACCTATTCTGGTACAACCTCTAACGACAGTTATGAACCTGGAAACGAGCATAATATGAGCACTTTAATGTAATGAATCGTACTCACATGTCAGAAACAAGAGTCAGGTAAGTTAAAGGGTGTAGGGCGCCAGGGACAGCAGTCATTGCCTCTCTATGTTCAGTTCATTTCATTTCCTGTCTGCATCTTAGAAAGGAGGAAAACACTACACAACACACAACACAACCCGCTGGAACATTAACGAAAATGTTTGAAATCTGGGATCCTTGGCTCTGTTTGGTGTTATAATCCCAGACTTTACAAAAACAAAATACACGGCTGCCAGGCAGATTTTAAAAACACAGCTTGAGTTTCCAGGTTGTGTTATTGAGTCAATTCATTAGTGAATTAATTTGTTCTGGCTAAACCAAACAGACACGGTGCTACAAGGTTTCTTTGGGGTATTATTACCCGAAAAACAAGACAAAACAGATCAGCAAATTAAAGAATGCTTCATTATGAAGGTGAAATTAAGTGCTTCTTTTAATTTATTTCTCCCTTAATAACAAGACCAAACGTGCAGTTCACTATGTTTTCCCTGAAGTTAGAAATGGCAGCTTTCATAAACATTATGCAGTGTGAGGGGAGGTCAAAGCATGCATACAAAGCTGTCTGAACAGAAAATATAAGGAAGTTTAGTACCACATGGCTTGTGCAATGATACTGCCTGCTTCCATATCCTCTTATGATCCACTAGACATTCTTCTCCACGGGGGGTGATGGATGACTTAACCCAGAGCAGCACTCTTGGCCATAGTTGACCCAGATTGAACTACGTGTGTGAAATGTTTGTTGTGTGGGTGGTTGCCAAGCGATGGAGAATGTGAGACAGAGGATTTTTCTGGGTGTTTCTGTGCCTGAGTGAGAGTGCAGCACACAAGAGGAGAGAGGTTATGTGTTGACATGCGACGACTGTGCGTGTGTACTAGTGTGCGCAGCACGACTGACAGAAGTGATCTACGACTTGGTGCCACTTCATCTGACTCTAACAGAGACACATGGTCTATCAGTGTTGTAACTCAGGGATGCGAAGACCCGTGGCTTTCTGCAGGATTAATGTCAAATGGAATAGAAACAAAAAGCTAATCCTCTCAGCTCTTGTTCTAAGATACAAAGTAGCTTCATAAGGATTTCCGACCACTCAATTGAAAACAGCATTCTCGCATTGTTTCTCACAGCGCTGGGTGGCTCAGTCAAAGTTTCATCAGGATTGTAATTAAGAACAGTTTATTTTTTTTATTTTATTGCCAACACATAGCACCCATTTTATTTTTGTTTTTAATTGAAATCATGCTATCCACCAGAGAAACAGAACCATCTTTCCTCAATCAAAATGCTGCCTGCCTGTCTCCATAACCAATCTTTCTCACCCCCTCTCCTGTCTGTTTTCTCTTCAGCGTCACCCTGCATCACTAAAGCTCCTGATAGAAGCGGAAGGTGAGCAGCTGCTCTTGGCTCTGGAGAAAAACGAGTAAGTGTTCCCTCCATTCATACTGGGCCTTTCCTCGGAACTTAGTGCTTTCTGCAGTACAAATGGGTGACAGCCTTTATGCACTGCCCAGGGGCCACAACAGGGGCTGTAGCCAAGTTGTGTGTCACACATAACAGCCAGGCAAAGGGAAGGAGGACATCTTTCTGTCTTGCTCTGCTAGTGCGTGCATGGCAGTGCTCTCCGCGCTTTAGTCTTTTCGTGTGCTGAAAACACTTGAAAGACAGGAATTCCTGAATACATCAGCCAGACATTGATGAAAACCGACATCCTCCTCCTCCTTCTTCTCCCTCTATCTTTTCATTTGATCTATTGGCATAACACAGGGGAGAAGGAGGCTTTGTTTGAACACACCACACACTCCTTCTTTACAGAGCTGTAAATTAAGATACTGTCAACACAGTGTCAGTCAAGAGACTGGCAAGGGGGGGGGAAACATCATTTGATAGAGATCAGATTATCTTTATAGCTACAGTTTGACAAAGCTCTGAATCTGTTCGGAGGAATATTTGTCATCTTTGAATTTTTACACAAGGGCTGACTGAATGTGGCCTCCGAGTCGAATGTGTTGCTGAGAAGAATGGGACGTGATTGATGGAGCAATATGTTTTCCAACCAGCTCTGCTGCCACACATGAGCAACCAGGAACAAGAAGAGCTGTCTGTGTGACAGAGCGGAAAAAGAAAGAGAGAACGGATGGGTTTTTGTGTCAGTCAGCCATGAATCTCACTTGTTTTCCAGACTTAATATATGTAAATTCCACCTGCAGACTGTGGGACAAAGCTTTCAACACCAGCGACCACAATTTTATGGCTTACCTACTTTGAAAATATTTTGATGGGAAATCACACTCAGTCTCTCCGTCGAATAACATTCCTGCTTTGCATAGGTGGGGATTTTGCAAAGCTGACTTGCAGATTGTCAAATTTTCACCAGCCCCATTTATAGCAGGGAATTACGTTTTCTTACAGTAAAAACATTTCATTTCAAAATGGGAACCAAACTATTCCCCTGTGATCAGCTACAGTGGAAAAACACCTTACATTCCCATGCATCGCCCACATGATCCTCATCCAGCATGGCTGTCATTGTTGTCCCATAGCATTAAATGTAAAGTTCACAGTTGAGCTCAAACCCCGAGCCAAAAGGAACAAACCAAAACGATGGAGAGGTGCAATCCAGATCTTTCTAATGAGCTTGAGCAGGATGGAAAGACTTCGCTCCAACAAACCTCCGTGCATTCCAAATACCAATCTGTCAGAATTTACTCTCAACACTTACAGCGAGTCTGGATAACACGGTTTAATTACTGGCAAGGGCTGAACTTTCATCATCTGTGGATTTCCACACACTTCTGTGAAAAGTCAAAATACCTCTTAAAATCAAAATAGAAGCTACTTTATGCCATGCATGTTTGACCAGACGAATCGCAAATAGGATGTGGATTTGTCGAGGATGTGTGTTGTTGAGTGAGTTTGCTCTGCGGATCAGTGCACCAGAGCCAGAACCGAACCTGCTGTGCTGACATTAAGGGAAGGTCTTTTGTCTGAGGTTGCTGGCAGATTGGCTGCATGCCGCTGATGAAATCCAGTTGTTCAAACACAGCCGGCATCAGTAGAGGAGGAAAGAAATGCTGTCCAGAATTAAATGATTTGATTTAAACTCCCGGATTTATTTTTGTTTTCTCAGGTCTTTGTTAATAAATAGCGCTGGCAACGAAACATAAGGGGTTCTGCACAGCTGAACGCGATTATTTCTGTTGTATGTAGAGCTGAACACGCTCAGTGTGTGTCTGAACTCGCATCACCCCTGCAGTGTAATAGAGAGTAGTAGAGGTCGCATGGGGTGCATAAATAGTTTATATATATATATATATATATATATATACCGGCGTGAAAATATTATATCTTTTTGTTTTGCCTATTTGTTACAAAAGCTAAGTCATCCTTATTTAACTCTATGCATTAAATGGCTTTACTAAAGGCCAAAGACAATTGAAAAAGCCAGTCAAACTATTTCAAACACATCTCACATTAAGTTTCTGTAATATGTTGCTTTGGCTTCATGACTGACTTACTGTGAAGGCTAGAACTTTGACATTTGAAAGTCTTATGTTTAACCTTCAGCTTGATCCCTGTTGCAACAGTGCTGACCCAACTAAACTTATTCCTAGAAAGCCCAGTCAACAGCTTTAGAGAATTAAATTTGTCCTCAATGAACTACACTTTTAACAAAAAGTTTTTCTGCTACAATGACTTTTTATACCTGTTGAGCAGCAAAAATCAGTCAGTTTCATTCATTTTCTGATATTCTCATCTTTCAAGTCATTTGACACTAGTTCCTTGCTGAGCTGTCACACACCATCAGTACATTTATGATAAATCAGAGACTATAACGGAGACAAATACATATACACTGTATTATTTCTCCTCATGATTTTTGTGTATAGTGACAATTTGTCATATTCCTCTGTGGCATCCTCCTAGTGACAATGTCAGTGTCAATGGTCAAACATAAAATTACAAATAAACATGTAAGAGTAACATTGTTACTGTTACCCTGTGCTTAGGTATTGCTATAGTATTTCCATTCAATATCTGAGAAAATGTATGCTGTTTTGGATGTCTGCTTATAATAAAGCACTGTTTTTTATACTCTGATGGTGAGCTGTGTAGTGTCAGTGTCACCGATGACATTTAGAAACCCTGGAACATGATGAAAACTATTCTTGATCGAACAAAGCTAGTGTGTTTGTGAGCCAATATGGAGCATTGTATGGTGTGTCTGTTCTTTGGCGAAAGCAGGAGACATAGGCGTCAGATATTCCTACATTTCCGGACACGCTTTGAAAGCAGCCTTTTGTCGGCATGGAAAGGGCACACGCTGCCTGGAGCAACATGTCAACCCTGCGAACTGGCACTGAAAATATGTCTGCCTGAAAGATCAAGGCCTCTCCATGTGGAAAGGCTGCCATTTCATGCACCTGTGTATTGCTGTATCTTCACATTCAAAAATTGCAAGTAAGAATATTGATTATGTTCTGTTATCCAATCACAGTAGATTATCAACATCAAATGAACACATTTTAGTGTGACTCAGCAATGAATGATGAAAACAAGATGTGTGTTTGCATAAAAAAGGCATTTACAGACAGATTCATAGACACTCAGACATGGAGGACATAGTTGTTTCTATCTTCAATCAATTGGAGCCTCATGGGCAATAGTCAACAAATTACCCACAAGAAAAGAGCACATGCTCTAGACAGAATTGGTTTTAGCTGCCAGTATTTTGTAAGCAATGTCTTCTTTTATCAATAGCTAGTAGTCCTCTGTACTTCGAGTTAGATAAGCATTCATGCGGGAAAACCAACAGTGAATAAAGCCCTGAAATGCATGTTGATATTAAAGCACTTCTTTAATGAGTAGTTTGAGTCCACTGTTCAATGCCAGACTTATAAATCTTAAAATGTGGTGTCAGGGTGATGTCATCAAGGATTAAGGATGAGATTCAGTCAGTCAGTTCTTTGACCATACCATAAAAATGTGGCATTTAAAGCTACCTGATTGAACCACAGGCAGATCCTGCAGGCATAGTATGCTCAGGTTTTCACCCAGGATATTAATTAACAGAGGTAGTAATGATGATGCTATCAACATCAAGGTACTGATGATAAAATGCCAAAGTCCAGCTGGTGAAAACTAAACTTTAAATTGCCCTCAAAGCAGTGTTAGCTTTGCAGTATTGCTCATGTCCTCCTAGATTTGCACAAAGTTTTCCTGACTGGAAAAGTCAAGTTGTTGATGGGGTAAGCCTGATTACTGTCATCTGCTACACTGAGTGTGATCCTTGGTGGCTTCTCAGCTTCTCACTTTAATTAGTCGATGACTAAACAGAATCGTCAGATGGCCTTGTGAAATAGCACCTTTGTTCTTTATTAACTGAATTTTAAAGAGATAGTACAGATTTTGGGGTTATAAGGAATGTATCCATAGTCAGTGTATTACACACAGTTGATGCCGGTTGACAAGCCCCCAGTTTGGAAAAGTAGGCAGGAGTATCGGCACGGAAGCTAAGCAGTGTTCTGCTGTTGATGGCAAAGTCACACAATAACACAAACAAACTGGTCGATCGAGGCAGAGGTAGACCAGCAACTCCTGTGTTCTGCAAACAAATTATAAAACTGTTATAGTTTTAATTGGATTCTGGTGGTTTAAGGAGAGCATAGATGGATATAACGGTTTCAGTTCACCGTCAGAAAGGGCGTCCTTGCGGCACGGTAAAGCGGTGAAAGTATTCTAAATATAGCATACACTTAAAGCAATATTGATTTTATCAGGTGGGCTTTCTTTTATGAGGCTAAAAAATGTTTTGCTGCTGCCCCTTCCTTCCATGTCGGTACTCCTGTCTGCCGCCATCTACTATAAATAACACACTGGCTATGGATAATTACCTCATACAACCCCAAAAATACAAACTATCCCATTAAGGTCCTTTATATCATGTTGAGGCAAGACTCTCAAACCTACTGTATGAGAGAAACCCTGAAGTGTGTACATCTAGACCAGTGGGAAGAGTTGTTGAGCTGTGACCACTGAGTATGGAAACATTTCTGGCCAAGCTGTTCCAGCTGCTTTGTGGCTTTGAATGCGAAGCCTCCAGGCATATCAAGATGAGTCCCAAGCTAAGCAGGCAGCATGCGCTCAATCTGTGCTTCCCTTTCTAATGAACTGCATGATCACTGAAAGGAGGCCTGGGGCTCATCAGCTGGGTGGAGGATGTTCTCGGTTGCCTGCACTGGGGGGTTCTCCCTGCTCATCATGTTGTTTAGCCTTAAGTGTAAGGGGCCTGGAGGTTTGATTTTTCATCTTTTGGACTCTGTTGTGCTGCGAGACAAACAGACAGATACACTTTAATCTGGCCTTTTCCCTGGACAGAGGGCAGGCAGAGGCTATGTTTCCTAAGTGAAAGGCCTGGCTACAACCATCTTCCATCATTCTGGTGTTTGGAAGAACAATAAAATTCAGTCTGGACAGGATCCAGACACAATTTGTCCCACTTGCGTGTTGGGTTTTAAGGATGTTATTTAACTCCATATCTCAGGCTGGACTGCTGCTAGTTGGTGACCTGTTGCTTCTCTCAATGAAGACCTCCTCGTGTCTCACTGAAAACATAAGCAGGAAACAGCCTCTCCTGGGGAGTTGGACAAACAGAAGGCTAAAGACGCCGCACAAATAAACAACCCTTTCTGGAAAAAAGAAGATCTCTTGTGACTTCCTTTGTAGAGTTATTGTCCACGGCTGCTGAGCCACACACAGATTGTTTAAGGAACGTCAAACGCATTGTGTGACCCATCTGTATGAAATCCTTCCTCTTGTCATCAAGCCAGGAGTGAGACAAGGGGTGTATCAAATACTTCCCCAAGTCTGGGCCTCAGTGCTTACTCAAACTAAACAGTTTAAAATGTGTTTATTACAGATTTGAATGTCTGTAAATAACTGCTTGAATACACACTTCTTAACTTTACCCTCATGCCTTAAAGGTGAATCTTTGTATTGATTGACATGATGCTTGACCAATAGAATCACGTTTAGTGGGAGTTAGTTCATTAGTATTTCATTGGAGTGCAAATGACTGGTTGACCCGAAACGGTTTCTGTGCCTAGTCTGGTTTGGAGTAATTCAAAATGGCTTTCAGTTTTAGGTATTTCTTACATTCAGATTGAAATCAGTTTAAAGAAATCAAGTTATATACCAGTATGACAAAGTCTTAAAATATGCCAACAATACAAATAACAAGGCATTACCTACTTTTAAATCTTAGTTTTAAACTCTCAACACTTCTTATGAACCGCGAATGTGTCCGAGTCTCCAATTATCTGATTATTAACTGGATAAGAATCCAAGCTTCCTCTTTTTAATATCCCATTAAATACTTAGTTCCCATATTAACCTGCTTGCCCGGCATCCTTACGTCCCATCATTGGAGCTAGAGTAACAACACATGGATAAAGAAGAGCACAGCATGAGAAAGGGGAGCTGATATGAAGATGTTTTTAAGGAAAGGGATGGCATTAAAGGCATACTATGTAACTTTTCCCTCTTCGGTCCCCCTACAGGTTGTCTCATTGGAACTACAGCCGCGCGAGCTGTAGTTCCAATGAGACAACCTGTAGGGGGACCGAAGAGGGAAAAGTTACATAGTATGCCTTTTAAGATAAAACTGGTTATTTGAAGTCTCCATCCACTAAGGCATTAACGCTTGAGATGCTGCTTGTGCTCTTGCTGTTATGCTCCTGTTATCACTGTTGACATGACATTATATTAGAGTCTTGCTCCTGATTATCTGATCAAGTGTGCCAAGCATTCCCGTTAAATTAGAGACGCATGGATAGTAAGATAGTGGGCGAATGAGTCATTGACAGGTGTGTACTGCACATTACAGTGAAAGTAATTGTGGAGAGGGCACAAACAGCCTAGGACTTCGACCCACTAACCATCACTTGGAGCAACTTGGAGATACTGCACGATTGTACCAATGCTCATTTATTCTCTCTCTTCTGCAGACAAACATACACTCTCATCAGCAAAATTCAAATTCACACACACACACACACACACACACACACACACACACTCAGGATGCACTGAGGTTAACTCCAGCTTTTGTACCTTTGTTACCCTTGCTGCTGCAAGGCCATGGTACACTGTGATTCATTAGTTTCAAAGACGAGCCTTGGAAATGGGCTCATCTGTGTCCAGAGCCTGTACCTTTTAACTACTTCCTTCAAAAGGGAATTTTTTTGGAAGAAGCTTCCCTCTTTTGAATTGACTTCTTAGAAGCTCCAATTATTTTCAAGCTTAGAGCAGTAATTAATAAGGTGGACTCGCCACTCCATGTTCCCAATTAATTAGGAGGCACTCAGTAAAACTGGAAAGCTCTTTGTACAGCCTGTCTCTTCTTGCAGGATAAAGAAGAGTGAGATGCATATGCACGGCATCCTTTTAATGTTCTGTTTTGTGTGCGTCTGTATAAATGAGTTTTTAAACTCAAAGTTTCCCATCCCAACCCAACCTTCAAGCTCACTTTAAAGCCCCAAAAAACAATTCAACCCGCTCACCTGATGTCACTTTCTCTATGTCTAGCTTTCTAGTCCCCCCCCATTAATTCTTGTGTTAGAAATGAAGTAGCATTTTGTAATGCGAGACACTTTCTTTTCCAAGATGTCACTTCCTTGAAATAAAATAGGAAAGCTGAAAACCGTCTGACCTCAATATTAAATTTGTCCCCAACAGACATACTAAGCCTTGAATAATAATTTTTGTCTCATATATGTTTTTCAATGACCGTGCTAACAATTCTTAAATTTGCATCTGTTCCTTCTCTGTCATTGGAAATCCAGAATCCATAACTATGTATTCTCATTTCAAAAGTTTAACTTCTGGACATAAAATGTCTGAAAAATCCATTTTCAGTATTTGTGCACTGGAGGCTTCATGTTTCCACATCACTCTTGTGTAAGTTGCAAATTGTGCCAGGATTGGCTTCCAAACTATGATGTCACAAAATCATACGTACACGCCTTAAACACTGATTTAAGGTAAGCCCAGAGAAATGTTCCCTCTTCAGCAGATAAAGTGAAAACAGCCTTCTAGTGTAAAATTCTGCACATACATCATTCTGCACAGTGAAGGTCAAACAAGTAAAGTCCCAATAATGAGGGGCACTTTAAGTATAAAACGGAAGAGAATGAAGATTGAGTATCAGACTCAATGGCTTGTTAAAAAAAAGACATTTTATGCAGTGATAGGGATCTTCCCCTCTCCACTCTAAGCCTTTTACCAGACGGACCACGGGGGTCTCAGGGCTCCAGCTGCTAGATCTATTCCTCAGCCTCCCTCCCTTCACCACAAAGAACACAGCCAACTGAAACCTGCTGCAAGCAGCAGTTTCTCTCTGGGGGACGAGCCATCACTCACCACCTACCTTCACCAAAGAGCTTACGGACGGTCCTGCAGATAAAGATGCCCTATTTTTGTGATAGAGGTTTTTGAGGCTGGGTTTAGCAGTCTAAACATATATGAATGCATTTCCTGATTTCTGTTTCAGTAATTCATCAGGTCAATACTAAATTACCAAAATAAAATCATTCTGATCATGCTTTCAATTTACGTGACAAGGGGTTTGGTGCCTTGCTCACAAGTACCCTGATGATAGCTGGAAGGAGGATGGGAGGATGGGGTTTTGTTTCCACAGCTGGGATCCAAACTTGCCTCTTTAACCATTGCGATCAACCTGTCAGAGGCCATAGGAGCTGCAATTTACTGGGTGCTTTTACTGTATGCATGTAGTGCTCAGGATTTTAGAAACAAGTGGACTGTTTTTTGTTTCATGGAAGACATGACGACAACCAGAGAGACAGCCAGACAGCCCTCACCCTGTTGTTTTTTATCTTCTGTATGAGTCATCTTTTAAGAGCCCTTTCTTGCATTATTATGAACCCGGTGTGCAATATTTTGCTGTTCGCTGAACAATTACCCATTTTATTTTACCTAGAAATGCCATTCTGCCTGTGTGCCTTTTAAGATTAGATTGCATTAAAAGTTATGGGGGTTTTGAAAGTAGACTAAGCCTTGAGTTTCATTTTCAGACCTTTTATGTAACTTCTTTTTAACTTTTAATAGAGCATAATGCAAAGCTATATTCACAAGAACTTTTATTACACGATTTCGAACGTACTCCATACAGCTGATACAGTTTAAGCACATATCATTTCCTTTATTTCCAAATCCCATTCATCTTGTGAATGTGTTAAGAAAAATTCCAGCAATTTTCTTTCTTTTTTGACTGGGAACCTGTAACCATGCTGTCTTCCCCTGTCTTCCCAAAATGCCTGCAATAATGCAATAGCTAGTCATCATAGGTAGTATGCAGAAATGGGGGAAATAAGCAAGCTAAATAAAATAACTACCTTCTGGGGCTCATGTAATATGCATAAACACACTCCATTTCTTTATATATTTGACTTATATGCCTATAAGGATTAATACATTGTTTTCAAACTCAATAAACAGTAGCAGAAGTGTAAGACAGAATTATTTGAATATTAATTATCCGAAATTGCCAGAAATGTGGCTTTAGTAGAGGTTCTTGAGGATCTTGGACTACAAAAGTTAGTTTTTGCATCCGTCAGCCAAGGCTCTCTATCTTTATCTTCCTTTCCATACGATTGTTTGTGTTTCTGTCTTGTTTCCTGGCTCACAATCTCTCCCTTTCACCTATTTAAGCAAACGTTATCCATAAATTGTAGTGAAATCTAATTTTCTCAAGGCTTTGGGGTGCCAAAGGGAATAAACAAAAGCAGCCAAAGTTTTTGACCTCTGTGGCTGCTGACCATAAAGATAATCAGTCCAGGCTCACAGTCCTGGCTTCCATCCTCCCTCTGACAGACAGACAAATAGATCTGCCCGGAGTTACAGTGTGAGTTAAGCCGGGAGGGAATACTCGCTCTACTTGTTCTCCATCCTGTTCTGTCCGTTCTCACAGTCCACTGACCTTCCTATGACCAACACTCCCTGCGTGTGGGGGTCACTGACTGAGAGAAGAAGCCACGCGTGGTCATCAGTCAGACGGTCAGATCTGGCCTGAAGGAAGCCTGTCTCTTTTAGGTGATCTAGGAGTTTTTGGCCCCATCTGTTGTCCTATACATGCACATACAAAGCAATGTCCTTGTGAAAAAATTAATGCTGGATGGAAATCAAAAACAGCATCCGCTCCAGTTGACTAGCACAGCAAAAAGTTCCAGCAGCATCCAGCAGTCCCCCTGCCTTCTTGCCCTAAAAGGTAGCATCTGCGCTGCTGACCTTCTTGTATTCATGCTTTTTACTGATTTAAAATTTCAAATCTGTACACTCTGAGTTAGAGTTCAGATGCCTCTTTCATCACTAAATTTAGCTTAGTGATAAAAGGAAATGGTGCGGAAAAAGTCAGGAACCTGGAGCATGGACTCTTCCCCTGTCTCCATGTCATGCAGAAAGCAGATGCTTTTGTTTTCCCATCCCACTTGTCATTAAGGTTATGTGTCTGAGGCCCCACAGTGTTGAAAGATGGACACACAGGGAGTAGACGGAGGCTGGGGGAGGATGTGTGATGACTGGATTCAAGGTTTCTGGTGTTTTTGCTTTGTCAGATGAGGTGTGACAGCAGACCTCCTCCTCGTCTGTCTACCTGCCTCAATGTGTCTCCCTCCTTAGGTATTTTCTTGCCGTCAGCAACTATTAATAACTCCCTGTTAGGGTATGGGACACGGCAGGGTCTCCTTTGGTTGGCCTCACGTATTCCTCCTCACTCACTTTCACCTAATCCCTCCAGCACTGGGGACAGGAGTGAACTGCCAACAACAATAGGAGCTGCCAGGGTTTGATAAAGAGGCTGTGCTTCGGGGTGCAGGGACCCTGTGGAATTGAGGCCCGATTCCATGACACAGATGCCTTAAAATCATCAACAGAGTTTCTGAGCAAAGGGGTCACGTTCAGGTTGTATATTCACAGAGGGTTCAGCAGGAAACTGCATTTGTTGACACACGAGCTGAGAGAAAAGCTATAAGTTTTCTTTCTTGAAAAAACTTTTAAGATTTAACGTGTTAATCCGTGATCTGGTGGAGAGGTGCTGGTAGGCAGATTTTGTTACCTTTGGACAGAGCCAGGCTATAGCTGTCCCCCCCTGTTTCCAGTCTTTATGCTAAGCTAAGATAACCAGCTGCTAGCTACTGATCCATATTGTACCTACAGATATCAGAGTGATATCGATCCTCTCATTTGACCCTCGGCAAAAAAACAGACAAGTGTTTAAGTGTATCGAGCTACTCCTTTAACATTACTATTATACTATTATACATACTATTACTAATGTCTCGTAATGCTAAATTTGATTGGCTGATTCCAGTATTTTTAGACTGAAATACAGTATATTCATATTAGCCAATTAATTAGTATATACATGGTTCAGTAGATTCACTATTTGCACAGAAGAGCAGTGTGGAGAGGGCTTTGAAATAGCATTCAGACCTTCATTTTAGGATATAAAATCCACCCAAAATACAACTGAATAGTTAAAGGACAATTCCGGCGCAAAACGAACCTATGGGTTAATAACAGATGTGTACCCACTCTGTCGCTCTCTGGGACATGTTTTCATGCTAATCGAATGTGTTTGTAGCTTGAAAGAAGCTAGCGCGGACCGCTGATTAGCTTACGCTAGTATTCGGGGAAAAGGGAAAGTAAAAACAAATCGCTATTTTGTACCACTAAAAAGGCTCAAAATATCACCAAACTTCAACGGTAATATAATGAGGGTCCCTAAATGTTAACCGAAGCATTGAGAACTTTGTAAGTGTACAGACTTTTATTGAAAAGATATATTATAAAGACAATCGCGTTCATGTTTACATGGCGATGCAAACTAAAATCGAAAGCAATTTGCTCAATATACCTGAAATAATCGCACCGATGTAAAACATAACTTGTCTAGTGTACTTACTCGGTGGATAACTGTCCATCTGGTCCCTCTGGTCTGGGTCGCCGTCTCCAATTTATTTTCGGGACATGGAAAAAAGTTTCAAGTACAGCCCTGTTTATCAGAGAGGGGAAATCTTCAGACTGTACAAAACACTGCGTCTCTTGGGTGTCGCGATGCAACAGGTCCCACTCCGTGCAACACATACACTCCTGTTTGGTGGCCATAGCTTCACAATGTCCGCAGATACACCACCAGTTTCCCGAAGTATGAGGCTGTGTTGCGGCATTGACTTCCGGTAGCTCTCTCTCTCTCGTAACCCTTTCACGGAGCTCCCGCAGCTCTTCGTTCAATAAACGGTGTGTACATTTACAATGTTCTCAATGCTTCGGTTAACATTTAGGGACCCTCATTATGCTATCGTTGAAGTTTGGTGATATTTTGAGCCTTTTTAGTGGTATAAATAGCGATTTCTTTTTGCCCCAAATACTAGCGCTGTCAGCTAATCAGCAGTCCGCGCTAGCTTCTTTCAAGCTACAAACACATTCAATTAGCATGAAAACATGTCCCAGAGAGCGATCGAGTGGGTACACATCTGTTAATAACCACTAGGTTCGTTTTGCGCCGGAATTGTCCTTTAACTGAATGGTTAAAGTTAAAGTTTCAAAGTTTGAATGCGTGTGGAAGCACCAAAGACACAAAAGAACACCCCAAATCCCAGAAAAAGTGTTTTATTCATAATATGGGCACTTTAAAATATGAAAAATGCAGTGGTTTGGGGGGATGACCTCAGAAGTTCCACGACCATGGCTTTGGCAGTCTGGCAATGGATTTTGTTTAAAATGCAGATGGAAATTTATAAATGGATGTGGATACAAATTAACCACGCTTATTTTTTTATGCTCCATGGGTCATCGATGCGCTAAAAATGAACGAGCCCCAACTGTGTGCTCCATCTGCACGCTCTGATGTATGATGTGATGTTTACAAACAATCTCTTTGAGAAAGCCAAGAATATTCCACTTCCTGGGTGCATCAGCTGAACTAGAGCTATATTCCTTCCGGGGATCAATGAACCATGGATGACTGATGAGCTAATTCAGCATTATTTGGAAATCAATCAACAACTTTAGAAACAGGGTGAAATGATGTTGAAAGCTGATTAATCGTTTGTAAGCATTCATTACAGAAAATTGTTTTAAACTGCCCATATTATGAAAAAAATCACTTTTTCTGGGATTTGGGCTGTTATTTTGTATCTCTGGTGCTTCCACACGCATACAAACTTGGAAAAAAAACATCCATGCTGTTTTGAGTGAAATAGGGGTTTCTGAATGTGTCCTGCCTTCAGTCTCCGGGTGAGCTGTTCAAAATCGGCAGGGCTTTTTACGTCGCTAGCCGAAACGAGGTGGCTAAACGTAGCATGCTAGTGCTAGCATACTAGCTCGTTCTGAATGGCAAAACACTACTACAACACACACTCGTTCACCATAATCTACAATCCCTATTCTAAAAAGTCCCTATTCTGCAGGTATTCCACGCAAAGTTGGAAGTGTGCCCTCGTTTAGAAGAAGTCTCCCAGCTAATCCTGCCTTGTACTACTGAACTTGTAGAAACAAACAGCTAGTTAGATGATGTGATCTTACCTAGCTACTGTGCATATGCGACTGCCAACAAAGATGTTACAGCAGTGAGAGGTCTCACTCTGTAGCTAAAACAGAGACCTGAACACAGGGTGAAAAGAGGAGCTGCAGCAATGTGCAGTACAACAAAAATATGGTGTTTTTTGATAATTAAACCATGTGAACTATTCTGGTACAAAATACAATTATGAACCTGAAAATGAGCATAATATGGCCACTTTAATGAAAGCTGGTAGAGATTTATGAATGCTGAGCGGTTGGGAAACGTATCGTATTGCTTAATAAATTGGACATTTAGTTCCTTGTCTTAGTACACACCATACCTGTTGCAAATGCATAAGGGTTCTGACCTTGCACGTTACGCTAAAGTCAATTTCTCTTTAAATAATTTAGTTTGTTGTTTTGGTTCTGGTTCCAATCTTGTAATCTTCTTCTTCTGTCAATCAAAAGAACTCAGGGTCAGGGTGCACAACCAAGTCCACCTAATACATAAAAAGCAGATTTACCAGAAAGAGGGAGGACATCTCCCTCACTGACATAACCAGAGGGGTGAAAGACATAAAGGGAGGGAGAGTAAATTAGTATTCAGCCCTTAATTGTTTGATTTCCCGGAGGGCGTGCAAGACAGGGGAGAAGGGCAGGAAGAAAGGGGGGGAGGGCGTACAAGTACAGACAGACTTAATAAATTGAATTGCTGTTTTTTTTTTGTATGTGCATTTGCCCTTGTGTAAAGAATGATAGGCTTGATTGTTTGAAGCTCCCTAGCCGCTTATTAGTTCAAGCACGAGGTTGCAATGAATATAGATGCATGAGCTTTTGGCCAGTTCTTTGCAAGCCATTTGAATTAATGGGAATGCTCAAAGCTGTTGCATTAGCATGACCCGTCCTGAAAATGACTTTGCATTCACCTCCTCCTCAGTACATCCTCCAGTTCTCAGCCTTAACGCACATAATGATCTTGAAAGAAAATTATATAGAAAACAGACCAGGAAGATGTGATGCAATTAATTGCTTTGAGGCTGCATATAAAGCGTATTGTTTCCATTTTGAATGTATCAACAGTGAGGAATGTAGTCAATTTCCATCTGCAGGCTTTCAGTATTTCCTGATTTTGCTACAGGGTAGAAGACATGAGGTATATATCTCTGGGATTTCTGCCTCCACCCCAATACAATACAAGTTTGTGGTGCTTACAATATTGTAAAAAGAAGCATTGAAATATTCTTTGGTAGAAAGTAAGAAGAACATTTTGTTTCACAGTTTGTAAAATACTTTAGAAAACCATTACAGTTCTATAATGCCCTACTGATTTTTCAACGGTTGAAGAATGGTTGAATAAGACGTTTAGGAAATCAGGCGTAGAGTGGTGTGGTTTGCTGATAGTGTTGAAAGAAAAGAATGTATTGCATGATCTCTAAGCCATAAGCCTGATGTGTGGGGAGCACAAACACAATCCTCGTTGTAGAAACAGCTTGTGCAGCGATGCCTGCATGTGTACAAGGCACACACACATGCGCCCACACGGACATGCGCATAAATCAAGCCAATCTACCAGCACATTCGGCGATTCCTGCTCACAAACAGGGACACACTCTCTGTTTCTCTCTCTCCCACACCCCCGCACGCTGACACACAACCAGGGCACGTTCTGAGGGAGATGAAGAGGCAGAGAAGAGGCACGCTCTCTGCCACAGAGGAACAGAAGCCCCGGGGGCAGATAGGAGTAGAAAGCAGGATGAAGGATCTCCCCTCCAGTGATCCACAGCACCAAAGGCGATTTGAGCACCCGGCATAATTAGTTTCAGATAACAATGTCACTGGCCCATGCCACTAAAAACAGAAAGAAGAAAAATAAATATCCACCTGGGACAAACTGCCAAGATCTTTCACTTTTTATTTGTTTTCTTACAATTTAGATTTAATTGTTATCACTTGTCTAATTCCGAGCATGAGACATATTTAATCCATATATTCCACGTGACCGGAAGTGGAGCATTTAGAGTTCACACTGAGCCAATCAACTGCCTTTGATGAGTCACATGGGATTACTTTTCCCTTGCCCTTGGGGATCATGATATCATGAGCAATAAAGTGATATTAATGTATTTTTAGAAGAAAGGAAAGCGACTTGCCCTGCCATAAATCATGAGTGAGCAGGTGATGATTTGCTGGCCTCTCATAGACACAATTTGTCACATATGCATGCATGCATTTGGGCGACAGACACTGTGGTGTAAGCAAAACACATGAGAGCCAGATGCGACTTGATGCTACATGTCGACAAGTGACAACAGGCGCAAAAACAAAAGAGGGAACAATTATGTGGGAAAACATCTGACTCGAAGTTGCCCTTTTTCTGTAGTTATCCTGTTTGAGACTGTTTGAAGTTATGTTTTTGTGAATCTTACAACACGACCATACATAGATCATTGTAAAACCAGACAACCACTAGGAAGTTAAACAAATGTGGCATTTTATTAAGTTTTCATTGTGCTTGTCAGACTGGAATGGCTGGACTATGTGTCACTCCATACTGAATTGTGGTGCAGCAAGAGACAAAGTGGTCCCATAATATGGTGAGTCAGCAGCATGTTTGCTTAATGTCCAATAATAATTCTTAAGCGTTTCCTGGTCTGCCCTCACTATGGTTGAAGTGTCATTAAGTTCAGCAACTGAAACTAACTGCTAGGTTAAGATTGTGGTCATGGTTACCGTCCACTCTGACCTCCTGCCTGAGAGTTTCTGTGGTCATATAACAGTATCACGCCACTTCCACCTGGCTTCCACCAGTCCTCTTGATGGGAAAGTATAAGTCATTCTAAGCATGTGAAGATTCGACCAATGCCCTTCTTTTTTTGGGTGAGGACAGACTTTGGATATGTATGGGATCTACACAACAGCACATCCCTGGTTCCTCTCTGAGCTTTCTCTCTTTCTTGGTCTGCTGATCACACTGCCTTACTTTATATACATACTCAGTCTTTTTAGCTGTATAGGTGTAGTAGTGAGGATCCAAATGTTAGGATGTCTGGCTTCTTACTGTATATGAGATACAAGTCTATTTTATTTCAACAGCAGCAGACCTTCTGGTTAGGACCATCTTGGGTGTACTTTTTGTACTCGTAACATTTAAGAAACTATATCTGTTGTTTGATATAAACTAACAGACCTATGTATCTCAGTATAGTCTGCGGCATTATCTTCACACTTTATCAAAGATTAGTGTTGCACTTCTGTCCTAATTCCAATTATCTTGTCCATTGTTAGGGTGGTATTCATCATCCAGTCGCTGTAATTGGGATCCTGTGAAGTCATCAATCACACAGACATTGCACAGTGATGACACTTTATTGATTTCACGGGGCATGCCTGGGCTTAACCACATCAATCTACAGGTGACTGTCACTGCAATAATTGCGTGCCACTGCTACTAATGGCTACTGTTTGACCATCTCGCTCACCAACACAGGTGTAAAGAAGCATAATGAGGCTGTAATGATAACTGTACAAAAGCCCGAAGATAAACCTCTGCTTTCTATGAAAAGCTTTCATTTTTGCATTTTCAACACACGCAAGTTTGCTCGCTACTGAATATGGCAGCTTATACGAAGCAAGTCAAAACCGTCTGCCTTGACTTTCCCCCATCCCCCTCCTCCCTCTTACTTGAGCAGAAATCATTGGCTGGCATGCTCTAACAGTTCAGTTCATGACATGCTTGGTGAAGACTGGGAGTTGCAATGAGCTCAGGGTAAGCAGGGGGAATTCTGCTTCTCTGCTCTACTTGGCACTGGCCTGCAACACTGCCTGATGTCAGACAGATCACAGCCAGGAAGACTGGAAGACTGGCCCTCTTCCCTTGCGCCTGGAAAAAGAATGTTACTAACACTGCGACAAGGTTTTTTTGGCCTGTGGGGGGGGGGGGGTCCATGCACATGATCCCACTTTTTCCACGCGGAGCTGGGTTCTTGCCACATAAAAGCGAAGGGACATTATTACTACCACATTGCCTCACGAGTCTCTCCATTGAAATGTAATGTACTAATTGGAGCTCCTAGATTAGCTTTTACAAGAAACGTATTTCTTTGATGATGATTTCATCTGCTCTAGATGTTTATATTTACATCTGTTATAACTTTCCCTTACAGAGCAGGGCTTACATGTGCTAGAGAGATACTTGCTCTCCAAAGGCCTAATGCCTAGCTTTTCATTTATCATCGTTAACTGTAGGATTTGTCCAGAAGTTCCTGATTAGATTGTCTGAGTTTAATGAGACATATCGAAGCCTTTGAATGGGAAATCGCTGCACATTGATCCAGCTTGTTCTCCAACAATAGTAATGAAGACTGTGGTGTCAATGTACGAGTCATAGCAAGTCAATTAAGGATATATTCTTCATGCACTTTTTTTTTTAACATACTTCCATTTGCCCTAACCTTTTCTTTGCTCGATTATACTTATAGTTGGATACCTTATCAAGGGAAAAGGGAGAGTCCTGTAGAGCTTAAATTTGGAAACCCATTTGTGACTACTGACTGAAAAATGTGCTATTTTATATTCAGCCGAATAGAACAGATCCATGATGCTACAGCATGGGCAAGCTGTTTTGTAGGAAACACTGTCTTTTTCTTACAATAAAGTTTTTCTTTCTCTACTTTGCCTGTCACATAATTTAATTTTTAATTTGATTACACTTTTTAATTTAGAAAGATTTTTTTCAAGTGTCTCAAGCAGTACAAACTCTCCTCTATCCTCTATAACACTGATAATGGCCTGGGAGTGACTTTGGTTCAGTTGTCAATATTTCTGTATGCTTCAGTGTTTTGGTATTGCGGTAATCACATCACAAGTTTTCTGTACGAGAGAAAGATGTCCATTTGTGTGTCGTTATCAATAGAAAACCAATGTTACATCAGCATATAAAAGCTGTTTATGTGCTGTAAAGGGCCTTTCTTTCTAGGTCGTATGCAGCACTCACCTACAAATGAGACCTCCTGTTTGCCGGTGATTGATTAGGCACTAACTCCAATTCATCAAGCCTGTTGCAATCAATATATCTCACAAGGCAACATTTGCTTTACTCGCATAAAAGCAGAGCAAACCCTAGCAATGAAGACTACATGTAAAAAAATGATCCAAATTTGTTGAGATATCACCAAAAAGATCAATTTTCTGAGGTTAGCATGGTTGTATTCTCTCATTTAGAATGTTCACAGCAGGGTGTGTGTTTGAATAGTAAGCCTTGACATTTATTTCTCTATGCGAATATATTCCATTTTGATAAGACATTGTGCAAATCCCGGTGTCATTTCCCTGTACAAAGAGAGAGAGAAAGGCTGACAATGTTAAACAGAGATACAACAGAATAAATATGATAATTGAATGCAGGAAGAACAGAAGTGACATTTAGTTGCTGGCATTCAGGATTAGCTTGAAGTGACGTTGTTGTCTTTTTGTCTGTGTTGTCAAATCTACTGACAGGCAAATCTGACTCTTCCCCCCAACCTAATATACTTTCTTTTAAAAAAGTTTTTCAGCCTGGAGACAGCATGGCAATACATAACTGTAATTATAGGTATTGTACCTGTCTAACAGATGTAGAGAAGTTAACAAATATTTCTCTGTCAGTTTTAAGACAAACTAATGCAGCAGTACCACACATCTCAGGGATATTTACCTCCTGTCGTGTCACACTTGCAGTCATTATGTGTTTTTGTGGCTTAATGATGAAAATGGTACTCCTGGATGGTGTTTTTTGTTTGCAGTTCGGATTGCAACTCTGATTTGGTGGTTTATCATGTTCTATCCCATTAAAGAATAGGTTCATAATTTCCAAGTCTGTCTTTAAACAATAGCCGGCTGCACATATAAAGGTTGGAACAGGTTTCCCCTTATGTTTATATGGACCATTAAAAGATTCCTTACTAAATCACTTTCAATGTAAGTGATGGGGGGACATACTTTCCTCATTAGGCACTAGGGTTAACTGCCGTTGCCAGGAAACAGTCTACTGTAATCTTGGCACCCATTGCAACCTATGCTATGAAGCTACTAACCATGTGAGTTAGCAGCATAGGAACGCTAGTGACAAGCCAAGTCAGTTGCAATTCCAGTGTACTGCTGAGACAGGAATATAGGTTACCAACCAAAGAATGGTTGGGACAAACGTCTCATTTAGAACCACTGGCCTCTCATTTACTGCTGTTGGTCCATCAGTAACTAGATTAGTCATCTGTTTGACACAGAAAGGACCTCAGAAATAAGACAAGAGAGGCCAGTGGTTGCCATGTCTATACGTAGGAAACTCGTAGAAGTAGGAAAGAAGTAAAAGAATATTAGTTGTCTTCCACTACCATTCTGCTAACAATGCAAGAATGCCAATAATGGTGGACTGAGGTTTCTTGGTTTCATGTTGCAGACAGACTACAGTGTAGCTCCTTGGTTGCTGCAGACACATGAGTGTCTTTTATACCCACACTCTCCTAGAGTGTTGCAGGCAATCAGTGGAGCAGACACATACGCATACACTCACCACACTTGATTATCTTTTGTGGGCAGATGTTGAGGTTGTGTGTGTGACCGAGAGCATAGACCTAATTAAGACTGAAGAAACACGTCATTTTATTTGGCTTTCTCTCCTCTTTGGCTTTCGCTTTGATCCAATGATTATTACCAGCTCTTTGGCTCAGCAGAGGAGTTGAGGGTGGGGAAGCATTGTGTCTCATGCTGACAGCTCCCAAACAAAATAACCCCCCTCCCCAGGTTGTTACAGCTGACACTCCCGGCTGGGTTGTCAGCGGTGAGGTCAGTAAGAGAATCCAGCTGCCTGCTGAGGTTTGTTCCTCTGCTGTGGATTAGCAGCACCAGCCAACCATCTGCTGGTGTCCTGTGGTGTAATACTGTACATGCACTCGCTGTATCTACAATACATGGACTCACTTGTACAAATCATGAACACAAATACACATGCTCATGCTGTAATAATCAACCCAGGAGGGGTCCACATAGCTTTTTTGGATCTCAGCTCAGTTGTTGATCTATTTCTGCTGTTGATCCTCTTTCCCCCTTGCTGAGTGTCCTTCCCTCCGCCAGAGCAGCGCTCGGTGAACTCGGTAGGTGACGAGAAGGGCAGCCATCATTGTAGTATGGCTGTGATGGCTTTCTTTTTGCAGTGACAGGTCAGCACAGTTTGGCAGTTATGTGGTGCACCCAACCAAAAATCTTTTGAGTGTCAAATAATAAATCACACCCCTATATATATATATATATATATATATATATATATATATATATATATATATATATATATATATATATATATAAAGTCTACAGGTCAGGAGTCAGTCTGAAAGGTTTGTAGTTTGCTGCTTCTTGGAGGACAGCAACTGTAGAACACTTGGATTGAACCAATGGATTCCATTGGTGACCCAGAGCCACAGCACAACTGAAAAGCATCAAAATTGTGTAGCATAACTCACTTATATGCTGGATGTTCAGAATGAGTGAGACAGCCGTAAATGCTTTTCCGCTGGGGACAAAATATTGAAGGGTCATTCTTGACTGTGTTAACAGCAGCTTGACAAATACATACTCAACACAACATCCTACTTACTTGTTGTTTTTGGTCACATGATGACAACTGAACCATCTCCATGACAACTTAGCAACTCCATCATTAGATATGGTTTAAATCTTAAATCAACAAGGAAGTGAGTGACACCTTGTGTCAAGAATATTTATATAAATTACCAGTAGGTTTTGAAATTACTGCTGATCATGTGTAGGTGGCTTTAGACTACAGGGAGTGGTTGCTTCATAGTAAACGCCTAGTGAAAAGCTTTAATTCTGAAGCAGTGATACCAAAACTTGAGTTTGCTATAATGGAGATAAATGAGTAGGTTCCACATTACCAAGGTATTGTGGTAATCTTCCCAGCCCTACATGGTAGTGATCGCTGAATGTATGTTGCTCTTTCATCAAAAGGCAGAAAGAGAGCAGCGCATAATGCCTCTGTTCGCATGCAGCAGAGATTCCCTGTGTTGATTTATTGTGCTTTCTAGATATAAACTGTAAATGGATCACTTGGTAACCTCAGAGAGTCACTTTATAGTGTTACTGATTCCCATCTGTAACTAAAAATGATGTCTTTACTGTTTTCCTGTCAATATAATCTCGCCATTTAAGTTTTTATCAGATCATACTTTTATGTCCATCTGCTCATTAATTGTCGCAATGTGTAAGCTTATTACTGTTCTACCATATCTCATGGAATGAGTTATGGCTTCTTCATGGTGCATGCATGTGGTGTGAAACTGGCTTAATAGAAAACGTCACAGCATCTTTTAGTTTTTTTTATATCAAATGTCTTTCTTGATGCCTACAGCTTCAATTTATACTCAAGCAGTGTTACGTTTTAAATCACATCAGGCTGTTTATCTTCCATGCAAGTCTGATTTAATGATTTAATGATTGATTTTTTTTTAGAATGAAGCCCCTTAAGGTCACTTCTGAGCGTTTGTTGTCTTTGTTTATTCTTTCTAGGGGGCTGTTTGCAAGTAACTATACAGAAACCCATTACCTGGAAGATGGCATTGCGGTCACAGGCTCTCACAACTTCACGGTATGTTAACAACCTTTTATTTTCGGTTTCTTTATTTTCTGCTGACACAATTCTTCAGCACCCACCCATCAGCTGTTGCAAATCTCTGTGGAACCCTTCCATTGTGCACTTGTTAGGGTCAGCGACGAAGTAAATAAAAATTGATGTCGCAGTTAGACTTTTAAGCCACCTGGAATTGGGTAGTCTTGCGCATTAAGATGATAGTATAGGTGAGTGGGCCCATTTTTTTTCTCTGTTAGCAGATTCATATATGATTAAATAAAAGGCGGACAGAGGTCAGAGAAGCTTTTTATAATAGATAAACTTCAAACCATCCCACCAAATTACTTGGAACGTGGGTCTGCAAGAAAATATGAAACTAGTGAACATCTAGGTGCACTTTAGACGTCACACTGACTGTAAAATATTCAGCACCTATCATTGCATTCATGAGCCTTGTACTTGTTAAACTGAGATTGCACACTATCTTGATTACATTTGGAAAGTCTCTCAAATGACAATGCAAGTTTTTACTTATTCTGACTCAGAGAGTTACATCGTTTTTTGACCATTGCTGCAACAGGGTGACGTGTCAGCTATTTAATTTCATAACTTACAAAAATATATCCTCTTTTTTTGCTGTTTATGATTAATCACTTCTAGATTAAACCTCCAGAGTTGTATTTTCTCCAATCAATCACGGTGGGGGTTTGTTCTTTTTTGCAATTTCTTGTGATTTACTTTAGTGTTGTAATACATATTTCTCATCTTCATTAAGCTCAGTTGGGTTTTTCTCAGCAAAATATGTTCTGCTTTCAAATACAGTGGGTCTTTGAAAACATCTTTCCATGGATCCATAAATATCCCTCTATTGAAGGATTTTTATTTCGAGGTCCAGAAACAGCGAGACTATTGGGAAACTGTAATGCGCCACATAGAACAGTTTTTCAAGCCTCAAAGCTTCCACCTGCTTGCCTGAGTTCAGTGATTTGATCATCTGCAGTTTGGAAAGCAATTAAACGTCTAATTTTTGTTCAGAAAGCATAATAATAGACATCCTGTGAGGTCTTTGTACAGAACGCTTGGCCTACTTATGCTGAAATCCACAAAAGAGGAGATTAAATTAATTCAATAATGGCCAGCCCACACAGTGAAATGAACAACATTTTCCACTTGAGACTGCTGTGAGACCAGAGCGGGACCATCATTGGCTGGGCTCGGCCAGCTCATCAGAATTGCTGCCATTCCAAAGCATAAAGACAATGAAGGACTTTTAGCAGTTCAGCTCATGGTGGACTCTGAGACTCTGAGAGGCTGCAAATGAGATTGCTGGCTGCTGACATGAAGGGATGGTTAGATTGATGGATTAATGGGTGTAGGGCTTCTTCAATTGTTTTTATTATCAAGCTTAATTAATCATTAAATCTTTAAAATATTTGAAGATAATTAAAAAATGTCATCACAATTTCAAACATGCCCAAGATGATGCCTTCGTATTGCTTGCCATTCAAAAGAAAATTATGTAAAACAGAGGAAAGCAGAACATTTTCACATTTAAAAAAAACTTGAACCAGCAAACGAGATAGATTGTGATTAAAAATAAAAAATGTATGGACCAAAGGATCAGTGCCAGTAACCTGTATGTATCCACCTGCTCAGTGTCTTACCAGCTTGGGAAATAACAGAATCTTCCGACTTCCATCCCTCCTCTCATTCCTCTCTCATGACCACAGCCAGTTCTTTATGGGAGGGTCACTTTTTTACTGGAAACGGCCAAATCTTTTGAGAGTGATCTGCAGTTAATTTATTTCTCCTGCCGGCAGGGAGGAGACTGATATAGTGATCTGGGCAAGGGATCTGGAGGGTTCAGTTGTGAGTCAAAGGCAAGGTAGTGCTGGGAGTGACTTCAGCCCTCCCTCGGTTCCCTCTGTCTGTTTCACGTCCTCTCCCTTTCTCACTAAAGTCCACAATACAATAATTGAGTGCCATGTGCTGTAACAAAAGCCATCTACTGGGAATATGAATCACTAGCATAGATACGAAAGAGAACTTAGAATAATAATTGCATAGTTATGATAAACAATGTAATGTTCACACCCGGGGTTGCCTCCCACAATAATCTGGGTATTAGTTGTTAATTTTTCTTATTCCAGATATGAAGGTGTAAGCACTTTCCTTTCTTTCTGCAGAAACCTTAGAAAGAAAAAGTCTATTCATATCCTTTATATCGATGCATCACAGTCATGATCTCATCAAAGAAACATGAGGTGGTAGCATTAACTCAGCGCACTAAATCCAGCACTGCTGCTCCTCTCTGCACTAAGATTTCATATTTCATGTAATGGGCTGTTCTTTCTTTGCACCTTTCTACCTCGCTATAATGGATAGTTCTCTTAGTACACCTCCAGATAGAGATATGGAAAGTGGCCAAACCGACGACGGCTTTGGGTCCACTTCCTGAATGTCCTCTGAATAAGATATTGTCCCTTGGGCGGTAGGTTTGGGTTCTGATAGCCAAAACCATTCAACCCTGTCTCCGAAAAATTATGTTTATATGCTACGTAAGTGTTTTGTCAAATACGTTTTGGATGAAATATAAGTGCTGCATGGATTATCTTCACTAGTAACATTTCTTTCCAGTCCAAAAGATAATAAGTGGATTCTATACTAGGTCCAGATTTGAGAAAATGCTATTGAACCCTAACCTTAAAGGCACTATTTATAAATGCTGTTTAACTAGTGAGAAAACTTGAATTGGATTATCATAGTTTTATTGCAGAATTACTGTGAAAAAGTTCTGTGATTCAGGAATTACTGTAGCAAGGATCACCTTCAACACCAGAAACTCATTCAGACACTGAACATGCTAAATCAGCAGCCTCTCGAGGAGGCCTTGAAGGAGGCCATTGGACATTGAAATGTACTGCCTGCACTCTATATTTAGAAGCAGTCAAAGAGGGGTGGAAAACTCACATTTCCTTGTTTTCCAGAACAGGGTGGCAGACGGACCGCTGGTCAGACCTCGCCTGAGCTAGGCCGTCAAACTGTAGCAGAAGGGCTTTTTACTCCAAACCAGACGCTTCCTCCCCATCCTCTCGCCAGTTCAATAAACAGAGGCTTAATTCACTTTTGTTACTCCCTGCTGCAGCTTTACAGGTGGTCCATGAAAGTGGGTACCTGGGAACGCAGCAGCACGCAAAGGTTGTGCTGGCAGATGTGAGATTGTGCACTGATTTCAACCACCATCAGCCTGTGGGCTGCTGCTAACTGCAAAAGATGACCCCCCAGAGGAAATTTGCTCATATTTCACAGTGATCAGTTGGGACGGCTGTTGTTGAGCTGTGCTTGAACCTAAAGACCAGTTTAGTTTCACATTGGTCCCATTCCTCCTGTCCTAAATTTTAAATACTTTTTCTCTGTGCTCACTCAGGCAAACTGCTACTACCACGGTGAGGTGGAGGGTCATGTCAACTCGGACGTCAGCCTCAGTACCTGTGCTGGTATTAAGTAAGTGTGTCAGACACTTTCTCCCTCATTTCCAAAGCAAATACTTTCCATAGCTGCACCACGTGCACACAGTTTTTCCTATACATATATTTACAAGTGATTATTGCCAGCAGTACCATCTCTGGTACTCACTTTCAGCTTAACCTCCAAACAAAGTGGTTCAGGTAATGTGGCTAAACTGTTGGCTTGTGTACAACCTCTCTGATCAATTATTTTGGTTAGCACAATGCCATCGAAACCATTAAAATGGTCATCAAAGCTATGGAAATCCGATCCAGGTTGTAATATACAGTAATTATCCTTTAAGTCTGACTTGAAGCCAAGTCATAAGTCTCAAGTGTACAACTCTGAGAAATGGCACGTCAACAGGACTCAGTAAGTAATGAATTTTGCTACATTAATACGTTGAGATGACACCCTGTTTATACTGTTGAAAAGCAGTAAACTTGACATATTGTAAGGCTTGAGACAAGTGAAGAAATTCAGATTTGAAAACACTGAAATCGCAGATGTCAAACCAGAGTAATGGTTGCAGTAATATCATTGGACACCTTCAGGAATGTTTTCACAAACCAGCCAAATGTTGACACCCTCTGCGGAGTGATCCGTCTGATTGTGAAGCCCTTGTGTTTGCCCTTGGTCTTAATATATATTCATTTCAGTTTTTCTGCAACCTGTCTGACAACAGATGCACCGAACTTTTGCACAGAGCTCACGAATTGTTCTTTGTTTGGGTTGGCAATGCTCAGACTTTTGGGGAGGTTTAGTATGAGTTCATGTGGTTGTGAATGTTGCGCAAGGTTTGTGAGAATCTCACAGTTTATCCAGACTCACTGCATGAGGATGTCACTTTAAATCACAGTTTAAACATGAGAAGTTAAGAAAGCGGAATCAATGGAAAAACTCGGAGATACTGCTCTTTAGTGCACTCATCACAATGATTTATCATATTTTTTGATTACTTTAGGACACATTAGCCAGGATCCCTTTTATTTCAGCCAGGTCAGATTGACATTCTTTATTTGCTGATCCGATGCGTTTCAGTGCCATTCCAGTCTTTGAATTCTGGAAAAAAAATGAATTGAATATGATGAGGCACCTTGTCTAACCTTTCCTCTCTCTGCAGAGGTTTCATAACTCTTGAAGGCAAATCCTATGTACTGGAACCATCTGCTGATCACTCTGATGGGACTCACTGGATCTACACAGCTGAACACCTCAATTTTGCACCTGGCACCTGTGGCCATGAATTTAACATATCCTACCCCATTGAACATGCAGACAGCAGTCCGTTCAAGGCTTTCGGCACAAGGGTAAGGATCATTAAACTATGCATTTTAGCCACAGCTCCTGTCTATATTGACAATGTGATTTGGAAAAACGTATCTATCTTAAAGATGTCTTACTTCTTTTCTGTAAGTATCTGTTGGGCACTTTACTATGTTGAGAGTAGAGAGATGGGGAATGACATGCAACAAAGGTCCCCAGCCGGACTTGAACCAGTCCGGCTGCCAAGTTGCAGCTTGTTGTCGGCTTTCCTTTTTTTAACAAATCTCCAAGGTTTGCTACTTAGAAGAAATGTTCTTCGGGCAATCTCAGAGAGAACATATATTTTAAAAGCCTTTGACCCCACCAGGTCTTCAACAGGTCAAATTGATCAAACCTGGTTCACGATAGACCATCCATAATCCACTGGAAGTAAATTTGATTTGTGTTTGTCACTCAAATGTTAATGAAAGGTGATTCCAACTGTGTAGAATATAAAACATTACTCACCTTTACCCTCCTTAAAAAGATAATTTGCAATGTAAATATTGGCAAGTGGCCTGTTCGCATCTTTTAGAAGCTACTACTTGTTGAATTATTCACTCATTCCTTCCATCTGATCTAACAGTGTCCATTCGTGATCTAGAATGTATGGACAGCCAGGGTTGATAAATGCCTGTGAAAAGCACATTAGCTGTTAAGTGACACCGTTTGCTCCAAAAGTGAGATCAGACTGCAGCCTTGTACATCATGCCTTCAGCAGGACCTGTCCATCTAGAATTAAAAAGATTGCTTTATTAAAACCCCACCCCATCTCCATCCAACACCCTACACTCAGCCCCTTACTACCTCACTGAGCAGAGGAATAAGTCATGAGGACCATGGTCACAGGGAGTCTCTGTCTTTAGAGGGAATAGGGATTTAAAGATGACGAGCGCTGATACGTGGAAAACAGACTCCAGTGATCTCTATCTGACTGGTGGAGATGACAGTAGAGAATGAACACGGCTGATTTATCAAGTCAATGCAAAGAGATACACAGATAGGTGGTGTTTCTTCACCTTAATTATTTGATATTGAAGCAGAAGTGGTGTGTAAAACAGGAAGTGAGGGAAGAAGAGGGGGAATATTGTGTTCAACATGTATGTGAAGTTTAGGGTTTTGGGGGTTGTTGATACAATTTGAAGATATATTAAAAGTCAATTTATTTTCTACACATCCACTATGTTGGATGCAGAAACCAATATTTCCAATTTTCCAGTTGTATTTTTAGTTTTATAGAGACAAAGAAAAAATGTGTTGTGAAATATGTCTCACCTATATATTTCTAACTCATCGGATTCTATTCAGGAACAGGGATGCTCTTCACTGAGTTGATTAAACATAGTGTGTGTGTGTGTGTGTGTGTGTGTGTGTGTGTGTCGTCTCCAGTGGCCCCCAAGAGACTTGGTAATCACCATAGGGTACATTTAGAGCACACTTGCCCATCCTGGCTTATCTATGGAGGAGGCAGATAAGAGCAAAGAGGATCCAGGCTGCCAGGCCAGCAGCACGGATAAAGAAGCTCAGGTTGAAAGTGGGCCATGGAGTGAAGGCCGAACGCTTAACCAGCAGGATAGTATTTGATCTGCGTGTGTATTTGTGCAAAGACCGAGCTTGTGTGCATGTGTGCAGGTGAGACAGATCCTAGCTCGTTGTGTGGTCGAAGTGAGTTACAGTCTGAGAGCAGCATCTGCTCCATGGCCAGAGGTTGTATTTGTCTTGGTTTGGAAGAGCCCCAAAACAATGTCAGCTCTATACTCTCTCTTTTACTTTTATTTCCCTATACATTCTTTCAATTGTTTTGATTTTTCTATAAATTTGTTGTTATTTATTATCTTTTTCATCATTTTATTTTTTAGCCATGCTGGCCGCATAGCTGCATGGCAATGTCAGTCGGTTCGTTGAAACATTAATGGTACTTTTCTTCCAGCCATCATCAGGTCAAAATCTTAGTTTGTCCAGTATTTGGTTTATGACGAAATACATGCAAAACTAATGACATTTCCATCAAGCTCAGCTGTACTTTGTGTTTAGTGATAATTAGTAAATTCCAACACGCTAAATTAAGATAAACGTGAAAAAACATTATACCTGCTTTGCATCAGCATGTGTTTTTTTGTTGGTGCCATAATTCATTGCAACTAATTCCAAAGAGATTGGACAGTGACTATCTTTGACCACACCAAAAGAGATAAATATACAACAAATGACATTTGAAAACTCCTTTGCGTTTGCTTCAATTTGAACATATGCTCATTAGCTTAACTCCACTGTACTCCAATGCTTGTAGAATCACTGTGAAGTTGTCACATAAATCAATACTGAGTAGATAACATGCTCTTTGAATTTTGGAGAAAAAAAAATATATGTATATGTATACTGCCAACAGTGCAGGCAGCATTGTCCAAAAACAGTGATTTATTAGTTAATATGCTGGTTCCAGTAGAGAATGTTATCTGAGGTAGGTATATCAGATAACATACTTAGCAGCTCTTATTGGGTCAGAAGTGAAGTGTAGCTGATTGCTTTGGTTTGTGTAGAGTGTAGTTCAGGTGAAAAGCCATATTGCGTGGCCAACTGCTAATTTTAGGCTGCCCTTTTCCAGAAAGCTGCGATTAAGTGTGTCCTCCTAATGTCCTTCTTCTTCTCCTCTCTCTTCTCCTCATCTCTCTTCATCTCTTGGTTTATAACTTTGTTATTACCACCCTCTATTTCCTCTTCTATTAATGCTCTTTCTCGCCTCGTCACCAACCTATTCCCTTTCCATTCCCTTTTCACTCACCCCTGGCAGCATAAACGCCACGTCCAGACTACGACCAAATATGTGGAGCTGATCATTGTGGCCGACAACAGAGAGGTAAGCACCGTCTCGACCTCTTCACCCTCTGCTTCTGAATTCCACAGGAAATTGGCTCAGAGGTCACATACTTAGCTGCCCCTCCATCCCTTTGAGACATAGATAAGAGGGCTCTGCCTCTGATGAGTCCACTTCCTCATCCATTTCACTGTCCATCTCCAGCTACATCTCTCTGCAAACATTATTGACAAATAGGCTTCCCTTATGTGTGCTTTGAAGTATTTCAAATCTCAGACTTAAGACCTTAAAGAAGGCAAAGAGAAGAAAGTGACATGAGACATGTATATCACGTGCTTTAGAGCAGTGAGTAAATGCTGCATATAAGACAAGGTGGTTTGAGGTTATCTCATTTCCCAAAGCTCCACTGAGGAGCTCTTTGATGATGGCAGTGGCAGCATGAGCGCCAGTGGAATTAACATGACACCCTGTGAAAAC
This sequence comes from Sander vitreus, assembly GCF_031162955.1. Classification (NCBI taxonomy): domain Eukaryota; kingdom Metazoa; phylum Chordata; class Actinopteri; order Perciformes; family Percidae; genus Sander; species Sander vitreus. The sequence goes on from NC_135875.1 coordinate 9,357,416, forward strand.
TTTTCTCGAGCTGACGCCGTGTTGATATGTACCAAATAATGCCTTTGATGATAATAAACATTCCAGAGGGCGGATCACCTCTTTTTCTCCTTGCTTTATTGTGCCTGTGTTGTTCAGTTTCAGAAGCAAGGCAAGGACATGGAGAAGGTCAAGCAGCGACTGGCTGAGATCGCCAATTACGTGGACAAGGTAACAATCAAATCAACAGTGTGGGAATGTGCTATAGGCGTGTGATTTATTAGAGGTCGTATCAAGCCTGTGGGGTATTAACCGACCTGCGAGCAGAGGCTGATTGGATTATGAATGGATAATCAATTCCATAACTTGGCTGAGAAATGTTGTGAAGAGGCCCTCTTTGATAAAACATGCCGTGGGTGGCATTGTAATAAATAATAAAACCAAAACCATAAAACCAAAGCGAAACATGATTTATTTATATGGAAAGTCATTCATTGATTAATGTTTGAGGATTTGTTCAGAGCCCCTCGTCATTTTTAAGCGGCCGTTGTATAGCATTTGTGTTTTAATAGGTAATGTAGAGTGAGGAGAGTAACAGAAATGTTCGGAGAGACGGATCATAAGCCCTTAAGCTAAAAACACATCTCTCTCTCCTATACCTCTCCTCAACCTTAAGTTCTACAGGGCTCTGAATATCCGTGTGGCATTGGTGGGCTTGGAGGTTTGGAGTGATGTGGACAAGTGCCCCATCACCCAGGACCCGTTCACCACCTTGCACGAGTTCCTAGACTGGAGGAAAGTCAAGCTGCTGCCTCAGAAGCCTCATGACAACGCCCAGCTAATCAGGTAGATCTGCTATTGGTGCATACACATGTAATAGTTGTGTTCCACAATGCATGTTACTAATTGAGAGTTATGATTTAATTCCAAACATTTTGAGAGCACAAAATAAGAGAATGGTACATAATAGTTTTGGAGTGGTCTTTTATTTACCCCAAGCTAAATTGAATATTATGTTTTGTATTATGAGTTGTTGTTCTTCTTCTTTAGAGCTACCCTCAAATGTACCCTACCATGTGGAACAGACACGGTTTTGTTTCCGGAAAAACAAATTGGATTTCCTACCTCATGATACAGTTGCAAAATCCTCATGAGATGCTAACAAAATGCAGACTGCTGTCTAAATGCTAACAAAATACACATCTTTCTCTCAAAAAAATATTTTGTTTGTAAAGTTTATTATCCAGTACAGATGTAGAGACCAGTTTACCAGTGAATATGGACAGAACAACTCAGATATTTGTATTTACTTTTACAGAAAGGCTAAACCTATTCATGTACTGTACATATGCTAGAGGAACAGAGTTTAACAAGGAGATGGGGCAGGAGTTTTTAGAATTAGTTTGTCTTTCAGGTGGTCAGTCAGTCCATTAATTTGCATAACAAGTTATGAGATTGACAGTTAAAGTTTGATGATGTGATAACCTCTGTTTTCTCCCCTTTAGTGGGGTTTATTTCCAGGGCACCACCATTGGTATGGCACCCATCATGAGTATGTGCACAGCAGAGCAGTCGGGAGGAATCGTCATGGTACATAAACCTTTTCTTTCCATGTGCCTTTAATCCATCCTAAAGCAAAGGAGTACAAATGAAATATTTAGTGTGTCTCTGTCTTCCAGAAAGGAGAGCAAGCTTATTTTATCATTTCCCTCTTCCTGCCCTCCGCTCTTTGCCTGGTACTCTCCACCTCCCTTCTGTCTGACATAATGCTCTCATATTTCTCCCCTGAGTCTCTTGTGTAAGGGTTGAGCTAAGGATTCCAGAGTTGATATTAACTTGTATTAACTTAAGGGCACACACATCATTGAGTCTTTTTCCAGGGAAAGCCAAGTTGGTATGCATAGTACCCTCCACTTAGTGCTGATAAATCAGAGTGTGTATCGATTACACGAGTGGAAACCTTTGCTTCTTAATGAGGTGCAACAAATGAGTGAATTTAAGGGTACCACATATCCCCGCTTGAATCACCCATTGCAGAACTGCAACCCTATACTATGTGCACAAGTCATGTTGTATTAGCGCAAGTCATGCTATTATTTTATACTTTATGTCCCGGAGTGGCTGTTTGTCTTGTGGCCTGGCTGGCTGGTGGTAAGGCTTACAGCTAGTCCCCAGATGGTTCTTTACTTTTGTCCTCCCAGATGGTAAAGTGAGGACTTGGTCATTATGATAGAGCTCTACATACATCAGGTCAGAGACATAAAGGATTAGCCTCCAACCGCAGACTCTTCTGCTGGGCAAATCACGACCCTGTTGTCTCCCTTCATTCACAATGTACCTTTGAACTTATTAGCCAACTTCTCTTATGGGTCTCATTATTTCAAAAAAAATCCTAAACATCCATTCTCAAACCATCTGGAATATCCATTTACCAGCCCTGAATGTGACATTAATGTCATTGGTGTGGCGAAACACAGACAGTGGCATATAGTGCTTCAGCCTCATCAGTCAGTGAAGGTGTCTTGGTTGTTCCAGGAAACAGAATCAGAGGCTTTTCTTTGCATGAGTCCAGGCTGCGCAGTTATGCTGACAGCTGATGATGACCGTTATTTTCAAAAGCCCCCAGCAGAGCAGTTCATCAGTCTGAGCTCGACTTGCACAGCGCTACTGAATAATGCACAGTGACGGAAGATTCCAAAGGCAAGGTGTTCTGACACACAGCTCTGCATTTATGAAGGGCTGATAGCTTATTTATCCGGCCTCTTCATGTGTTCATGTTTGACACACCTTGCGGGAAATCTCGGCACCTCAGCCAACAAAGCTTTCACTCTGTGTCACTGTAGCTTCTTCTTCACAGTGCATCCTCGAGCATTATCTGTTTTGTTATCTTTGCTTGCTGTGTGATTTTCAAGCTGTCCTTTGAGAGTTTTTCTCTGTCTCTCAACCCATTTGCTAGTTTTGCTCAGAGGAGGGCACATGTCTTTATTTGTGCGGATGAAGTACCACATCTGGCTCTGTCAAAGTTTGCCAAGCAAGCTGAAGGTGACAGCCCGCAGTCTGCTGTTTCAGTTCTCATTTCAGTGCCAGAATGTCGAGCAGAGGAAATGCTCTGATAAGCACAGATCCAACAGCATTGTTTGTTTAATCTTAGCAATATGCAATTACACTCACTTGTTTTGAGTAATGTTGCTCCAGTAAGTCCTGTGGGGAATAACAATTTGGCTAGCAATACATTTTTTATTATTTGTTATGTTCCTTAGAGAATGTAATCAGAAACGTCTGTTTTTAATTAGCTATTGTTTGCTACATCAGAGCTATAAACTGAACTAATTTTATCATAAGACATTGCTTGTAGCATCATGTCCAGACTAGAAATATACTTGATAAATCGGACTTATAAAGTAAAGAGGTTTTAGACCAAATATTGGTGAGAGGCAATGGCAAGTTCAGTTTCTACATGATTGATCTTTTTTATTGTAGGACCATTCGGACAACCCCCTTGGTGCTGCAGTCACTCTGGCCCACGAGCTCGGACACAATTTTGGAATGAACCATGACACCCCAGAGAGGGGGTGTGGCTGCAGGGTGACCGTGGATCGTGGAGGCTGCATCATGACTCCCTCCACCGGGTGAGTCACAGCCTCTATCTCGACAATTAAGAGTCAATAGATCTTCAAGATAGCTGACTCCTTACTTCATAATGCAATATCCAAGATTGCGGGAGTTTTATTTCAGCTAGCTGCCTTCATTAGCCTTGGGACATGTGCAGTAATTCACTGCTGCAGTGCACTGCAGTTAGGCCGCTTTTGGTACGGCTTAACAAATGACGTCTAACTCCAAAACCATCTGAAATGCATCATCATGTTGTTAAGGCCATCATTAAGTTTGCATTAGCTCAGTAACTTATTAAATACAGTGAGTGTCGCTTAAAAGAGCCTAGTTTGTGATCATAATGTAAACCTTATTCCACATGCTCTCCATTTTTTATTTATTGTCTATCGAGCGGTAAGCAAATAATGCTGTTGAACTGCTGGGCCGTTGGGTTTATGTCAGATGCAACAGCTGTTCTAATGCCCTAAGGCAATATGACTCATTCAGAATGGGAAACCAATGGTTCGGTGGCAGTGCATTGCCAAAACGGTACAGTTTGACTTATCCTGACACAATAAAGCTGATCTGCAATAGACTAAAAAACAGAGCAGAAAGTGTCTGTTGTCAAAGCGTGCATCTAAAAATATATCAAGACAGAGGTGTAGTTATAGCTGCTCACTATGAATTGTAATGTTTAACATCTTAGGCCGAGCAGAGGGATTGGGATGCTCAGGGTGGAAGCATTGGGTATCAGTTCCAACTCAAGGTCTAGTGGTCTATGGGAGCCTCAGATTGGGGTTTATGTTGGAAACATCCCTTTGTATTTGGTTTGGACCAGACCCATTAAAAACAGGGTAACACTATTCTTGATTATAGACTCATAAAACAACACAGCAGTAAGATGTAGATTTATATTTAACCATGATTAAGGGTATCCCTGGTCGAGGACTTTATCTTAAATTTGGCAACAATATGAACACATAAATAAAGAGCAAGAAATACGAGCTATATAGCAAGAAAGTTTCTTTCTCTTCCTGTCTCTCCCTGGCTCTCTCCTTTTCCTCTTTATTCACAGCCAGTTAGAGTGATTCTATTCTTACATACATGCAACTTTAATTTTGGAAAATCTCTGCAGCTCTATTATACAGTTTTTATGTAGGGAAAATGTATCACCTCTCCCTTAAAATATCTGAAGTCTGTCTGAAGTCAAATATAGCAGTGACGAACCTCTCTAAATGTGAAAAAATGTAGTTTGTTACCAAACATAGGCTAGTGAGAAATATATAACATATGAATATTTATAGTTATAGTTTTTTGTTCTGCTCTTCACAGAGACTGTGCTTTTTTCATTCCATTTGACAAAATAAAGAAAAGATCTAGCCCTTGGTTTAAAAAAATAATCCCCTCTACACCTCCTTATTGCTCCATATTTCTGCTCTGCTATTTAATCCTGGATTAAGGAAGCAATACATTTAAATAAGGATGTTTAAGAACTCTGGATTGCCTCATTCTGCTTCCTCGGTTAATTCCAGGTCAGCACCATACACTCTCTGCCTGAGGCAGTACTACATCTGCTATGAGTCCAGCTCAAGCCCCTCATAGTTCCATGCTTTTAAATGCCGTGTGGCCACACACATAGGCTCTGCTGCAATCCCCTGAACGTTGTTCATCACCCGGCAGCTACTGTAATTAGTTTATAGCATTGACTGCCATGTTTCCAGGCAGGTGACCAGCTCTTTTTAAAGCACAATGTTGATTATACAAAATGCCTCTTCACAAGGCCAGGACTTGGATGAGTTGGTACAAAAGCCCCGTTGTTTACCGGCCCCTGCATTCAATAATTGAAAGTACTGGCGTAACTCGCCTACACTCACTCACTGAGAAGTTTTGTTTTTGCAGTTTTGATTGATCTTTCATTTTAATCAAATAGAGTACAGGAATGTCTTCATTGTCACTAATGTTATACCCATCAAGCTCTGCTGGCCTTGCTGCTGGAGATAATGGGATCCAGTTCATCATGATTATACTGGGGTGCGGGTGGGGGGTTAGGGGTAAGTGGTGCGGTGCAGTAAAACTACAAGATGTTCCAGTGCCAGCTGCATATCCGCACAGAGCACTGCTTGTTTCCTGCTCACATTGGTCACGGTCAATTGTCGCGTCCCCCTCTCCATCCATCCCACTATGTCCCCATTAGCTCTAAATGAGAACAGGCTGGTGTCTCCATCCTTTGTGATTAAAACTGCTTAAACCGCACGCACGCACACACACACACACACACACACACACACACACACACACACACACACACACACACACACACACACACACACACACACACACACACACACACATACACACATACACATCAGGAACTCCACAGGGTTCTATGCTTGGTCCACTTCTCTTGCTTAGTCTCTTGTTTAGTTATTTCATCAATAAAGTGTGGCTTATTACCACAGTTGCCAGGAAACAATATTGGTGCCTGTGTGAGGTATTCAGTGTAAATGGACTCCGGGCGGAGAGACATGTGAGCATGACAGAAGGGAGCCCGGCCACCAGTTCTAGTCTTAAAGAAGTAAAAGGAAGGAATTTTCTTCTTGTCAGAGTGCAAATTGCATTCTGACTAAACCACAGTTCGGCAGTTTCTGAAGAAAAGTTCTGAATTGTGTCATGAAGCTCGTTTCCAGATATATACAGATGACATACAAATGCCATGATACTGTATATAAAATGTATATCATGAAAATAAACACAGCCCATCATCAAGCCCTGAGTCAAATGATGACTGCTGGGCGCACTCACAGACAGACAGAGATTGATGTATTTCCCTTGTCATAAAATAATCAGGAATCACAGGAAGTGAATCAGAGTGCCATGGAAATGTGCCCTGTGCCCCGCTGAAGAACGGGAACTTTCTAGTATGCCTTGTTTAATTGGGTCCATAGGGAAATCAATGTGAAAATGCTCTTCAGTATCTATGTAGGCCAGACTGCCAGGCACCAAAGGCCACAACAGATCATATTACCTAATGTCATCGCCCAGAGCGTAGGCTCTACATGCTATAAGGAAACCATAAAATTAATATTTATTTGTGTTGTGAAGCACCTGTGATTTTGAAGTACTGAAGCAAGTATGAAATAGTTGTCATAGTTACAGTTGTCACAGTCAGGTTTGAATGAACCTTTATTCACATTCGTGCCAGAAGATCTGTCTTCAAAAAATTTTATAAAACTGTGATAGCAGAATGAAGATAGGGTCACAATCAGTGTTTCCACAATTTATATTTTCTCTTCAAACGTTCTCAAGGATGGGGAAAAATGTTTTGGCAGATGCGTCATTGGAACGGCCGGCAGATCTGATTCATAGCCCGATCAGTGTTTTATGGCTGAAAAGATGTGACATGAACTGGCTGTGCAGGATGTGCTGGATGGGTTTCCCGGCGTTCTGTGTGATCTGAACCACAAGGACTGACAGGCTAGGAGGAGAGAGTCCTGCCCAGCAAAATTTGGGTTAAAGGGCTCTGTGTATTAATGTGCTACTTCGCCTTAAGAGTATTCTTATCGCAGGTGAAATAGGTTTGGATTCAATGATGGTCTGCAACATTTTAACAAGAAATGTATCTTTTTTCATTACTGAAGGCAGACTGTACTGCTCCCAATACATTTAATTTAGTAGATAATAGTAATTAAAAGTAGTAATTTAGTATTTTAGTTTCATTTGGTTTTTTAGTCCTTCACCTGTAAAAGATTTTTTAGATATGCATGCTCAACACTAAACACACACTGAATAACCACATAATTTTAATGGAGTGTCATCTAGCAATGCAGAAAGTTTAAATTGCCAAAAATATGTTGACATAATATAATTTTCCTGGTTCTCTGGATCTCTGACCAAAGTCTGGAGTCTTTAAATTAGATTGAAAAGTTTGATCTAACTGATTCATGTATAGCGGTTTACTCCTCGACGCAGCGGGCCTCGGTTCGACTCCAACCTACTTTGCTGCATGTCATTCCCCCTCTCTCTCCCCTTTCATTTCTTCAGCTGCCCTGTCAATAAAGGCCTAAAAATGCCCAAAAAATAATCTTAAAAAAAAAAAGATTGAAAAGGTTGGTCAGACAAACAGCTGGGCAATGCAAAGTAGAGACAGAACAGAAGGAATAAAGCCAAAAGAAATGTATGCAGTTTTGGTTGTGAATTGTCAGAGATTCCATTTAATTCTTTTTTTATGTTATTACTGATGACTTCTTCTCTAAGTCTTTACTGTCACAGTTCATCTACCCCCTTATAGTAGCAGCAGGGCTTTGAGATGAGAGTGTGGGGCAGATCATATGGGTCTGTAATAGATCTGGGAATTATTTCTTTTCACCAGACCTCCCACAGATCAATTAAAGCCCTGTCTGGCCATTACTGCAGCTTAATTGAAGTGATTGCTACATTCTTATCAACCATCAACTGCACTACCTCTGAAGCTTAGGAGCCAAATGTCAACCACTGACTGTAGGTTAGAGATGGACAAAAGAACACAGAGGACAGAGAATAATTGATCCCATAGTGGAAGTGGCGCACGATGAGGTGGAAAACAATGCAGCAGTATGAGACAGAACAAAGAGCAGTCATAGAGACCAGGCAGAGGTGTACACCGCTCATCCTTTGTTAAGCAAGAACAGGATAAGAAGAAGCCAGAAGGTCACAGAGTGGGTATTTTCTTTTGAGGTGGTGGTCCAGACTCCCTAGTGGTTGTCTAGAGAGTCTTTAGTTCGCCATGAGCCCCAGATGTGCCCACCGTGACTAGCCCTGGCACTGCTTTACTTACCCTTGGGCCTGCAGCTGCTAAATACCATCCACTGTAATTCATCGGTGCGTCTGCATTTTCACAGCCATTACTCCTTCTCCCACCCCCACACTGTTGCAGGGTAGACCAATTATTTCTGTATTGCCTCTTATAAAGAACAGCTGGATCCTGCGCCACTCATGTATCTCAGGGATGTGAGTGTTTGTCATGGATTGCATGGGCTTGTAACTGAAAAACAGGGCTGAGTTCATGGAGTTGAATGCAGCAAAACAGGGGGTGTGCAACTTGAGCAAGCAATTTTGGCTCGGGCTTTTGGGGGCAAAGAGGAAATCAACAACAGCAGTTGCTAAGGAAGTGGCCTGCCTGTTGAACAGCAGCCTTGACAGCTGTTCATCATAGCAAATTCCCCTGAGGTGCTCAGCGAGGAGGAAGGGAAAAAGAGGGCGCAATAATGGCTGTTATTACAGCTTTACTTATTGCTCTTTCCTTTTGCCATTTAATGTCATTACAAATCCACTCTGGTCGTTTGCTTTAATCCAGAGTGTGCAGAGATCTGCTTTGAGGTACTCCACTTTCACCTAACACAACCTCTGGATAGTATTGACATTAGAGAGCAGCAGGTTGTGTGTTTGGGAAGGGGGGTCAGCAGCAGGAGCTGATGTAAGCCGCCTCCTCACATGACAGAAATCAAAGGCAAGCTGAGAATGAGGTCATGTCAAAACATTCACATAGTGTCATGACATATTTAGAGCCGTATCAGATGTGAAACCCAATCAGAGAAAAAACCCTGTTTGATAGACGTGTCGACACTGAGCTACATAGAAATGCCTCCTTCTCGGAGATGAAAAACTCCAGGAAGAAAGTGGTTATTTAACAGCTTCTGCATCAATACAGCCAATAGGTCTGACTTTAAGGCTCAGCTGAAAACAAATTGAAACCACATTTAAATTTATGTATCACTTGAAACACCTCAATGAGCTGCATTCTACAGGCTGCCAAGGACCGTTATATGAGGTACCCCAGTTACCACTTGATGCCACAGCAGCTCAGGCTGTGTATGAATCGGCCTTATGCACAAGCTCCTCTTGAAATATGCTTATTATATAGATGTGTAGGAATTACCAATTGTGCTACAACCATGACATGTTTGCTGTCCTTTTCAACCCTGTCATGTTCCAGACCAGAAACACTTCACAAGCTAACTAGACAATTTATCTTGCTGTCATTTTGGAGAATACAGTACATTATGGACTGAATATATGGCCTGTGTTTGATTTACTCTGTAGGCACTTTCCATGCTGCTCTGAATTGTAAACGACTCTGAATTGGACACATTTCATATAAAAAAATCATTAAAATGAATGACTACAAAGGTTTTACGAGCAAACATGCGGTTTGACTGCGTCTACTGACTTCCATCTGTTGAGTGTGTTGTGCCTGTTAAAAGAAACATTTCGGCATCTAAGTTGACCTGGATCTTCCACATATTGTCTCATACATTAACTAATCTGTGTGCACAGATATAAGTGTGAATATTGCATTGCAGATTCACCCATTCTGGCCTTGTTAAGCTGTCCTTTATGGTGTAGGCGGAGGTATTAAAACCTCATATGGTGCTTTCTTTTATTAAGACAGAGAGAACAAAATACAGTCTTAGACACTATATTATCAGAGAAATGGGCTGTGTGCTTTCCCCATGGAGCAGACCACCCTCTCTGTCCGCTCCAAAAACAATATTAAAAACACACCATCCCCCGTTTCTCCCAAATTTATAGGTGTTGCAAGTCTTGCGAAGGAAGCACATTTTGGCTTGAGTTTTTTATGATTCCCTGTCTCATAAAATATGCCTTATCAGGTCTCCTTCTCCCCATGGAGGGAGACGTCACTGGGGCCCTGTGCTTTTTGCATGCTAATGGAGCTTTGAAGGGGCTGCAGAGATCTAGTGGGTAATTGATTTTGTGATTAGCAGCAATTAGCACTGATTACATCAGACTGAAGAGGACCTCTTGTGGGGGATCTCAATTGTCTTCCTCCTCTCTCTCTGTCTTTGTCACTCACAAAATATGTTTCTCACAGGTACCCGTTCCCCACAGTGTTCAGCAGCTGCAGCAAGAAGGACCTGACAGCCAGTTTTGAAAAGGGTGTCGGGATGTGTCTGTTCAACATGCCTGAGGTCAAGGTTCTCTACGGTGGGCAAAAATGTGGCAACGGCTACGTGGAGGAGGGAGAGGAGTGTGACTGTGGAGAACTTGAGGTGAGACTATATAGACCTCCTACAATTCGTCAGCGTTCTTGTTTAACAGCCCTTTTATCAAAATTGAAATCTCTGCCTTAACTGCCACCCATAAGTCATTGTTAATCATGTTTTTCATATTTGAGAAATGAAATAAACAGAAGCGCTAGTGGGTGTTTCTGTAGCTTTTTCCTGACAGAAGCATGACACAAACTAATATTTCCCAAAGTAAAAACAAATTGTTCACCTCGATTTCAAAGCTAACGGTGCACAGCTCTCGTAATTCAAACACTATCTTCAGAAAATAAGCTTAGAGATATGAGTGTAAATTTATTCATTCTGTGCACTGAGGAGGTGTTTGGGAGGAGGATTGTCTGATCGTGATACAATTCACTGAGAGGAAACATCGCTGACAGCTTCGCCCTGTCAGCCGGTGAATTATTTAAATGAATCTGCATTGGCAAGCACATACGTAATGGTGACACACATTGCTAACTGCTGCCACTGTGGTATGATAAAACAGTTAATCATGATGCAGCTGACAATCAGCATAGGCAGGCTGACAATAACAGAATTATGAAATATGGAGACATCTATTATGATTTGGAAGGATATTTTGAATTAGATAATTATAATTATATAGCCTACGTGAGAGAATGCCTTGTTGTCTCTCGGGATTTGTTTACACCTTTATGCTCAGCGAGTCTTTTTGTGCTCTCAGGGTTTAGCCGGGGTCACTCTGAAAGTGGACTTGTCTGACTTGAACTGACGTAAGCTCTGCAGGCCTGGGCCAGCAGCGATAATAACGCTCTTCACAGAGTTGAGAAGCGTCATGCCAGCCCAAGCCAGATCAGAGTGCTCAGACAGCACCTCTCTCTACCATTAAAAAGCCTCATTAAAAAGCCTGGTTCCTATTCCTAACAATCACAGGCTGCTACTTTTCAGCATGACTTCTCTGCCTCTTTTGGCCTCGGGGACCATGGGAAAGGCCCTTAATGGTTTTCAGGCTGAAAGAAGTTCTGGAAGGCCCATCATGTCAGCTGTGTCCCCTGCCAGCTCCGTCCATCTACTTCCTCCTGAGTCTCTCACTGCACTCGGCTGTACAGTATGTTCTGCCTGCTGCTTAATGGAAAAACGGAGAGAGCTGAACCTCCAGGATTCAGTCAGCCTGCCTCAGTGTGAGATCATACAATGCACAAGCATATATGCAGACACATCTTCTGCGCTGAGCCTCGATTGAATGCTAGCTTCAATCCATATCAGAAGGCATACAGTTGCTGATTGGTGCAGGGCATGGCTCATTATAAAGGCTAAATGACACAGACACTGAGATGCTAAATGTTACAGGGATGGTATACAGATAAATGTGTGTCTCTCTGGTTTAAAGCTTTAGTGCATACGTTTTTGATATTAATGGGCGTCCGTTACATTTAAGCCATTGCCAAATGAATTGTTACAAAGCTAATTAAGACTATCAGCTCTCTATCAATATAGAGATCCTCTCTATATTTTTAGGATGGCTATGTTTAGAACATGGTGTTGTCTGCCGACTTTCCCGCGCAGAAGCTTGAGTGAAGATAAATACCTCTTCTGAAGAGTCCATCATGTTTTTTTAATCCTCCGTGTCCTTCTTGCATACTAGCAACTGCATGGAGGGCAGGGAGGGGGGCGCGTGCGAGATCACGGAAGAGTTGTATCATGTGGATGCGTCGACAGTGTTGTTGTCATTACTTAGAATTCCTCATGGGGGCGACAGCAACTACGCACTACAGCTTTAACTTGGGCAGACTGCTACACTAGTATTGAGGAAAATGACAATTGTTTTCAGAAAATTCCTGAAATAGGTTGAGTAAGCCTCATGTTATGACAGAGTAGCATGTATGGGTTTGATTCTTGACTGTGAGTCTCTTCACTACTTACTCCTACCTGCACAGATGTTGTGTAATTAGTTGGGGGAGGGTAGTGAAAATATTTCTGTGTTACAACTGGTGAAGGTCCTCAGCCTAACGTGAATAAGCAAAAGAATGTGGGTCTTTTCAGAATCTTTGTAGTACTGTTTTAGAATATGACGCTGAATTAAAAAAAGTCTAGTTTCAAGAACCGTCATTGTGAATCTCTGGTGTCAAAGTCTTTTTTACTCATTTCAAGGACAGATTGTGTCTGATGTAATGGCTTGATTGCTATATTAGTTCAAATAGTATTTTGCCTACCCTGTTGGCAGTTTCTTGTTTGATTCTAACCAAATTGTCTAGATTACACAATATTTCACCTGTTTTGTTTGTTTTTGCTGTGTCCTTCTTTTCTTCTCTCTTCTCCTCATTTTTCTGTTTCCTTCACCGTCCAGCTCATGGTTCCAGGGCTCTGAATGAGCTTGTAAGTCCTGTCAGATGGAAACGTTGTTTTTAGAGAACTAGAAACTGCTGTTTCCTTTCCTCTGCCAGGGTTCTTAGTGGCTACGGAATACAGCCCTGCCAGGGCTGCATCCCCTCTGATAACAAAGTCTGAGCATTTGCTCTGAGGTGAAATATGATCTCTTTTGTGCTGAGTTATTCTTTACTTTTGTTCTCCCTCACTTACGTTTTTGTGCCTGCCTTCCTTTTCCATTATTTTCCATCTGAAGGAATGTGTGAATCCGTGCTGCAATGCTACTACTTGCACTCTGAAGGGGGATGCTGTTTGTGCACATGGACAGTGCTGCCAGGACTGTCAGGTAGGATGTATCCTGATTAGCCAGCCATGACATAGTTTTTTTAAGGCACATCTTGACATAAAGCTCACCGCATATTTCTCTAAGCTTCACTCTGGGTCTTTGTCTTGCTGTCAACATTTGAGTGTAGCTGAAGCCAGCAGGCACTCCATGCCGTGAATCCAGTAACTCTTGTGATCTGCCTGAGTTCTGCACTGGCGGCAGCCCTCACTGCCCCTCCAACGTCTACCTGCACGACGGCCATGCCTGCCAAAATGTGGACGGCTACTGTTATAACGGCATCTGCCAGACTCACGAGCAGCAATGCATCACACTGTGGGGCCAAGGTATGTGGAAGGCCCCTTTCCTGGCTACGCGTGAATGGTTCAGTGATGGTCGCCAGCTTTTTAATGTGTTTCATTGTGTTTTGCAGGAGCAAAGGCAGCTCCAGGCATCTGCTTCCAAAGGGTCAACTCAGCAGGAGACCCTTATGGCAACTGTGGCAAGGACTCCAAAGGCTCCTTTGCCAAATGTGAAGCACGGTAAAACCTGACGTTCCCATAGAAACTGACAAATGCATTTCGTTGTATGTCAGTTGTGGAATGCATTGTGGGGCATATACTGTGCTTACTCTACTCTATAACTGAACACTCTTACATGGACTGGACTTTTTTAATGCTAGAGACTAGAATGGATGTAATTTGACTTGTGCTGAAACATAAAACATCTGTTGATTGATCAAATAATTGTTTAAAAAGAAAAAATGCCAAATTGGTTCCAGCCTCTGAAATGTGAGAAGTTGCTGCATTTCTGTTTTATATAATTTTAAATAGCACATATTGAGGTATTTTACCAGTAAAAAAATGATTTCAAGCTCAGACAACCTGGGATGTACTTTCCCTTATAATGTTTCAGACATTTTAAAGACTAAACTATTAATCCAAAAAATAACTGACACATTAACCAGTGTAAATACTTATTGGTTCTCATCTTGGCTAGGCAAGCCCTAATTGACGGTTACATAGTCACTTGGTGAAATGCAGATAAAATCTCTCAGGTTGTCGTCTGAAAACAGCCAAAAATAAACTGCCTCTGCTGCACTTTCCCTAATTGGACAGCAAGAGTGAGAAACATAAATGGAAATAGAAAATAATTGCATCCATACACATTTGGGACAACACTGACATTTTATTTAATTATCCCATTGTTATTCCCCCTGTTGTTCGTTCTGTTTACAGAGATGCTAAATGTGGCAAAATCCAGTGTCAAGGAGGAGCTAACCGCCCAGTAATTGGTACCAACGCTGTTTCCATAGAAACAAACATTCCCATGCAGGAAGGGGGAAGGATACTGTGCAGAGGCACACATGTCTATTTGGGTGACGACATGCCCGACCCCGGCCTGGTCCTGACGGGGACCAAGTGTGGAGATGGACTGGTGAGTGCTGAAGCCTGTGACGGTTAAATACAGCCAGTAGAGACACACATGCAACATACAAATCAATCCAGCGTACAACTGACTCATCAGCAGTGGTGGAAAGTAACAGTACATTTATTGAAGTACTATACCTAATTCAGTTCAATTCAATTTTATTTATAGTATCAAATCATAACAAGAGTTATCTCAAGACACTTTACAAATAGAGTAGGTCTTGACCACACTCTATAATTTACAAAGACCCAACTGTTTCCCACGAGGAAGCATTTGGTCCTAACTAGTAACTAGTACATAAAGAAAACATACCCAATAGAAACAAATACATTTGAAAAAATATGTAAATCAAGACAAGCAAGAATGTTAGAAAGGTCTAAGATCAGAGGGGTTATTCTACATGTTGAGTTCCTCTACATTTGATATATAGATATATAGATAGATACTAGTACATTTGTTGGTAAGACTTCTGTGCTCTGTTCTACTAATTTTGACTGTAAACCTTTATTTGTAATGGAGTATTTTTTATTGCTACTTTTACCTAAAGGACATTTTATACAGTTTTAATACAATACCAACCTGCCCATATGTACATTAAATGACTTATTGGTTGCTGTAGTCATTCCTTCTCTCAATACTTAACCTATCCCTTTAAAATAAAACCTTTTAGTATCTCTTTGTGTTTCCCCAGACAGTAATAACTTGTTGAGCTTCAGTTTAGAGATAGCACCACAAAGAGGGAATTTTTTAGATTGCATTTCTGCACAGAATTGATTTTGTCCAGTTTAAAGGCACCGTTTCTGAATATGAGCTGTGTGCATTTCTTTGTGGATTGAACATTTTGATACTTTTGCAGTATTTATTTAGCACCTCGACCTGCTTTATAATTAAAAAAAAGACATGGAATCTCACTTTTTACAATATGGGACAGTTAGGTGAAGGATTTGAATACCTCTAAGCACTGCTATATAGCAATGGTAGCTATCTGTAAAAAAAGACATTCTGGGAAATAAGAGTGGAAAAAGTGATGTGGAGTGACAGGCCATGACTAAGACTTTCTAAGAGGTTCTTCAGGGTGTGTGTGCCATTATTCAGTCTATTCGGCATCTTCCAATGGTCATCAAGTCAGACATTGGTCACTTCAATGATACTGTGGCTCCATTTAGTCTAATTTACTGTTTTTCTCTTTGAGTCTCCACCCTTAAAGAGGATCCAGCCTCTGCCCTCATCTGTCAAGGGTTCTGGCATTCCTCTCTGTACCCAGTGCTGCCAAGTTCATCTTCACATTCAGCCTGGATATATTTGGGTGTGGTGCCTTAAAAGGAGCTCACAGTCCACATCATATAACTTTTAAAAAGCCACATTAAAACATTCGTGAAAAACTCAGTGTTAATTATATTTCATGCTTTGCTGTTTTATAGCTGAAGTGGTTTGTCAGTGGCAAATTAAAAGAAATAGAAAGCTGGATCTGTTGGCCTTTTCCCTTTAAAATATTAAAGAGTTTAGAATATTACTGAATCTGCTTTTTTAGTTCAGCCTGTCAATGTTTAATATCTTTGTGTGCTTCAGATGTGTCTGAATCGTCGGTGCCAGAATATCAGTGTCTTTGGTGTGCATGAGTGCTCAGCCAAGTGCAGCAGTCAAGGGGTGAGTACAGCACCTTTCATCCTATTTCAGTGACGTCAGGACCTGATGTGATAGCTGTCTATCTCAAATTAGTCCCCCACCCAGATTAGTTGTTTTGTTAATACCCCATTCCTCCTTCACACAGAAGCTCATTTTGGCAGTAATTTGTTCAAATGACCAGTATACGGTGGCTAGGGTGCCATTACAATGCCTTGCAATCAATCATTTTGGATGCTGAAAGGTTCAATCAATTAGATATAATGGCTTCATTTATGCTCAGCTTTAAGTGCCATCCATCATACTTTCGTCCTTGTCCCAAAAAACTGTGTTGAAATCTGAAGGCCAGGCTTTATTTGGCCAAACACTAGGAGCAATGACACGCAGTTTGACTTTGAGCTGGTGAGCATGGATATTGGATTTTTCTTAAATACCAGCCATCAAACGTCTACGGCTGATCCTGTTTGAGAAAAAATATGTGTGGTATTTCGATGAAATACACTGGTAGGTACCAGAGGCTTTGACTGTGACTGATAAAGTTTCATCAAAGCTACAGAGGAAACTGTTTTTACGGTCTCTTAAAATGAAACGTCTCCAGATATAATACGGTCACATTTGTTTGTCCAGTTCCAATTAAGACATATCTATAAAGCTCTAAGGACTGTTTTACTCAGAAATAAAATGTTGTTGCTCCTTTTGGAGATAGGGCACCCCTACAGGCACAGATTAGATCAAGATGTTGCCTTGGAAAGAAGCCCTCACCTGCTCTACACTACCCTGCTGGAGAATCCTCTGAGAGAGAGAGAGAGAGAGAGAGAGAGAGAGAGAGAGAGAGAGAGAGAGAGAGAGAGAGAGAAGAATGTGGTATAAGGCAAAATGTCTGCTCTAGTTTTTATACCAGACATCTTTGCCATGTGGAACCTAGGAGTGCTGGCTGGTGGTTTACTTTGTCTTACTCCATGCAGCACAGAGAGCATCTGCATCATAAGTGTTGACTGTGGTGTCTAGTGGTGAAAAAACTCAGACAGAAAATTTTTATAAAAATCCCAAACATTCACTGATTCCAAATTCCAGAATGTGAGGGCTTGCAGCTTGTCTCTGATTTGTATCATTAAACGCTGAATTGTTTGCACTGTAGCCCAATGAGAGCTATTAAAGGACTGTAGTGTTAGGCAAATAGTCAAGAGTAGCATGAAAAAGACAAGCTCACGACAGCATTTCTGGCTCATCTAACAGTTAATTGTCATTTTAATATACTGCAGGTGTGCAACAACAACAAGAACTGTCACTGCGAGGCTCATTGGGCACCTCCCTTCTGTGACAAGGCAGGTTTTGGAGGGAGTGTGGACAGTGGTCCCATCAGATTAGCAAGTAAGTCATGTTATGTTATAGGTCTTAGGAATGGAATGTATGAGCATTTCAACAGTAATATATAAATGACAACAAGTCCTAAAACTATGATTTTCTCCACAAAACTTTTGTTTTGTGGTAGGAAATACCAGTGTTAAAAGCTTTAAAGAAACCTTAGAATGCATCAAATTTGCTGAGAATTACTACATAAAAAATCGATTGAAGTCTGCAGAAATGTTGACAGCTGCAGTCTGGCTTTCATGTTCAGTACTAGAAGACTTTTGTCTTTTAAACCTACCTATTGTTTCCATGTGTGTTTCTGAGCAGACAGTCTGAATCTGACAGTGGGCATCCTGGTGGCTCTCCTTACTGTCCTGGGAGCTGCTCTGATCATCTTCATCAAGAGAAAAACAGTGCTGGGTCTGCTCTTCATAAGTAAAAAGAACCTAATTGAGAAGCACAGGTGCTTTTTTTTAACCTCATAATTGCCATTATCATTTTAACATTTCATTTTATCATGATGCAGCTGAGTGGGAACATTTTAATAATTGGTCACACTGTGAAGAAAATTGCTGAGTATAATAAGTTTTGATTTCATAATTTGAATATACATTACCATTGTAACTGACATATGATAAATATAATAAAGTGTTTTATTAGAGATATATCATTTCCTCTTTAAATTCCAGATCAGTAAACGCTGCAATCAGTGGACCATCCACTCCCAACCAGCCTCGGTCATTAAGCACGACGTCTCCATCTCGACCGGCCCCGCCTCTGCCACACAGTGCCACCATCTTCAAGGTCACTAAATCATACTTCTTGAGCTTGACAGGCCCATTACAAACAACAGATAGGCATCGTTTGCAGAGGGACTTTTTTTTAGTAATATTCTTCCTGGAATGCTGCAGCTCTCACATTAGCACAAATCATTTTCTGAAGGATTGACATGTTTTCACACAAATGGCAGCTCATTCAAATCCAATTAAAACATCCCTCTCTATGTGGACATGGTGAGGAGGTAGTGATAGTGGAGTATGTGGCGAGCAGTGTGTTTACAGCACTTGAATACATGTCTTGTCGTTAACAGCTGCCTGTTAAGAGAGAAATTGATTTATCTGCGCATTTTTTACACGAAGAATGTTGATGCGGCAGCTTACGTCCTTGAGATATAAAGTCTATCTGTAACACATAATTGTAAGACCGAGCAGGATTTTTTTGCTGCAATGACTTGTGTGTCTACATCACTTTATGCCTTAACTACTCCATTACTGCTGTGACGTGCCTTGTAATGGGAAGAGACCTGTGATCGATTGAGTTAAGGGTGCTGAAATAAGAGGAGCTGTGTCAGAATTGACATTTGTGCAGCAGGGTGGCACACGAGTGAGTCAAGCTGTTGTGCATTACCATGAGATTGGTGTTTTAGTTAGGAGCATGTGGTTTTCATTTGGGGTCAACTGTAAGAGGAGAAAGGATGTAAGGCTGTTTGATGTAAGCACAGTGCAGGTGAGGTCATTTTCCAGTTGTCCCAGGCTGTGTTAAACCACCACATGAGCGCATGTGTGCGTGCTTTTGTATGTGTTACATTGTGTGTTTTTAAATTGTGCACATGTGGCCAGGTCTTAATACTAGGCAGACTCATATTTTGGCTCTATTCTATGTCTGATCTGTCTCAACGGGAGTGTGTGTGGGCTCTTTTAGCTGTGTCCACCTTTGAATGAGGCCACGCGGGTGCTTATGGCACAGTATTGGTTTTTCCCTTTGATAGCTTACCTGAAGAGGAGTTAAGGGGAATAGTGGGCAGGCAAGTGGGAGCGTTTGATTTATACATCGTTGACAGCATCAGGAAGAACAGCAGAAAAAGAGGAGGAGGTTAACATGACTGTTTCTAATAGGAAGCAGACGGTTTATCTTTTAAACAGTGCATACCCTTGACTCTTCTGGTTCTGTCTTTCATCTTTCTGCAGCCTCCTCACCGGGGACCAAAGGCGGTGCTACCACCAGCCCCCTACCCCTCCCACAGCCTACACAGACTGCCCCAGTGCCCTCCGGTTCACCTCAGTCACCCTGTCCCTCTTTCTTTCACCCTATCCCTCTCCCCTGGCCCCGGGCTGCCGAGACCCCCGCTGCCTCCTCCTCACATCCATGTTGTACCAAGGGGGGCATCGTTTCGCAGTGCGTCACACCATAACTCTTGCAGGATGGTCATGGTGAGTAAGTTCCCTGTTCCCTCAGTTGGAAACATTTTATTTGATGATGTTACTCACTGTAATTTCTCAGCTTGGTCATGGGAGCTTTTACTCACTATTACAGCCCATAATACAAAAAATGATGTTGTTCACTGCACCTATAGACGGGTGTCATGATGTCGAGCGTTTTCATGGTTCTTTTGTGTCCTATTAAAGTATATGCGTGTTGACAGTTATGCACAGTGTCATAAAATAACGAGGTTAACCAGGGAGGTAGCGTCATCCAAGCTAGGCTTCAATTCTACAATACAAACCACCACATAAATAATGGAAATGGAGCCAGACTTGCAGAGGGGGAGACAGAGAAGATGAAATGGCAACTGGAGTGAGCAAGTATGTCCAAATATCACAGGGTGGTAAATTTGCTGCCACTGGTATTCCATGGAGTTTAGTTATGACATTGCTGGCTGTCAAAGTTGAGGGGAAGAGAAAGCCAGAAGATCCTGGTGTTAAATCCCTCTCACTCAGTGATTCTCAAAGACTGTTATTTGCTTTAATCTGGTTTGACTTTTGCACTGTAGACAAGGGAGGCAGAGAGGATCAAAAAGACAGAAAGACAAAGTCATCAAAAGACAAAGGGAGGCTTGAGGGAACAAGTCGTTTAATCAGTTCATTTAATTAGTTTAATCATTACAGTTTTTAAAGTGATTTTTTTACAAGCAGAAACTGCATTCGCTGGTTCCAGCTTTTAAATGTGTGGATGTGCTGTTTTTTTTCTGTTTTATGTCATTGTAAATTGAATACCTTTTGGTTTTGGAGTGAACAAGGAACAAGTAATCTGAAGATGTCACTTTGGGTAATTGTGATGACCACTTTTAACATTAGACCTTTTTAGATGAGATGAATCACCCATGAAAAAATGAATTAGGGGCCATCCACACAGAGACGCTTTTTGATGCAAAAGCACATTTTGCATCGTTTGGGCCCGTCGTCCACACGGATCCAGTAAACGCACTGCCTGAAAACGCACTTTTTTGTTGTTTGTTTGTTTGACTGCCGATGTTAGGTAGCAGAGCTAACGTTAGCGCGCTAACGTTAGCTCTGCCAGCTAGCGCGCTGCAATCATGTCCGATGGCAGACAGAATTGCAAAATAAAAAGCAATCCAACAGCACATTATACAATGTAAACAAAGACACGTTTTCTTGCGGCGGCCTTTATAAAATGAGGAGTGGTGAACGTTATTATAGCTAGTTCATGGATGTATTAAGAGAACGTTAGTCTAGCTAGTCATGTTATGATGGGAAGTGAACTATGCTCTTCTCCGTGTTTTGGTGAATTTCTGTAGCAGAAGCAGCGGCGCCTATAGGCCTGGAATATGAAGTAGCGTGTTGAGTCATTTACAAGTGGATCCGTCTGGACATAACTATTCTTGAAACGAATCCAGGGATGACGGGTTAAAAAAAAAAAAAGATTGTTTTGGTATGTGTGGACGTGGCCTTAGTTTCAGCTCTAAAAGAAAGTGCAAATTAGCAAATACGTAAAAAAAAAAAAAGAAGCCAGAAACAAGTCCTGAGTTGACTGTAAAAAAGCCAAAGGACAGTCAAAATGACACCACGGGGGAGCTGAGGTCAAAACTATGCCACACCAGTGTCAATTAGAGATGTGTTAAACAGATAATGACATTTATAATTCCAGTCTTGTCCAGATTACTGGAGGGGTCACAGAGGAGGTCTGGCTTTAAAACACATCAACAGTTTTGGAGCTAATAAATGTTATGACAGCATATGATGGAATATATCAGCATTACATAAAGAGCCTCACATAAAATACTCTCCTTCAGTATTCACTGATAGATGTGTTTTCAAAATGTTCTATTACTGTACTTATTTTTCACACTATTTATCAGGGATAGTGCTCATTCATAGTCATGGTAACACTTTAACAGAACACTTTCATCTGTGAAAATTGTTTTCTAAAAAAATATATATTAGGTGCTTTGCTTCAGAATATGCACTTTCCAGAGCCATTTAATAAAAAAATAAAAAAAAACTCCATTTAGTTTTACAAAGCTTCTTGGCTGTCGTGCACCTGTATAACAGGTGAAGTGCAGCAGCTCTTGGCACTGTTTTGACTTCAGGAAGTAGATTTTCCTTCTCAGCTGCTCCTATTTAATGTCAAGTGTGAAACTGAAAGTGATGCCTGTTGGCAGCAGACTTCACCGACAGTATCTTTAGCAGCTGTTTGGCAGCTCCGAGACGTTGACAAAGCCTTTCTTTCCTCCCACAGAGAAAGCTCTCTGCTGGGGACATGTTAGCGCTGTCCAATGGGAGAGCTTCACCTGATGTAGGCTTTTTGACTTTGTGAGATGTGGGTTTAGTTTTTCTAAGTAACATGTTGTGCCTATTAATCATCTTATCACACATGCTATTTTCATTTACCTGCATTTCACTTTACTACCAATAGTACTGTTCTGATATGTTTTTAATATCTGGCTGTCAATGCGATGACTTGGTAGCAGTACTTGACCTTATGGATGCAAAGAAGAGACACTGCATAAGAGACTTCACTGACAGCATACAGCTTTAATTTGGGTGTCAAATTTGACTTTTTTGAGTCTGCAGACCTGATTGTATGGGCGAGTGGGGTCTGAGGTTCAGTTGTTTGGCTCCTTTACTTTGTGATGTTTGAGGAGGCTTCTCTTCAACCAAGGAGAAGAGGAGGAAGTGAATGGAGACCAGATGGGGGCTAGGTAGCAGGACTTCATCATGATCTCAGTCTTCTAGGGAAGATTAAAACCACATGACACTTCCTCTCATGGCAAGTTGCATGGGCAGGGCTGCCCTGATGTCTGAAAGAGGAAAACACAGACAAGCAGGCCTGAGCTGTGAGTGCCACCTGCTGGAGATTCTCAGTTATTATTTTCATGCATGTCTTCTTTGTCAGGAGTTGGAGAAGCCCAGTCCTCCTCAGAAACCCCTTCCTGCTGATCCAAGGAGCTCTCGTCTGGTTGGAAGTCCCTCTGTAGTCCAGGGGCCTTCTTCTGTTTGCGGCCCTACACCATTACCTGGCGTAGCCAGACCTGTGCGCCCTGTACCACACCCCAACAGGTGAGTTCCAACCTCTGCCAGATATATTTAAAAACAACGCTGTAGGGGTGGGAATCACCAGAGGCCCCATGATACAATATTATCACGATACTTATGTCACAACGCAATATTATTGTGATTTTAAACATATTGCAATATTCTGCGATATATTGCATTTCCATTACCTTTTTTTCCAACTTCAAATTATGTCCCCAAAGCAAAACTTTGTCAACATCTGTTTTGTCCAACAACAAAAAAACAATGTATCTGGTTTGTTCATCTCACTTAAATTTTCCATCAAGTGGACTGAATGAGTGGACTTATTAATCTAATGTAGTACCAAAAGGTTAAATGTGAAATTTATATAAAAAAAGATTGATACTTGGCGTCCGTGTATCGATACAGTATTGCCATGAAACATATTGTGATACTATGCTACAATATATTTTCTTTTACCCTACTGAAGCTGGTATCACTTACTGAGAGTAATTGTATATTTTTTACATATTACTTTTCTCCCTCCTGTAGACCCAGTCCCAAGCAACCTCCAACACTACCAAAGCCTTGCATAATCGCCAACGTGAAATACAGCAGCTGAGACTTTGGCCAGATGGGACAATGTTGTGATAATACACTAAAGAATTTGCACTATAAAAACTCTGAAAACCTTAAAAAGAAGGCGGCTCCTCTGAGTTTTGTATCAGGAGATCTTGCCGTGTCCCTTTGGTGCTCTGTCCCTAACTGGTGCTACGAGTCTGTGCTCAGGTACATGTAAAGTATTTATATTCTGTATTTATTGCCACGCAGTGCACTGTGCCAGACACTTTTACTACACGGTTGCAACTTAGAAGCTTAAATTTGTCCTTTGCATCACTTTCACAATTTGTTATTTATCATCAACTGGTCTTTATCAAGGACAGTGAAGGGAGATTAAAAAAATAAAGAAAAAATAAAGCCAATCTGTGACATTCTAATTGCAGAAATGTTTTTATGAATTGTGTTTTAAAGAAGGGAACCCTTCACATGATGGTTTTGTTCGTATACTACAGGAAGAGTTGAAAAGGAGTATTGTGCAATGACAGATGAGAACAGACAACACGTAGTTCATTTTTCTTGAAGGGTAATGCTCTCTGTAGCACCTTTGAGCCAATCTGATGAGGCTTGAAACAACTACAGAAAAAGCAAAAGTGGTATTACTGCAACAGTTCTGCAATGTGTTCTGCAATTGGGGAAGAGGAGCTGTTTTTTTCACAGACCGCTGAAATTCAGGTCTGTTTCCTCTGCGTTTATATTTCGGACAGGTAACAAGTCAATTTGTGAAATGTCACTGATTTGCCATTTCCTTTTCATTAACAAGACCCAAAAGGCTCACTTGAGGGATATGGGTACTGAGGTATGAACTGAACATGGATCTAAAATGAGCTGAGAGCAAGGAAGCATTCATTCGTCAGAGAGAGTAAACGTCTCTGAAATAGCACTCTGCTAAAGGTCGTGTGTGTTTTTGAGTATTTCCCTGTGTGCCTGTCTACACCGAGGACTCTGTGTGAAACTCTATGATGAAATCACAGAATCACTAAGGACTTTCCACACAGGCGTCATGGAGGCACTCACATGTAAACAGCCAGTGTCTGGCTACAGTGTTCATGTGTGGATTTTTAACATTTCTTTCTGTCACTTGACAAGGACAGATTTCTAGATCTCTCTCTGCCACTGACATGAAGTTTCAACCAAAACATTTTTTATTTGGCTGTTGAGATGGTTTTTTTAAAGCCAGTATACATGCCAGATACACACGCCTACATTAATTGTATTTGTGGTAATTACTGAACAGTGTTTTATTATTTTTGCTGAATTATTGTTTTACTGGATTGCAATGCAGCATATATACATTCACACTGAGCAACTTTTCCTTTAAGCACAGCTCTTGTTCACAAATATTTAGGCTGAAAACTGACTTTGGACTTTTGTTACTTTTGATACTGTTATCTTTTTAATAATGCACTAGTTTTACATTCAGTGCTTTGTTTATTTTGCTTTTTCAATGCTATGCTATATGTCCAATATAATAGACAGTATTTGAGTCCTGTCACCGGACTGTAAGTTATGTCCATATGTTCCTTGTATGTTGTGTTACAGGTGAACACATTTCCATGGAGAATGTTTTTTTTATAATGATTGTTTGATACATCATATGTAAAGAAAAAAGTGTCTGTGTCTGGTCATTGTATTTTGAACACCCGTGCAGTATTAGTAAAACAGTTTTTCAAATACTTTTTGTTAATGATCTTTGTGCTTTTTTTATGCATGTTTTCAGGGAGACTGGCGTCATGTGAAAGATCTATTATGTGAGAGGAACAATTATTTCCTTTTTTTTTTTAAATGTTAAAATAGAACACAGTCTATATGCACACAATCGATGACAACTTCACACTTCCTATTTTGTAAGAATACAAAGACAGATTTCATACTGTATCACATTTTAAAACCACAATTTATTTGTATCAAAGAGCCTCTGGCATTTCGTTTATGCTTGAGCCAAACTGCAACCAGGAGCTTGAATACTGAATACAGTAATAAGTGCAATTTAACATGTTAAAGCAGTCTTTATTTTCAGGGTTTCAAATAGCTTTTTGTTCCATTTAACACTGACATCTGAGGCTAATGTCAACAATCTGAGCCTAAAAACAATTTGACATTTTTACTTTACAAGTCTTTGTAAGGGACACAGATACTGCTTCAATCAATTCAGGTGTGGGACTGTTGCACATATTCCCTGGTGCTGACCTGATAGTCAAGTGTGTGTGTGTGTGTGTGTGTGCGTGCGTGCGTGTGCGTGTGTGATTAAAAGGATGTTCAAAAAAGAGTAGGCCTACATGATAACACACAGATGAGAAGCTCCTGAAAACTGCCTCAGCCAACATCATCTAATTACAAGGTCGCAGCTGCAGACAGATTTTATTTGTCCCAAAAAAGGAGTTGGCTGGGATGCAAAGTCTAAAAACGATTTACAAAAATTGGCATGTATGTTGCCTAAATTCTGTGTTTAGTGCTGAATATTTGAACTACACTTGGGTGCGATTGACATCATTTACATATATGTTTATTCCATGCTACTATCAGACATGTAAGCTTTATTTTTACAGTAGAGTTGCATTAAGGCTTGTTTGATGGTTAAGAGCTTTAGCAGTCTTCATTGATATTTAGAAATGTATTCAATTCAACATGTGTCGAAGGGGAGTGATAATGACCCAACAGCCCCCCCCTTGTGGAGAAGCTGCAGCCTGTTGAAGGGGAATGGCTGAACTCAAGTGTTTGAATGAGTTCAAGTATTAAGTGTTTCACATCTAATGAAAAAGCCATCAATTAAAATACTACTTATGGTTTTACGAAAGCCCATATTAAAAAAAAGAATCCACCTCTTGAGTTTTATTTATGTTTTTATTACTTTCCTTTATAAATCTGACATAATATTTTATAATTTTGAGATACTATCATGTCATATTTATAGGAATGTAGTAATTGTGTATTTATTTATGTTTAAATGGCGTTAATGAGCTTCCACACAACTGCATCCTACTGGATAGGCCTACTCTAGAGACTAGGCCTACTGCACATGAATTAATAGGTAGCCTAGTTTAAAAAAACAAAAACAAAACACAGGCATTCTTTAAAACATTAGATTAGAAAATGAAGGTGTTTTTAAGCATATTTTTAGAATGCTATTTGGGGACATTACCGTCACAGTCCTTGCCACTTTACATGTGATTATTTTTTTGGATAATCAGGCGATTATGACAATGGGCACTGACGCCCTGTGCAAATCAAAACACGTGTGAAAGCCACGCTGGGAAGAAATTACGCGCCGGTGCGCACTGTGCGTCAGCCAGCCCCAGCCAGAACAACTGCAAACTTTTAACAGCTTAATAAATATAATTTTAGCAATTAAGAAACCGAGTGGAGGAATTTTGCTCATTTCTCACATAATCCGTCCAAGTTCGCGAACATAGAATATGTGGTAGACTGATAGTTTTTTTTAAATATTTCCGACAGAAACGAAATGGACCCTTAGCTAGAGTGGTAGGAAAACCTTTGTGGGCTCTCGTCCGGTTTGAGAACTATATGTGTCATGTCGGATGAAAATAATTCAGCGGAGCCAAACATTTGTCCTGGAAGTGAGGAATGTCCTGCGGAAGATTCATTTGGCTTCGGAGATGATCTGGAGTTAAATCAGTTCGATGGATTGCCCTTTTCCTCCCGTTACTACAAATTACTAAAAGAGAGAAATAGTCTGCCAGTGTGGAAGGTCAGGTGCGACTTTAAAGATGCTCTGGTAAACAACCAACTGGTTATTGTGTCTGGGACAGCAAAGACTGGGAGGAGTACACAGGTAAGACTGTCAATAATATGAATATCTAATAAGGAAAGAAGCTAGGATGAAAACTATGGCAAATGTGTTTTCAGAGAGATTTTTAGGCTACTAAAGAGAAATTCACATTCAATTTGGATTCATTTCCAAGGGAATTAGATGTTTCAATTTCCATGGCCTTGGGGCGTTAGAGTTACATAATGGTGCATCTTACTTTACTTTTCCAACTTGTTCAGTGCTCAGGGACATCTTCACTTCCTTCCAGTCTGGATCCAAATACCAAGCATTACCCAAACAAATTTGTATGAATTGCATGCAGTTTATTGCTACATGCTCAATCCAGCCTATTCAGTCAACAGCAAATTTGAGACGTCTGCTCCCCTTGATTTGATTTAAATGTGAAGTTGTTTTTCTGCCAAGCATCGCCATGTTTATCTACTGAACAGCAACAACTTCTCTCTTTTAAAATAGTTTTGATGCTGTGGATTTTTCATTTGATTTATTTATTTTTTTCTCACTTTGACATGAATGAAAATGTGAGCTTGTGTGAACAGGCTGTCCATCTGCAGATACTGTTGTGTCACTGTGCTCCAGCCTGACAGCTATGCTTCACAAAGGCTCCAGCAGGGGTGTTAGGGCACCTCCTGCTGCTAAGCCCTGATCCGCTGGAGCCACCTCATGCTGTCAAAGCAATTTTGCATTATTAGCGATAATACCATAGGATATCTCCTGTCACTGTTTGTTTTGCTGTGTGCTTTAACAAAAGCTGTTGGTACAATCATGAAAAGGATGCTTGCCACTGAAAAGTGAGGTTACGTAAATAGAAAAGGAGTTGTGGAAAATAGTTTGACAGAGAAATCTGAAGCACTGTCCACTAAAGACATACAATGAAATGTAAAAGGTGAACAACATTTAGTGATTGTCTTTCAGATCCCTCAGTGGTGTGCAGAGTTCTGTCTGTCTGCCCAGTACCAGCACGGCATGGTTGTGTGCACACAGACCAACAGACAGCAGGCTGTAGATCTGGCCTTGCGCGTGGCAGATGAAATGGATGTCAATATAGGCCATGAAGTGGGCTACACCATCCCTCTGGAGACCTGCTGCTCTTCCGACACTGTTCTGAGGTCTGATCACTGAGCTGTTTAACAGCCGCACACTTGAATGACACTTTTCTATCACCCACAAACTATCTCTGTCACTCTTAATCTTTCCTTTGCCGGTCTTCCTCAGTCACGTCATGGATGAAATGTAGAAGCTATTATTCTGAAGTTGCCACTTAATGGTCGCTGTTCAGCAACATAGTTACATAGTCTTGCTTTATAATAGCTCCACTATTAACCCCTCTCATGGCGTTTATCACTCAGGTACTGCACTGATGATATGCTGCTGAGAGAAATGATGTCAGACCCTTTTCTGGAACACTTCGGGGTCATTATCATCGACCAGGCCCACGAGAGGACAGTAAGCACAGACATACTACTGGGTCTCCTAAAGGACATCCTGCTGCAGAGGCCTGAGCTCAGAGTGGTGGTCCTCGCTATCCCACCCGTGACCGACAAGCTGCTGAGTCACCACGGCAGCATCCCGCTCATCAGTCTGGAAGCCTCGTCTCCTGCTGAGGCGGTCCACAGCAACTGCGGCAACAAAGACTACTTCTTCTCAGCGCTGAGACTGGTGCTGGAGATCCATCGAACCAAAGAGGATGGAGATGTGGTTGTGTTTTTTGCCTCAGCTGAGGTAAGCGATTGTTGCATGTTTTTAAGAGTGCTTTTATTGGACCAAAGATGAGACTGGTTTAACAAATTTACTTTGCTTGTAATAACTTCTGCAGGAGGTTCATTGTGCCCACAGCATCCTCCAGAGAGAAGGCACCAGGCTGGGAGCCGAGCTGGGTCAGATGGTGCCTGTGGTCCTGTGTCCACGCCAAGGAGGGCCACTGCCTGCCCTCACTGACCAACCAGGCTCCAAGAGGTCCAGGATGGTTTTCCTCTCTACCAAACAGGGGGAGGATATTTGGTGGGCCACCAAGTCTGTGAACTTTGTCATTGACACAGGAGTCCAAAAAAAGATGGTACATTTCTTTCCAACAAAACGTACTTGCCTTAAATGAGTAATAAACTGATATTAATTGGCATGTGGTTTGGACTTTGTAGGTATACAATCCAAGAATAAGAGCTAACTCGGAAGTACTTCAACCCATCAGTCAATGTCAGGCAGACATACGCAGGCGGCTGTCTGGACCAACAGGTATGTCTGACGGTCTGCTAGCTGGACAATACTAAAAGGTCAAAAAAATGTTTCTTATGTTTTTCCATGTCCAACTGGTAAAAACATCCAGGTATGTTGACTGTAACAATGCTGGAGGAAGACTAATAAGTTAATCAAATAACTTCATGTAAAACCACAAATAAGTAGCTTATTTTATTTTTTTACTGAATTTAGTTCCATTTATTTCTTATAGGTAAATGTTTCTGCCTATATCCAGAAGACAGCCAGCTTCCTTCAGAGAACTCCCCACAGATCTTGGAGTCCAACATTACACCAACAGTCTTATTCCTAAAAAGGATGGAGATAGCCGGCCTTGGACAGTGTGATTTCATCGACAGACCAGGTGACGTAGCCTGCTAGTGGACACTCCATATGGTTATCATTGAACAAGTATTTTTTATTCCCAGGTTACTGGTTCCCACAGATGACGTCTCTCTCCCACCCTAAAACAGAGCCACAGAGGTGTATGCGGGAGGGTTTTTTTTTGGCTAGAGGAAGCACGAATGAATTTGCTCTGTGTAGCTGTTTGGGCCCAGTCAGCCATGATTTAGCTGACATGACAGGACCCTGCTACTATTGTCTGAGCTCTAACCACCCCTAACATGAACAGAACAGGCTAAAAGAGGCCAGCTCATTAACCATTTTATGTGTCTTGTTAGGGCAGCATCAGACCAAGTACAATGAAGAGGAAGTAGAGGCCAACTATACTGTAATATCTCCATATTCTTGCAGAATGTGGCATGGAAGTTACTTGACCTAATATGCATATATTTTAATGTTTTCTTGTGTAAGAGCTATGTGGAATTTGTACAGCTTAAAGCAAATAAGTGTAGAGATTTCATGTGATAAGAGCAACTTTAAAATTATTGCGACCACATAAATTGGTGAAAATGTGTGCAGCCTGTCTTGTTTTTAGTGTCTACCATGGTGTCCTTTTTAGATACTACCACTGGAAAGCATTGGGAGCCTCCTAGTGGGAATTCCCAACATTTATAACATAAATTCCACATATAGTGAGTGACTCAAACTCATGCTGTTTCATTTCTTGTTGCAGATCCCGAGGGGCTCATGCAGGCGATGGAGGAGCTGGATTACCTCGCAGCTTTGGATGATGATGGCAACTTGTCTGAGATTGGCATCATAATGTCTGAAATCCCACTGGACCCTCAGATGGCCAAAGCCCTGCTGGCATCCTGCGAGTTTGACTGTGTGAGTGAGATGTTAACGATCGCAGCGATGCTGTCTGGTACGTATGCGTTCCAACTTAGGTTTCCAATCAGAATAAGATTTGTTCCTAACAAGATCCTTTGATTGGTTTGTAGATTTACCAGGTGGACATTGGAATAGCTCATTTGCAGATGTACAAAGCTGCAATTTTTCTCAGACCCACAATCAGATGGTCTGTGGTAAGAGTGGCTTATCTCAGTGATGTGGTGATGGCACAGTGGATATGACACATCCCTTTGGTGTGGGAGACCTGGGTTCAATTCCCACTGCGATATATCAACCAATGTGTCCCTGAGCAAGACACATAACCCCTAGTTGCTCCAGAGGCGTGTGACCTCTGACATATATAGCAATTGTAAGTCGCTTTGGATAAAAGCATCAGCTAAATGACATGTAATGTAATGATGTTGACCTCTTTTGTTTCTTATTCATTTAGCGTCAAGCTGCTTCCCAGAGCCACCTGCTGGCATGACCCACGAGGCAGTCCAGTGTCACAGAAAGTTCCAGCACCCTGAAGGCGATCACTTCACCCTCATAAACATCTACAATGCCTTCAAACAAAGCCAGAGAGAACAATGTAAGACCCAGTTAGTGAACAGAACCAATCTATTCTGATCATCCTCACAGCAGTGTTTCTGAATCTGTTCTTCACTTCACTGTATATTCATAAAGGACAATCCATACACTGAGGTACTTTGAAAGTGCTTTACATTTCTTTTCTTTTTTTTTTTTACAAGGAATTAAAAACAGACAAATCATTACTAGAGAGATTATTTTAAGAGAGATTATTTAAAAAATTAAAGAGTGTCCAAGTTTGAACAGATGAGTTTCATGAGGTACATACTGCTGCCCAGTGTTTGAGTTTGACCAATTTCACTGTATGGGTTTTTTAGACTTCACCGCTGAAAAGTGGTGCCAGGACTATTTCCTGGATTATTCCGCCCTGAAGACAGCTGAGGCCATTAGATCCGAGTTGACCGACACTCTGAACAGGATCGAGCTTCCCATCTCTGAGCCCTCCTTTGGAACCAAGACCAACACCCACAACATCAAAAGAGCTCTGCTGGCCGGCTTCTTCATGCAGGTATATATGGAAACTACATGTCAGTTTTGATGAATTTGCCTCCAGTATTTCAACTGTATTGAAGATCGCATTGTCTGTCCCATTCATAGATCGCTCGGGACGTAGACGGATCAGGAAACTACTTCATTCTGACACACAAGCACATGGCCCAGGTGCACCCGCTCTCCAGCTACGGGGCTCAGTCACAGAAGATGGGTCTGCCAGAGTGGGTTGTTTTCCACGAGTACACCCTGTCAGACAACAACTGCATGAGAACTGTCTCTGAAATTTCCCCTCAAGTGTAAGTCGACCCCTTTTTCCAGCTCACTATCAGAAATGTCATGCTTGCAAGCAGATTAGAATTGAGTACTCATGGCTTATGTTTTCATGCACTACACTGGTAAGACAAACGTGTTTTTGATTGTTTTTGTTATTACAGTAAAAACTGAGCCATTTGGTCCCCATTTTAAGTCAAATATTTTTAATCCTCTTAAAATCTCCCCAGGAGGTGTCTGTTTTTTTTTTTTTTTTTTTTTTATAAATATAAAAATACTGTTTGTCATTTTAGGTACATTCAAATGGCACCGCTGTACTTCTTCTACAATCTACCCCCTAGTGAAAGCAAAGACATACTGCAAGAAATGTTGGACCCAGACGGATCCAGAAAACGTGAAGACGGGAAACAAAAAGCCATCGCAGTCAGCAGCGATGCCAATAGTAGCTGTGCAGTGTTGCCGCAGACTTATGACAGATGTGTGATTCAATGATCTAAAAATCAAAAATGCAAACTGTGATATTAACTTATTACATTGCTTAAGTTGTTTTGATGGCCACGCATACATGAGCAAAGGCTGACTCATGTCATGACAGCACATCACAAAATGTAGTAAATCATAAAGATCTTTATAAACCGGGTCCAGTACAACAGTTGCAGCTCCCTTGTGCCAGTACATCTACTGTATTTTCCTGAGTACTTGTATCTGAAGTTTTGTTTCTTACCTACATCCCTGCTCTGCTCTCCCCTTCAGCACTCTGTCTGGAAATGTGAGTATCCTGATGGCTTTTTAGATTTGATTTTTAGAATGAGCAGCAAAGGGGTTGCAGATGGATGTTGTCTGTTGCTGTACTTTAAAAGCAGAAGAAAACACCACATCACACCACCTGTGCACAGAACCAGGAAGATTCAGATTCAAAGAGATGGTCCAACAATTTGATGCATGTACAAGCTGCTAGAGAAGTACAAAGTACTTCTTTTCCCTCGTTTCTTATGCAAAGCTGTCCTTTTCAGACCTTTTTCATCAGGTTACTGTGATAAGTAAAGGTCTGGTTTTAAAATGTATGAACGAGTTGACATGCTGCCAGATTAAGAAAGCAAATGATTGTCAAGGACTGCAGATGTATAAAGCATTTATTAATCGGCAAGAAATCTACAGAAATGCTAGAAAATCCTCGGTAGAATGGTGCATTGGCACAACAATTCAAGTTACTGCTCCTGTTTTCACAAATGAAAATTGTATACTCCATTTTCCATTTCACGTCAAAAATCAAAGATCAAATTTGTGAAAATCCGCTTTCTACCAAGTTATGTTAAAGGAACACGCCGACTTATTGGGACTTCAGCTTATTCACCGTAACCCCCAGAGTTAGACAAGTCGATAGATACCCTTCTCATCTCCGTGCGTGCTGTAACGCTGTCTGACGCCCCCAGCATTAGCTTAACCTAGCACAGATCATGCAGGTAACTGGTTCCAACTAGCCGACTGCTCCGAATAAGTGACAAAATAACGCAAACATGTTCCTATTTACATGTTGTGATTTGTATAGTCACAGGGTGTACAAATAATGCCATGATCACCAGTCACGTTCGCTACTAACTAGCTATTCACATTCGTTTTGTTGACGGAAGTAACTGTGCTTTTCGTTTGTTGCGCTAAACACTCCGCCCAAGTAGCAGTGCTTCCACTTTCTGATAATGTAGTTCCCACTTAGTATACGGTTAGAATATGGCTGTCTCATGTGACCTTATTTGTACACCCTGTGACTATACAAATCACAACAAATGTAAATAGGAACATGTTTGCGTTATTTTGTCACTTATTCGGAGCAGTCGGCTAGTTGGAACCAGTTACCTGCATGATCTGTGCTAGGCTAAGCTAATGCTGGGAGCGTCAGACAGCGTTACAGCACGCACGGAGATGAGAAGGGTATCTATCGACTTGTCTAACACTGGGGGTTACGGTGAATAAGCTAAAGTCCCAATAAGTCGGCGTGTTCCTTTTAAGGGGAAATGTGGTACTATCAACTCAGTACATTTATAGAGCTTTACCATTCAGTAATCTGACTTAATGGCAAATGCACCCTTCTCTCCCTCCATCTGCTGATACTGGATTCCAAGCTCCCACATATCAGCTGTTGTCATTAACACACGATTTATCATTTAACTGTCTTGGTTGATAATCTTGTTATAAACAAAACCCTTTTATAAAACATGACCTAGTGCTGTGTTTCTATTTTTAGTCACATAATATAACAGTTGTATATTTCTGCAGTATAAGCAGGGTATGTGGAGGTTTTCTTTTGCATTGTAGACCAGGAAATTTGTAAAAGCTGCATCTCTAAAATTACTATAAAAAAATGTAAATGTCAGGTTTATAATACTGGCACTATTGTAGCTGACAGTACCAAAACATTTTCTTTCACAGTCTCTTACGAGAATATTGAAGCATTTCCATGAGCCTGAAGGTCTTCAGTGTGGGTGCCTTAAATTTATTGTGGAGTTCACACAGTTAGGAATTCTTTGAGTTTGGCCATAATAGCAGGCATTCTGTCTGCTGGTATCAGCATCACTGTCCTGAAAGGCTTCATGGGTACATCGTCAAACGACCACCTGCCGCTCAAACAGGAGTCTGCCTCTTCCTGGACGGAGTAGTGGAACTTCATGATGGCTTGCTGTAAGGAGAATACAGACATGTGTTTCAGCTAATCAGATAATTTTAACCAAGCTATATGGGGCTAGTTCACATCTAAAGAACAAAAAAGTGTTATCCAAATACTGTATGTGTGGCACTTTCTTATATTATCAAACATGTATTTAGCATCTTAGACTCTGCTTGCATTTACTTGACTTTACCTCATAGAAAAACTCCTCCTCTGCATTGATAAACATGTATTCGTCTTTGGGAGCTCCTCCTCTGGCTGGAATACTCTTGCTTGCTTCTTTGCAGGTCTTGCTGATCATCAGACAATAGTGACACCTCCCACTGGGCTTATTCGTCCTCTGAGCTTCAGCTATTTCTTCCCTGAAGGACAGACAGAAATTCTGTTTATTTGCCTGCACAACACTTTCAAAAGACTGATTTAGTTTTGATCCTGAACAAGGATGATTTTTTTTTTTTTATTCAAACCCCAGACATACTACAGATACTCCTTCAGCTATTCCAAACTTAAATGCATTCATTAAAAGTAAGTTAACCTATCTTCAAAGTTTTATTTTTCCCTCTACGAACCACCATTAGGTCAAGTATTCAATTAAGACAGAGAAGAACTAACTGGAGTTGTGTGTGCAGTGGGAGGGCGATCTGTGGGGGCACATTGATGAAGCGCTCACTCAGCAGTAGCCCCACAGGTTTGCTGGTGTCATTGAAGATCTGCTCTAGCTGCTCCGTCACACTGTGTGTAGCATTCTTCTCACACTGATCCATGATCAGCTCCTTTACTTCCTCTACACATTGCACATCCTGCCAACATCAAAATAACAGCGCGTATGTTAATTTCCTCCATTATCAGAGCCCCCAGTAGCCAATTAGTCTGTAAGGTTGGTGCCAGTGGGGTTACCTTTCTCTCTGTAAGGTTGAGCATAGAGATGAAGCCAAACACTTCATCTGGGTCGTCATCATCGCTGTCTTCTGGCACCTCAGCTTGCTGGAGCAAAGTGAAGGGACAAGTGAATACACGTTAGAGCCAATACTGCAGAAAAGTCACCTGCAAAATCTGAGATGGAGTTAAACTAAGGAGCAACTCACCTTGATGACACTTCCAACATGATTCTGTTGAATGATGAGGTCTGTCATCTCTGATGTATTTACATGAGCCTTCAGGAAGAGCTGTATCCAAACATATCAGTTAAGTGACATCAGTGAGGCCACGCTTCCACCCAACACATGACATGTGAACATGATAATTTAGATGCAAAAGACGAATATAGTCTCAAACCTGCTGTAAGAGTTTCTTGACGCCATTAAAGTCGTTGACTGAAATGGTGTGGGCTTCGAAGTCAACCATGACCTCCTGAAAGCGAAATAATAACAAAGCAGAG
Organism: Sander vitreus; assembly: GCF_031162955.1. Classification (NCBI taxonomy): domain Eukaryota; kingdom Metazoa; phylum Chordata; class Actinopteri; order Perciformes; family Percidae; genus Sander; species Sander vitreus. The sequence continues at coordinate 9,393,595 of NC_135875.1, forward strand.
AGCAGTTAACAAAACAGAAACCTGCCTGTGTAGAAAGTTTTTAATGAATGTCCTTTTTTATATTAATCAAGTAACGTTAGTGTTTCATGTAACGTTACTTTTTGAGTAAAGAAGTTATTTTAGTTTCACTCAGGTTAGGTGAGTAATACTAAGCTTTTCAATCCTGGCTGACAGCAAGAGTAACGTTGATGCTAATGTGGTTCCTGTTACGGTTAGCCGACAGCTGAGTTTACGTTAGCTAACTAGCTAACTAGGCCATGCACAGAATTCACATTCAAAGAATTGTTTGTTGTTTACCTCATTAATCTCCTCCTCTGAATCCTCGCTGTCCTCCTCCCCGGAATCATCATCCTTCTCCGGATTCTCATCGGAGCTGTTGTCACTTTCCTCAGGATTTTCACCCAAACCTACTGCTCTCCTCTTAGCAGAAGAAGCCATGCTTGCAAACAGGCAACACGAGTGTCAACTGAGTGGGCGGGGCAACGGTTAAAGTTCAGTTCACTGAGAGGTAGGAAACTGAAAGTCTGAAGCCGCCATTATGGCTCCCACTGTACACGACTTGCCATTTGCTGTAGCAACCTTCAAGAGCCACAATGTTGGCTTGTCGCCCGTCGCGAAAATGGAATAAACCATTTTAGATAAAAGGGATAGTTTATAAATTGCATATATATGTGCCTAAACTACTATTTTTCCGTTATAAATAGGGATAAGTTACATTATATAGTTTACCTATTGATTCTATATTTGTTGGAATAAATAAAATTGTATACAATTAACTTTAACAATTGTGGGTCCTTCTCATCTATTCAATGTTATACTCCCCCCTTCTTGGCCGTGGCTGAAAGTTGTCATGCACTCAGCGGTAGGGACTAAAGGTACATGAATTACGTGTAATATTTTGTCTTTTTTGATTATCCGTTGTAATTCATATAAATGTACCATACAAGCCAGATAAATTAGCCGCTTATTATTACTAGCTAGGCATTACGGAAATGTTTTAGGGGGATGGTTACGAGCTAGCTAAACTGTCATTCAGTATGTCTTGCTAAAGTAAACAATAACACAGAAGACATGCCACGTCTTAGCTAATGCTAGCTATATAACGTTACACAATACATGCATTTAACGATAAAGTGTGGCATTATTGCTTTCCATTTTTTTCTCATATACAGTCCAACAATCGTGACTCAACAGTACTGTTATCAGCAGGTTGCAAATGACAGTTTTAGGGTGTAGCTCACACCCTCTGTCCTCAGTGCAGTTTAAGTTTCTGACTTGGCTTTATTTTCGATAGCAGCATTCATATTTTATCCTGGCTTGTTCTGTTTTTTAAGGTATTTGTCAAGATGCACATACTGCTTCTCAAAGAGCCAAGAGATGGAGAGTCTGGACCTGATCCTTACATTAAGGTAGATGCACTTGTTTTAACAGTGTTGTGTATGTATTTTCAGCGTATGTCATTACAGCACTCCACTTTTTTTGCTTTGCATTTCACAGCAAATTTTGACAGAAATGTATTATTTTGATTCCACAGGAACTGGCATCACATGGGCATAAAGCAACTCTAATTCCTGTTCTGTCTTTTAAATTTGTCTCATTAAACACCTTGTCAGACAAGGTAAATTCCATTGTTACACTATTTGATTAGTATTTATTTTATTCATTTACATATTATACTTTTTTTGTATCTGTTGTTTAAGATGTCTTCCTATTTCAGCTTTTCCAACCAGAAAAACATGGAGGTCTTATATTTACCAGTCCAAGAGCAGTGGAGGCTGTAAAGATGTGCTTAGAAGCAGAAGAAAGAAGGGAAGGTGAGAGGATGCAAAGGAACTTCATTTCAAAATAATAATAATAATATTTTTTGCACCCTGTACCTCGTTAATAAATCCCCTGGAAGCATGTGTTTGGTTAAATGTCTATCAATGCTGTGTACTGTGTTGCTGGACTGCTAAATAAGATTTGGAACAATTTCCTTGATTAAATGTTATCCTTTACCTAATTATTATTTCAGAATGGAACAGCTCTGTGAAAGACAAATGGAACACCAAGTCCATATATGTGGTTGGGAAGGCAACTGCTGCATTAGGTGAGTTATTGTCACATATGAAAACTCTTTAAATGTTTTTTTTATTTTTTAAATTGTGCTTTTTATGAACCCTTGTTATGTTAATACTAATTCTATAACAGTGTGGCAGGCACCTGGTGCTGACGGAAGTGTGTGAAGTGATGTCACTACCCTCAGTCATTTGAAAATAGGTTGTACACAAGTGACAGTTTACTGCGAGGTGCGGCATCTTCCTGACGTGTGCTTCACCTTCTTTCTTTAGTGACACTTGATCTCTTTGTTGTTGTTGTGTATTTAGTAATTGAAACAGTTTACTAAATCATTCATTTGTGTAATTATTCAGTAACATGTTGCTGATATCGACAGTCCATATCTCATAATATAATCCCAATCCTTTCTGTGTTTTTTCCTGCACAGTACAGAATCTGGGTCTGAACCCTTTGGGCGAGGACACAGGGACAGCAGATGTGCTATCACGTCTTATCATTGAACGTACGATATGACTTTATACTCACACATTCTTCACAGTTCAGTTTATTGGGAAATTTACAATTGTTGTTGCTGATATGGCCTTATACTTAATTCTCATCATAGGAGAGGACAAAAATATTTCACCACTTTTTTTCCCCTGTGGCTCAATCAAAAGAGAAGTCTTGCCTACGGCTTTAAGGGAAAATGGTAAGCATTCTCCCCTATTGTGCCTCAGGATTAAGACTCAAGGTGATAAAAGTCCCACTGGGGCTACACTAATTATAAAATAATAATTGTGCTACCTTTATCACTGTGGGGATCTGTTTCTTTGTTTCCAGGAGTGCCCCTAGAGACCCTGACTGTCTATCAAACAGCTGAACATCCAGATCTCGAGAAAAATCTAAAGACCTATTTCATAGAGCAGGTAAAACTCCACTCCTTCTGCTATTTTAGAGAAGGCTTTTCTAAATGTAGCAACTGTTCATTTGTCTGTGCCTTTTACAGGGCACTCCAGCCAGCATAGCTTTCTTCAGTCCATCGGGAGTGAAGTTTTGCCTAGAAATGGTACAGAGGCTGTCAGGTGAACAGCTGACACAAATAAAGGTACCTTCTCCTCGTAGGCACACACATAAAATAATGCATGAATCTGTAGTACTTCAGTGCCTCTGACAGTCACTTTAACTACTTTGTTTTCAGTTTGCAGCCATAGGGCCTACTACACAAGACGAAATGACAGCAGAAGGCCTGTGTGTCAGCTGTACTGCAGAAAAGCCAACAGCTGAACACCTGGCTGCAGCGATAGCCAAAGCTCTACAGTAACCACCCTCAGAGAGCTCTTAAGTCCATCCACTTTATCTTCTTTCTTGGTGTATTCTGTATGATTGGTGTATTCTGTATACTTATTATTTTTATTATTATGTATTGTCATTTGTCTGTTTTACTTTTACAGTACTAGTTTTGTTTGTATGTCAGCTAACTTGGTAATTAGCTTTTTTGCCATAAAAAATGTAAGTGAATCTATTTATATTTTGAAAATAAAATTGGGTCAGTGTGCTCATATGGAAGGTTTGGTCAGTGGCATTGTAAACCAGTGTGTGTGTGTGTGTGTGTGTGTGTGTGTGTGTGTGTGTGTGTGTGTGTGTGTGTGTGTGTGTGTGTGAGAGAGTGTGTGTGTAAGTGTGTGTGTCCTTGTGTGTGTGTGTGTCCTATTTAAAACAGGTGTCAGCAGAAGTCATGGCTGGCCTATTGTCCACATGAAAGTTAAGGTTTCAACTTCTTTCCACAGGTCAACAGCAATGCATTTAAAACCAGTGGAGCGTGTATAACACATCCATACAATTCAGTCAAATAGAGCAGTTGGAGACAGTAAAGACTGGTTTACTTTTCACACAAAGCTGAAGAAAGTGGGATACGTCCATATAGTCACACCTGTAGATGGGTGTGGAGAAACTCAGGATCTGCCTATAAAGCACTGTGGCTTCTTACTTGTATAACCAATGCCACGATGCTGACTTTTATCCAGCTGATGATTTTGCTTCTTTGGACGAGCATTAGCTCAGCTGATGCAGAGAAACTTTTCCACAATCGGGATCATTCTGATGTGCAGCCCTTTAATTCTCACCAAGCTGAGGTTATAACAGACAAGTACACAGCAGAGGTACAAATCTTACCATTTTTTTCAATTGCTCTGTTTTGTTTTTAAAACTTCATTTTATGATTGATTAAAGGAGCCATATAATGTCACTCATGTCTTGTTATAGTTATTTCTCTCTAGATATGGATTCATTAAGCCGGTGAACTGGGAGGAGATCCAGTTTGAAAATTCAGATGCCTCTTTTAATGACGACTTCCTGGATGATCTTCAAGACACGATCCAAGAAGGAACATCAATGCATCACTCGAGGGATGGTCCTCAGGATGGCGAACACAATGACCACAACAGTCTAACTGAGAGCCAAGCATTTATTTCAGCACTTAAAGAGTTTCAGACAGTATCAGGCCTGCCTGCCACAGGTGTGTTTGATGAGGCCACCAAGGTGGCAATGAACAAACCGAGGTGTGGAGTCCCTGACAAGGAGATTAACCTGGACACCCCTGTAGCACCTGAGAACAGCAGTGCCTCAGATACTGAAAACAGTTTCAGTGAGACTGATAGTAACAACACAATCAGTGACTCTTCCTTTGGTACTGCTAACTCCTCTGAAGACGACATATTCAATGTTAATGACACAGAAAGTGTTTCCAATGACACCAGCATGAATTACACAGACTTGAACTTAATTGATCACATTTTAAACAACACTTCTCTAAACAGCTCACATGATATCAAAATGGACAGTCAAATGGTAAATATCAGCGTGAACGCCCATCGGAGCGAAGCAGTGCGACGCAGGAAACGTCACCTCGCCACTCTTGTGTCCAAAAGCAGGCACAAGAGAGATTTGAGTGAAACAGGTTACATGGCCTTTTCTAAGAAGATGTTGAAATGGAGGCTGATAGGAGAAGGCTACAGCAGTCAGTTGTCCATTGAAGACCAGAGGTACATCTTCAGACTGGCCTTCAGGATGTGGAGTGAAGTGTCTCCGCTGGAGTTTGCGGAGGATACACGTTCCCCACTGGAGGATGTTGATATCAGGCTAGGCTTTGGCACAGGTAGGTCTGACTCAATACATACACACTTATTGCAAAATATTATTTTTTTTAGGGAATTAGTGAAAATTATTTTATTTTATATTATTATTATTATATTTTAGTTATCTTTTACTACTAGCCTACTGTTTTCAAGATAGCATCACTTCTCTTTGGAGTTATACTGTATACGAAAACTAAAGTACAGTACAGAGGTTTTTCACTCACTCAGTCAGATATTTACAGAAAATACACAATTCACATTTTATAATTCATTCTTGCGGGGGGGATGTAATGTTAAGAACCAACATATTTTAGCTGTAATGGCCATCATCAGCCTTCCATACAGCAGGATGTGTGAGAATATGTTGGTTTGGTACATTAAAGCAGCCCGTCGTGTGAATTACTGTGCTGATAATGTTTTATCAAATTGACTGAGAAATTAATGCATAATTTTTTTTTCCTTCTGTGCGACTATATTTTTCACAGGAAGGCATCTGGGTTGCAATCAGAGATTTGATGGCACTGGTCAAGAATTTGCCCACGCCTGGTTCCTGGGTGATATACACTTCGATGACGACGAACATTTTACTGCTCCCAATGCTGGCAGTGGGATCAGCCTTCTCAAAGTAAGCATGGTCAAAGGAATCATCAGGTGTATAATGGAAAAGAATAATCTGGGGTTTCATTCTAAAAAGATTTCTTAATTTCCTATGTATTAGGTAGCAGTTCATGAGATCGGCCATGTTTTGGGTCTCCCCCACTCATACAGAGCTGGCTCGATAATGCAGCCCAGCTATCTGCCCCAGGAGTCAGGCTTTGAAATGGACTGGATGGACAGGAAGGCCATACAGCACCTCTATGGTACATGGTTACAGCACCATCTAGTGGACACATACACACACACACACACACACACACACACACACACACACACACACACACACACACACACACACACACACACACACACACACACACATACGCACACAGAAATAGATTCAGACAGACAGACAGACAGACAGAAATAGATTCAGGTTTATTTACATCACGTGTCAAAGTCAAGGCCCACGGGCCAAATCCGGCCCCTAGCAAACTTTGATCCGGCCCGTAGATCAATTCAGGTTCACAATAACTTTTTTTCAGTCTTGGCGCTTTATTCGACATTTTTGACGCTATTTTTGACATTTTGTGGGCTTTTTTTAATGTTATTTACACTTTTTTTTTTTCAAAACTTTTGGCGTTTTTGTTGGACATTTTTGGTGCTTTTTCCGAAATTTTTTATGCTATTTCTGACATTTCTGATGCTATTTTCAATGTTTTTCATTGTCAATAAACTATACATGTCTGGCCCTCGATGTGATTCTCTTTTTCCAGTGTGGCCCTTAGAGAAGTTGAGTTTGACACTCCTGATTTACATACTTACAGAATGACACAAAACCAATTTGTTTTCTATATGCTTTTGTTTGAACCCAGGAGGATGTAAAGGTCGATTCAACACAGCATTTGATTGGATTAGAAAGGAGAAGACGCCCTATGGGGAGGTGGTCATCCGCTTTAACACCTATTTCTTGCGAGACGGCTGGTACTGGCTGTATGAGAACAGAAATAACCGAACGCGCTATGGAGATCCAGTTGCACTGCAGGTTGGCTGGCGTGGAATTCCCATGGATGGAGTGGATGCTTATGTGCATGTGTGGTCCAGAAAAAAAGATGCTGTTTACTTCTTTAAAGGTAAGCCCCAAAGAGAAGCCTACATAAGTTAATACTTTATGTACAAACATGTTGTGTAGTTCACTTTTCGTCATATAGCTCTATTTGGTACATGGTGTTTTTTGTGTACAGGTGCTCAGTTCTGGAGGTATGACAATGAGAATGATCAGGTGTTCAGACAGGACCCTGAAGGCCACCGCTATCCAAGGCTAATCTCTGAGGGTTTCCCAGGGGTGTTCAGTCCCATTGACACAGCCTTCTATGACAGGAGGGACTCTCGCATCTACTTCTTCAAAAACACTCTTGTAAGAAATCCATCCTTATCTTCCCTTTGACACATGACACAGATTAGTTAGATGAGGTAGGTTAGAAATCACAATAGCTTTGGGGATTGTGTGAGAGAAGGCCAGTGAGGTGACAGTTTAAGGGATTAAATCAAGGCTGGATCGCCGACCAGGCAATGTGGGCAACTGCCATAGTGTCACAGACCACCGCAAAAGCCCCATGTTCACTGTGTGACAAGTTTTGGTTATTTAATTTAATTGGTTATTCAGTTTAATTAATTGTCAATTTGTTCGGGAATATCAACTAAGGTGAGTCCTGCATTATTACCTTACTATTAATCATTTTGCGGCCCTGTCTTGTAAAGGGAGCCTCTGTCAAAATCTAACAAAATCTGTTAAGAATTCCTTACATTGTGATAATCTAATTACCACAAATTAATTGAAACACAGAAAACCTGAGGCACACACTATGTTTCACACAGGAAGGCATCTGGGTTGCAATCAGAGGTTTGATGGCACTGGTCAAGAATTTGGTCAAGAATTTGCCCACACATATTATTACAGCATTGGACTACTTGTTGGTTTCTGGGCATATTATTTAGCTGCCATGTATAGTCTACTGTGTGCTCAATGGGAACAAAGAGGCAACAAGGCACAAACATAATACACAGTAAGTATTATATATGTATACAGAAGCAAAGTCTTGGTGAGACCAAAGTCCAAGCTAATTTCTTGTTTCTCAGCATTATGAGGGAACATATTAATGCAAACAAAGCAGCTACACTTCCTCAGCGATTTCTTTGTGTGCTGTAATTGAATTGATTTCTATATAAGAGGGAAAACAATTATCTGTTCAAACAGGTGTATGCATTCAATGTGGAAGCCAACAGCTTGGCAAGAGGCTTCCCCAAAAACATCAGAGATGTTTTCCCTCCAGTGGTGAGTGGAGACCATCCAGATGGCAACATTGACTCTGCCTACTTCTCCTACACCCACAATGCCATCTTTCTACTCAAGGGCACCCGCTTTTGGCAGGTGGTGGGCAGCCGTGATCGCTGGCGCCGGCCCTTTCTGCCACGAAATGGCCTGCTGCCACACAAGGATGTGGATCAGCACTGGTTCGACATCTGCAACGTTCATCCCACTGCACTCAAACTAACCCGCTGAGTTTGCTGAAGCAGAGATCCATTAAACCCTACTGATGTGTACTGATATGGACTACTGATATTCACCTGTTGTGGTATGTATACATGTTGTCATATGTGTGTAGACACCAATTGTCTTCTCTTTTTTATATTTCTCCATAATTCAAGATCTTAGACAAAAACAACTGTTTTTCTTTTCTGTTGGCTCACTTTCAATGAGGTGTTGTTAATACATCAGCTGCTCTGTCTGTCTCTCACATAGAGGTGCCAAATGCATATTGGCATGAAAACTGTCCTAAAGGACCTTTTATGATTAAGATATTTAGAGCATTACTGAAAATATACTTATTTATAGAATGGTTACTTATTCTTTATACAACTTCATATTGAGAACTATAGTGACTTCTCTTGTCGGATATATTGGACCTATATATATCGAAGAAAGATGCGTAAAGGTATCTGTACTATTATGCATGAATAAAAATGTAAATGTATTCTGGGTAAAGTAACAGATTGAAGAAGACATTTTATGTAATGGTTTAAAACATATATCATCAGAAATATTACACACAATGGATGGAAACATTGATCCAGATTCCTCAGGTTTCTTATTTGCGCAATATGTTGCTGGGAGGGATACAAAATGATAACCAGATCCACTCGTTGCCCTGTGATGATGATAGAAGTGTAGGTCCATGTGGTCCCATGGCCTCTTGTAGCTTGACTGTCTGATCTCAGCACATCTGCACTGAATGTATGAAACTATCGCTTCCCTCTTAATCACCTGCAGAAGCTCTAATCTATAGCTGCCTGCAGGCAGGAAAGAATATCACGTCAATTCATTAAAGTCAAGTCAATTTAAATTCTATAGCACGATATCACAAATCACAAATTTGCCTCAAGGGGTTGGAAAACCATGATACTCCCCTTTACAAAAATCCATTCAATGCTCTGATTGATCCCCTGCAGTGCAACAAGCTTTTGGTCTGACCTGGAAGAAAACAATATAAGCTTTATCAATAAAAACCTGGAGTTGGTGGAAAACATCTAACCAGTGATCCATTTCTTTGAATTCCTTCTTGTTAAGAAGTGTATGGTAAATGATTTACACACTATCAATCCAAAAAGACCCGATTCAAATTGAGATTGAAGTAATCATTTGAGCACGGTGCAAAGAAGCAGACATTGATTCTGTAATCAATATGTTACTTGAACACTCTTATTAATTCAGCTCATCTTCGAAGATTAAGCTCCTGGTGGGCCTCAGATAACTAGCGTTGTGCTCCAGGCGTTCCATAGGCTATATTAATAAATTGAAGTAGAAATCAATTACAAGCAAAGGAACAAAATGTCATGGTAAGTGGGGTTACAGAGACGGATGTCAAGAGATGATGAATCTGCTCACGTATGTACAGAATGAGCTTATTGTGAAGGCAATAACAGCATACAAATAACTGCCCTTGTTCATCTTTTTCGGCAGATGTGTGCTTGTCTTCTTCAGATAACATTCTGTTATGGTTTCGGTATTTTGCTTTGCATTTTGTTCTATTTCTTTTGCCTGTGTGTTTATTTCTGTTGCTGTCTCCTGTGTTGTATATTTGTTCTGTATGTATTCTGTGGACTGTGTTTATTTCATTGTGTATATTTTCTGTGTATTTCGTTCTATATATTTCTGATCCCTGTTTTGTATTATGTTCTGTTTTCTGTTTTATTTTGATAGTCTAGTTTTCTGTCTTGTTGTGTCTTGTTTTACTTCCTGTGTTTTCCCGCCTTTTTTGATTATTCTGTCTCTCCTAATGTGTTTCACCTGCTGTGTCACCTGCCCCTCGTTACCTCGTTACCCAGTGTATTTAGTCCTTGGGCGTTTCTCAATCTGTGTTCTTCTATGGACTTGTGTTCTTGTGTTCCTGTGAAACGGTGTCTCGTGTTGCCAAAGTACTGTCCCAAAACACAAGTTTGCATTTCACCAAGAACAATTAAGATTCCTGGAAATGTTCTTGACACGCCTATTTTACTGAGGATGCGTTGGTTGGTAACTTGTATGAACTTCGCAGCACCTGTATCCCAACATTCATTTCGGCACTTTTATTTCGCCGTTGACGGATCGTTTGTTTAAATAAACACATGTCCATCATAAGATTAACGGGAACCTGTGGTTAACTGCCTTTTCGGAGTTAAACTCCACAAGCACACACGCACGCACGCACGCACGCACGCACGCACGCATGCATCGTCTCAAACTCTTAACAGTGTTTTCTGTGCTTGTGAACTTGCGAGTTCATTCTTCCAAGAACAACCAGCAAGAACGTTCTCCCCAAGAACACAAGTCCGTTCTTTGCATTCTTGAGATTGAGAAACACCCCTTGTGTTCGTGCCTTGCCATTTTGTGTGTGTTCGTGTTCCTTCCCCGTGTCAGTTCTCTGGATTTGTTTTGTGTCTGCTGAAGCCTCAGGACTCCGTTGGTTTGATCCTGTGTTTGTTAAAATAAATCTTCACGTTCAACCCTTCTTCTGCCTGCCTGCCTCTCCCTGCATTTAGGTCCTCTAATTCCCTGCACCCATCACACATTCCTTGTAATTTTCATGATATATTTAGAATTTGAGTGACTACATTGCAATGGGCATCATGTCTTGCTTCTTGGTTCAAATCCACTTACAATTTTAGAGATTTCTTTTTTATTATTACAATTTTTACAGACATATTATCCCTCCAAGAGAATGAATAAACATCTTGTAATTCAGCGTGAAGTCGGATTAGTTTGAATCTAATATGCCATGTTGCAGTACATTGCTGCGTGGTTGACATCTCAGCAGGAATTATTGATAGACTAATATTGAATCCAGTATGTTGCAGTACTGTGGAGGCTTGTGATCTGTTTGTTTATCTCATTATGAAGCACCATACATCTCCTGCACCCTGGAGTTCTCCACACAGAGAAATCCTAAATACAATGCGAGTCCCCGGCTGCCATACTGCAAAGCTCAATGATCTGTGTTTTTGCACTAACAGTATTGCTATTGAAGCTCCCTTCCCTACACCCTGGGCCTCTTTGGATGCGACTAAGATAAATGAGATCAGTCATGCTGATGGAGCCCAAGCCTCAGAGAGATTCAAAAACCTGTGTCATTGCACAGGAATTCACATGGGAGGCACTTGAGAAACAGGAGAATCTGACAAAACAGCACATTCATTTAACAAAAAATCTCCTAAACTCTGCCAAGAAAATAACTTGCAGTGCTGTTGCGTCATGTCTGTCTCAGAGCAGTGTGGAGAACATAGGGATGTATTCCAGAACGCTGTAACCCTCGGCTGCGAATTGGGCTGCAATGTAATGCAAATGCTCTTCGTCAGTGTGTACACAGTGCTTGTTTTTGCCTCTGACAGAATCAGATTGTCATTATAAGTGTCTATGGGAAGATGGTGAAGTCTCGTTCTGAAATCTTGCGAGGTGTCCGGGGAGTTTGTTGTTTTGGAGTAGGCCACAGACAGCATAGCTTTGTGTTGTCTAAAAGATTTTCAATTGTGCATTTCTGAATTGTCCCAACAAAATTGTTGAGCTGCACTTAGCAGCTTCCATAGACATTAGGCCTACTTTGGATACGGACAGGCTGACGTTGCGACTAGTTGTGCTATATAGCTACAAATTGATTCTAACACTTCAGTCCATACACTGCGCCTTAGGGTCTGAAGTGACCATTTTGAGCGTGATGACTACTAGAGTGCGGATCGGGCCGCATTTTTCTGTCAGAGCCCAGCCCGCTTTCAACAGAGCAGTAACCGAACCCGACCCGAGCCCGACAGGCATTAAGATATTTATGTCCGAGCCCGACCCAAGCCCGACACAGTTAAAATCTCATTTTTTTTCTCATACTAATGACACATGTACGTTTGTTTGTGTAGAAAGCTTTTATTAAGCAACTGTAGGAAGGCATTTGGAAATGTCAACAGATGAGCGCATCAGCACACACAGGGCAACAAGAGCACGTTAACACAGGCGCGCACAAGAGGCCCAATCATATAGCCAATTGAAATTAAATTAACATAGGCCTACCAAAAATGGCCCAAGCTAATAGAACAAAATCCCAAAAAATAACACAAGAGGTTCTGTGGGCCTAGGTCTTTACCTCTCTGTACCTCTCTCTACCCATTGGCTACCTACATAATGAGCTGTTTTAAATTTAAAATGTTCAATGTGATGCGATGTGACCGAGTCTGACCTGAACCCGAACATCATTTCTAAATGTCTGTCCGAACCGTATCCATCCTCTAATGACTACTGCTAGCCAAAGAGGAGAAGAAATCCTATACTAAAGCACATTTTCCTAAAGAAAAAATGCCATTCCAACAGTAGAGAGTTGCAGACAGAGTGAAGGTAAGCTAACGTTAATGCTATTAGCTAGGTTGACCTGGCATCAGAAAGCATGGCAGGATAAGGGCAACTTCTTCATCTTTCCGTAATGTAACTGTCAGTGGCAAAAACGAGCACTTTTAGTTGACGTACATTGACGGTGCACAATTGCGTTTTTTTCTTGCTCAATATTGGACCAATTTCAAAGATTTTTGTTCGTATTAGTCACTTAGACACACATGCATGGGGAAATAAGGTCCTGTTTGCCATATAAATTACCCTTAAACAAACTACTGCATGTAGATGCAGTGGTGTGTTGCATTTAAATGTATCCTCTGCGAGCTCCAGTCTTTCAACGACATTGTTGTCCCGTAACCCCGATCTCCAGGGTTGACTTAAAGCTATGATGCGTAGTTTCTGTCAACCGCATGAGGAATTCTAAGTAACACTGCAACACTGCAACACTGTCGGCGCATCCACATGATGCAAGCCTTTGGTAATCACGCACCAACCCCACCCCTCCTCCATGCAGTTGCTAGTAGCGTTTATCCCGTCAAATCAACAAGGACACGTAGGATTGAAAAAACATGATGGACTCTTCAGAAAAGGTCATTATCTTGTAATTTTTATTTTTATTATGTCCGCTATTGTCCTTTCTCAGCGGGGACGTAAAACACATCACTCAAGCTTCTGCGTGAGAAAGTCACCGGACTACACCATTTTGTAAACATAGTTAGCCATACTGAGCAATACAGAGAGAGTTTTGTGGCTTAATTAGCTTCGTATCAACTCACTTGGCAATGCCTTGAATGAAACAGGCGTTCATTAATATAGAATAGTTGCGCACTATGGCTTTAAAGGGCCCATCTAGCGTTGAGATCATATATCGCAATCAAGTCTCTCGCACGACGCAGTTCAAAGTACGTATTACAGCTACGGTAGCCTTCACGCTTCAAAAAGATGGCCTCTTGCTCTTTTCAATATCCTTTTTCTTTTTCTGGGCGAAAAAGAAGACTCCTGTTCCTGAAATTTGGATTTTGAATACGTGTGGTCCTCCATGTTTCCTTCTTCAAACTTGCCGGGGCCAGGGAAGCTACGATACCCATTAGCAGCATTAGCAGCACCTGTGAGTTTATCATGTGACAGCGAAAACGCAAAAGGCGGAGCTGTATGTCCTGTATGTCCCGACTAACGTATTTCAAGATGGCGTATGAATATGGAGCGTCTACTCCAGTTCATGCAAATGCAAATGTAAAATTTCAAGCCAAGAGGAATACTTGGAATTGATGGTGGTGGTAAATATTCATGAAAAAGGACAAGTTTGTGAATGGGCAACACAGATTTTGATAATGAACAACTAAACACGTTACACACTGGACCTTTAATAGTGAACTCAAGGATATCACTTTGAATATGTTCATAGAAAGAGAACATTTCCACAACTTCCCCTATGTTAGAAATTATGGCATTTTATCCTCACACCTTGTGAAGGATGTTGAATAGTTTCAATTTATTATAGGCTACACTTGAGTTGAGTAACGATAATTGTACTAGTCATAATATTCACACAGCACCGTGAAAATCTTTTATGCCCTGTCTGCCCTTGTAGGAACAGAGTGAGTGAAGTGGCAACCTCATCAGGAAAAGGAATAAACAATTCCATTACTTCAAGAGTATTGATCAGTAGCCATGGAGGATGCAACAGCTTCCTGCATCCCATTCCCCTACCCCACTCTGGTGTACCTTGATATTTCCTCATCCCTCACTCATTATGACCCACCAACTGGAATTCAAACTCATTTATCTTCCTGGTGTCTTGCTGTCAAAAGGGTCTAACACAATTTAAGTTTCATTATAAGGCAGTAACAGAATGGGCAAAATGCCATGTAACCTTCTCAGATAACATATTGGCAAATTCAGGGGTACTCTAGTGTTTTATTATTGCACTTCCATAAAGTTCAGGGACTTGCAGGAGACAAATCTAAAAAAGAATGAACACAATTGAATCAGCAGGGGTTGAGATATCTTTATAACTTTTAGTCCCTGTATGTTCCAAAAACACTGGATCCTACACTTCCCACAATGCAGCTCGGACATATCTTTTTGTTCAACCCTCTCTGCTTGTTAAAGCCCACCTCTCTCAAACGCCATGCCCCTATGTTTTAACACAGGCAGATTATAAATGTGTAGTCTTCAAGCTAAGGTAGCCTCAGACTTGACAAAGTTCCTCAGACACAGAAGACATACAACTGTTTAAACAGGCTAAGTACTACTCCCCAGTAAACTGAGCTTTATAGAGAGCTCCTTTAATATTCTGGATTATTTCAATTACATAACTAGCAAGCAAAAAAAAATGCAAACTATACATACAGTCTATGAAACTATAGTATAAAAACATTAACAAATAAAAATAACAGTAATAAGAAGACAACATCCTAAAGATTGGAGTAAATATTACAATTCATGTGTTGTTTTTTTACATGCTTCTATACGTACCCTTCCAAGTACTTACATGTCCATATATAAAAAACACCACAATCTGCACTAAACTGCACTGCACATTGACAGGCCATAGATTAGCATATATACTGTGAAGTGTGGTGTAATTGCTGTATAAAAATGTAAATGTAATAATAATAATAACTTTTTATTTATATAGCGCCTTTCAAGAAACCTAAGGACACTTTACAGAATTACTGTGGCTAAGCTAAAGGAGGTTGTAGGCTGTGGTAAACAGGTGGTGTTTCAGGAGTCCAGGGATGTAGCATTTCATAGGAATACACCATCTTGTGCCTTCAAGTAGGTAAACTAATCTTTTATGCCACAGAAAAAAGAGGCCAGTAGAGGGCAACCTCAACACATAGAAGTGGTTCAACTAGTCCTCAGGACTGCTGTATTAACCCATAATTGTCAGTGTCTATTTTGTATATCACATTGGTTCTCATTTTTCAACGTATTGAGTATATACATATATATATATACCTTTAGAATGAGAAATATGTGTTTTTGGACCAAATTCTTATGAATGCAATAATACAAATACCAATATTGGGTTATTAATGTGTAGTTTTTTGGGGTATCTTTGTGCTTTTATTGGTAGGTATCTTGCATTGTATTGTTGCATTTCTGTGTGTTTGTGAATATGTTAGTTGTATTTTGAGAGCAGAATAAGAAAGGGGAGGATTCTTTCCGCATTCTGTATGTGTCCCCAGTTGTCAGAGACCTACTGTGGAAATGCTGTCGTGTGTGTGTGTGTGTGTGTGTGTGTGTGTGTGTGTGCGTTATCCTGAAATGACAAGTTATGGAAATACATTTACCTGGGTATACACACGCTATGTGCTATGTTTCAGTACATTTCACTATGTTTGAAAGGGAATTTGTAGCTGATGCCAAAGATTCCGCTGGCATACTGAGGTAGAGTGCGGATCAGCATTTATTCTGCAGGAATAAGCAAGGAATTCAAACTTTCCTGAAAAGCGGATGTTGAGTGGAAAGTTGTTTTGCGCATTAACTCTGAGTGGCATTGTTAACAAGGCTCTGGCTTGTTTACAATGGTTCAAAAATCAAGCAGTCTCTCACCTCAGTCACAGCAATAGACGCACATAAAATACACATGGGAATACACATAGTTTCACACACACTCACAGACATACACCCACGATTGCACAAATGCATACACGTGCGCTCTCACAAGAATCACACTCATACACACACAGATGTTCCCCCGCATGTGTCTCTCTCCCTTCCTCCCTTTCTGCTTCTCTACTTGCCCTCATATAAAGAAGTTTGGATTAAAAGGGAAAAAACACTGACTGATCCCTTCACGACTGCCTCTCAATTTCACATTCAAATCAATATTTCAAAAGCTTTTATCATCAAATAGTTTCAAGCAAAGTGCTCCTCACTAAGGACCTTTAATGTTGAGGAGAGGTAAATAGGATTTGGAATTCACAAACCCAAGCTTTCATGCCATCATTATACCGTGAAGAAGTCTGCAGTATAAAGCAGTTTTTAGATGACAGAACAAGTATTATTGACTTTATATCGTTCCTTGGTTACACATGTAAGCAAGAGTCACTATGCCAAATGGAAATAGTACAGTAATTACATGTCTTCTCTTGAGAATAGTCCATGTATCAAACAGACTAATTTGAATTACGAATCCAAATCATGCAAGTGTAATTAAGCATTGTGTAGCCTCATGCATAATGCAGCATTCACGTATTGACTAAATACCTGATGAGCAAATAGTGTGGGTGTAAATAAGGATATGTTTGTCATGTCACAAGCAATCGGCGCAATAAGCTGGTCCACTAATTTGCTTTCAAATGTGTTAGAGGAATCTCTCCTACCCACTGCAAACTGAACCTTGACCTTTGGTTGTGGAAGAGTTTTAGAGACAAAACAAGGGGTTTTCTGGTGATGTCAGTCTGAGTGGCAGCTGCAGGTCAAGGGGGGGAGGGATGAGGCCGTCCCACGCATGGCCACACAGAAGTCACTGCTCCGCCGCTGCCTCCGTTTCAAGCCTGGGAAAGTGACAGGAAACGTACGTGCCGTGGCAAGCTTTGTCAAAAATGAGGAAACATGAAAAGTTTCATATCGGTTTTGTTTGATTGACTTGTTTTTGCAGTCTTGATCTCAATGCACACAAAATATGGCATGGTGTTGTTACCACCTGTCAACAAAATAGCCTTTATCTGATGAGTCGATCTTTTATTCTCTTCTGGGCCACAGAAACGCACCTGCTTATGAGACCACTTGTACATTCAGGAGCACCAAACAAGGAATTCGTCAAGTGGCCGAGCGTTGGGGTTCCTTCTCCTCCTGCCTTGCCTGTTTCTCCTCTCACCCACCACGACCACCATCATCATTGACTGGCCCTGCTCCTCTCCCTGTCCCTTCCTCCTCCTCCTGCTCCTTCATCTCTCTCCTATGGATGTCTCCAGATCCGTCATCTCAGCACCCCCACCCCTCTTTCTCCTCCACCCTCCCTCTCTCTTCCCTTTTCTACCAGAGGAACAGATGGGGTTTAACTTGGGGGGGAATGATGGTTGGGTATGAACAGTCCCTTACTTAACTGGGGGGAAGGGTGTCACACTTTGTGGTACATGCCAGTCTCAGTGTGTGTGTGTGTGTGTGTGTGTGTGTGTGTGTGTGTGTGTGTGTGTGTGTGTGTGTGTGTGTGTCCAGGTTTCACTTTCAGCTTTAATTTGGGCTGGAAGACATTTTTGATATGTTATAGGTCTTTTGGAGTGTAGGAACAACAACTACAATCCTGTGGAAAGCACTGGTATGCTGTCCTCACTTGGTCTTGTGAGGGCTTCAGCTCTCTCTGAACTGCCTGTTGGTGCTCTCCACATGCTTGCTTGCCACCCTTAACAAGGCCCCCAGCCCACACAGAGAATACCCTTTCACACTGACACTGGACACAGTGAATGATTCTATTCTGGGGGAACCTTTCAAAAAAGGTTGACACGTTTGCTCTACAATCAAAATATCATGTAGCTAACACATTTCCATCCTGTGATGCATGACGAAACATGTTGCAATTTACCCATTTCTTTATTTGTCAGTAAGTGTGTAGTCAAATCGTAATCTTAAAGTCTTCTCTTTCCTGTAGTGTGTATGTGTTTTTCTTAAATGTACATGTTACACTATCCCGTGTTCATGAAAGATGCATCCCAGACATCTTTCTGTTCAACATAAACAGCAGGATAGTTGTTTTTCAGCACCACAGCTGAAACCTATTTGAAAATAGACCTCAAGAGTTGTTTTTTTCCAAACAGCTGCCATTATTCATGAATGTCAGCTACGGGATGCATTTCATATGTCACTGTCATCGAGATTATATTATGTTACAACCTCTGGCTGGTGTGGTAACCGTTTTTTTTTAATGTGCCAAACAGTACATCAGTAAAATAAATATTACACGCTTTTCACCTTGAAGGATGTGGTATGAATTCTAACCTATGCTCGAGGAAGTGAGAGAAAGATGTCGTTAGAGTAGAAGCTCTCCTCCTTAATGTCCATGCATTACATTTTGGAATACTCAATAGGCAGGAATCTTGCTGGAAGCTGGAGTTTGAGCTTTGGCTCGCCCCCATGTAGGTCACACCTTATTATGGCAAATTTAAAAGTTCTTGCCATGACTCTCTGTTTAGAAAATGAGAAGGAGGTCCCCTGTGTGCATGTGTGTCACAGATTTAAACGGTACCGTTTCACCTCCTTTCTGGAGTGTTTTGTTTGATCTAAATGAGAATTGGAGAAAGTGGAACAGCTCGTGAAGGAGCAGTGAGAAATTGAGACTGACGTTGCCACCTCATAGCCCTGAAATTGTGCGGAGTAGTTGTGCCAGTCTCTTTGTTTGGAGATTAATGTTGCGTCAGTCACATTCTTTGTATGAGGGACACTAGCCAAACTGCATGGTGAAATCTAGCTACTCCAAAAACACCCATTCTGATGCAGAGGAAAATAGGAGAGCAGCATTCGGAGAGAATCATAAATTTATCTGACATGCATGGGCTCCCGCTGTTATGAGCTATTGATATTCTGCCAGTCAAAGCTTGCCATTTGTGGCATCATCAACCTCTGTGTTTTAACTTTCTATGTGTGTTTTTGTATGTAGGTGGAACACTACTGGGTTGTGTTTTGAGGCCTTACACACACAGGTCTGAATAAAGAGGCCCCTCTTTCTCATTTTTTTTCCTTTTTGCTCAGGGGCATGACACATTTCTGAGGGGCTTTGGATCCCCTAGCCTGATAGTTCCTTCAATTATTCAATGGTTGGCTGGCAGATGAAGTGCATGAATAAGGCAAATCTGTGGGCATATGAGCTCTGACAATACAAACACACTATTAGCCTCATTTCCTCTGCTCGTCCTTGAAGATACACCATAGCATCCTTAAAATGGGTCGCTACAAGCAGGGGTTGGTGATTATTATATACAGAGCTCTCAAACTCACTGCCTGCACACTGAAGCTCAAACAACAAAGTTAGAAACGGATCAGAATGCTGAATCCCAGCCAAACTGAACTTATTGCTGCTAGTCAGGTCAGCCCTTGAGGTCTTTCTTTCACTCTCTGCATAGGTCTTTGTGAATTCAGGCCAGTGCTTTTTCGGTGCTTGTACCATCGTGACTCGGTAGAGCTAGCATGCATCAGATTATAGCTCTTTTCTTGTGGAGAGGCGCCACTCCAGTGACAGAGCTGCGTCTCTTAATAAAAGCCTGATCTTCGCAGACACCCCGTCTTCCTCTAACTTAGTGCAGTCAAGTGTAGGACAAAAGCAAAAGAAGGGGTGCTGTGCTCCACCCTAATGAAGTTGTAGGTCTTGTTCCTCGCTGTGCTCTGTTGGAGAAACAAAGCTAATCATAGTGAGAGCAGCCCCAGACTGCTACAACAGAGGGACCAGGTGCTTGTTCTTTTTTTCTTCTTCTTCTTTTCCTTTTTTTTCTTTGCCGAGCACCTGCCTTTAACCATCTGCACCTGCTGTCTGTAACAAGACAAGGGTGCAGCACTCACAGCTCTCCCTGCATGTATGATCACGATTGATTGTGATGATGCCTCAAAGACATACACTGCACACACATCTCTGATCTCCTCCTGAGTCTCCATAAATCCTCCAAGAGAGAAACAAAGTCTCACTCAACATGACCCTCTTTGTTGCCCTGACAGGAAACATGGCATATTCTGCACCTTAAGATTAAACCACCGCGGTGTGCAGACAAAACTGACAGACCGCTTTAGATTGGTGTATTTAGGAAACCCTGGCCTTTTTTGCTCCTGCAACGTCCCATTGTTGCATGATTTTAATCTCCTCAGCGACAGACTCCTGATGTATTTGGTTCACAGGAAGGTCAAGGACGAGCCAAACGCCCCACCCTCTTCCTGCAACAAAGCTTGTCAATAACTCAAAGCTGCCACACCCACTCCTTAGAGAAGAAAGTCAACTCTGGTATTGTACTTTACCTTGGTGATTTTGTGCATCACATTAGACTTATTTTGCTAAAAGGTCATGGCATTGAATAACACATTTGGTCAGGTCATGAATCAACAAAAACTAAAATAATTTTCTCCTAAATATCTTAAGTGTTTTTCATGAATGATAAACAGAATCTTTTGATCTGAATCAAACCTCTGTTGGCTAGATTTTACTCTGGCCTTCAAAATTCTAAATAGTTCACCTATGAATAATAAAATCCAAATATACTAGAAATGAATAATATAGCATCTTCTTTTGAATACAGGATACAATTGAAGATGAAACTATGTGCCACCCTGCACTTCACTTCACATCTCTCACTCTGCTGCTGTCTCTTTGATGTGCGAGGTAGAAAAAGTTGTGCACCTGTGTGCAGCATAAGAGGGTGATGGTGGTAGAGAGGGGATGGTGCTAGGGGGTGGGGGGGTTACTGCAGGGTTGTGAGCTGCCACCAACTTACTTGAGTGTCTGTCCGCTTTGGCCTACTGCTGCTTCCAGCATTGCTGTGCCAGACTCTGCTCTTTCAGATAAACAAATGTTGGACAAAATTTCTCTTTGTTAAACCTGTGTCGACTGCTGCATAATAATGAAGCCTGGTGCTGCCAGAGCATGTGTCCAGCCAGTAATGATCCTCCTGTCTGAAAGGACAATGAGGAAAGAATGTATTCATGCAGACAGACCCCTCTGCTGCACTGTACATTATTTCCTTCCTGGACTGTCTTGGCTTTGGCATTAATGTGCTTTTGCAAACACAGGATTCCAGTCCCTCCGCACAATTATCCTTGAATGTATTTGTCGCAGATCTGGGATGCAGCCCATGGCGTCATTCTTACCATTATTTTTTATTTTTTCCATGACTTATCATTTCCTCTGAAATCACAACATTGAGACAAAATGCTAAATCTGGGTGATCTTATGACAGAGATTAGTCGGGGCTCCCTCGGTGCCTGGCTTAAACCCTTCTCATAAAAACAATAATACAACATAAGCTATGCTTCTTTAAAATCCTCATCTTAAAAACATCTCTTCTATTCTCTTTGGACTCTACCTAATTATGCATGGAAAATGTCTGAGGGCTGTGGGGGGAGGAAGTGAGAAAAGGCTGGCTAGTGGAGGACTTTGTGTGGCTTGAGTGCACCGCTGAAGGCAGCCAAAGTCTACTTTGATACCTGGCAGCTGGATCGCCCCATTCCAAATGAAAATTACTTTCAGAGTATCATGCATCATTACGACTGGCAAATTGGCCAGATCACAAGGTTACTGTGGTAATGAGGAGAGGAGGACAAGGTAAACTGCTGCAGTGAGATTCAAACATGACGCATATTTACCTTACAGGGCTGGGAAAGAGGGCCACATCTTTTTTTCTGGAGGGTGACCCCTTCCAGAGGTCATATCCAATTAAACAAACAAGAGGAATGTAGGATTCTCTCCCATGTGTAAAATGCAAAGAGGCAATCCCCCAGCCTGGTGTAAAAATGCAAAGAGGATTTGATCGTTTGAAATTGTCGTTCCACCCCTCCCCTCTGCTCACGTATGTAATATCATCTTTGTCAAATATGTGTGTAATGGGACAGTAAAGAGAGCTAACACACAATGCCCTGAGAAAAAGCACATAGCTGTTGCATGGCAGCAACAGCTAAAGACGTTGATGAACGTTCAACGTTCAAGCTGTATTCCTGCAGAAAGAAATGTGATCTGGACTATTAGACTTAAAGTGTGTTTGTTCACTGAATGTACATTTAATCATCTCAGCCTGTACCTGAAATTAATGTTTCAGCAATGAATTTTATTCAGACTTACAGGGTTAGCACTATATATACTATATTATAGATTATACAGTGCTGGAAGAAGCAGTCAGATCCTTTACTTAATGCTGCATCAATCAATGTTTTTATATTACTGTAATGGTTCATATGAATGTGTAATGGGAAAGGGCTTGCTTTTAGCGAAGAAGTCACAAACACACACTAGACTGCGCAGTTCCCCTTAGCGTCTTATAGCTCATTGTTTTGGTTTTACAGCTGCAACTTAACTGTTTTGGTCACCTAATTATTCAGCAGGAGCAGTCAGCTTTGTTTTCAGCAAACAAGCTCTGGCGACTAGCTAGTGAACAAAGTGGAACATTCAGCAGCTAATGAGCCAGATATTGCATTCATAAGTTGGTGGAGAGAGCAAAACAGAGCTGGACGGAGAGTCTTTATTGGACTAACATTCATCAGTTGGCCATAAACACGACTCAAAATCAATGCTAATGTTGCTCTGTATGCTGGATGTGTACTTTTGTGTTTGCCATGTCAACTTAAAAGATATACTATGTAATATAATATATGTCAGTGTTATATGTCATATGATAAGATGTCATTGTTTTGTTTGCAGCTGGTTTTGGTTTGGTTGGGACACAGATATACAGAAACATGATTCATAATAATATAGCAGTTGGCATGATGAACAGTGGCAATTATAGTAACAATAAGGATAATAGAACTATGACTAGAACTAATAGTAGTAGCAGTACAGGGCGTAGCAGGCCATCGAGCAGGACCACGGCAGCAGCTGCAAACAATATTTAGGTGCCACCCCAATCCAAGGAAATCTGTGAGGCGAGAAAGCATAATGGCATAAGCATAAGGACTCGGAGGAAGACGCTCCTCAACAATGCATCATATTTCTTAAAAATCATATGGTTTCTACATGAAATCTGAATGTGCAAAGTAACTATAGCTGTCAGATAAGTCTAGTGGAATAAGAAGTACAATATTCCCCCTGAAACATAGTGGATTAGAGAAAAACTTCACTTTTTACCTGGTATTATCGATTAGCATTTTTATTGTAAGTATAAGTAAAATGCAGAATAGCTAAGATTTGGGAATATAGTTTGAGTAAATGAGACAATTGTGATCAGCAGCTGACCGGGCATGTTTCCTTTGTGCTCAATGTCTGTTTTTATATACAGCAGACCTGCTGCTGCTGCTGCTGCTGCTGCTGCTCCCTCAAATGACAGACGCTCTGATTTAGTTTTCTATTGCAGAATCTTACTCTTGTAATGAAGTTGGGACTGTTATGTTTCTCTCATTACCTTTTCATTAAAGATATGACTAGAAAATGGGGTTGCCATGGCGATGGCTCCATGAAGTCTCCAAGCTGTATGCATAGCTGCATTGTTTACTCTTTTGCCAAGAGTGCAGTCTTCAATAGGAAATGTAGATTTTTTTTCTTTCCTGTGCCCTTATCTCCCCCCACCCTTTCTTTTACGGATCAAACAATGACCTGAAGCAAATAGAACTTTTTTCAGTGGTCCTATTTGTTAATGCTGAGAGGTTTCATTAGCTTGCTCGTTGCTTCCGAAATGATAGCTGATGCTACTCTGTGTGGTGGGTGGGGGGAAAAGTAATTCACAGGCTGTTAGTATTAATTTACAGAGAAGAGATTAAAGAAAATGGTATCTAAATGACAACAACTGCCAGTTTGTTTACCTTAGGTAGTCAGTCTTCTCATTGGCTGTGATGAATATTAGTATAAAATAAAAGTATCTGACGTTCATAGGGGCATGTTAACCCATCAATACAGCCAACTGTCCTTCAAGCCATGTTAACTAAAAGAATCTTTAGTATCAGACTTAAGCCATTATAATGTCCAGAAGCAAGGTAAATAAAAAAGGGTAAAGACAGAGTCACAAGCTTCTCTCTTCATTCATCACCTGCATTTTCCAAACCATTAGCCCTGTCATTGCTTCCTGTACTTTTCATGTCTGCTGGCTGGCTTCACCCTCAGTACTGTGATTAGTTCAAGCAGGATGCCACTCATCGATTTTGCTCCGCTGGGTGTAAGTTAACCCTCTGCCAGCTTTTAATTGCTTCTCTTGACTGTTAAAGCAGTACAAGGCTGCTGCAGGAGAAAAAAAGGTCTAGGATTGAATTCAGTTTGAATGTTCTTACGCCAGTTCCAAAACATGCAGAATGGTGCCTTTCAGTATATTCAGATGCATAAAAGTCCATCCATACTATAAAGCAATAAACATGTTTTGCTTGTATCCAAGAATCCAAGAAGACGGTGTTTGATTGACTGTGTTACCGTCTTGCAGAGAGGTATGGATGGAGACAGAAAACAGATGAAAGAAGGGAAATATTTAGTCTTTCTCTTGCTGATTCTTATGTCTTTCGAGCTTATTGTACTCTAAAAGTAGCATGGCTCTGGCATGATTGACATAGACATGATAGCTGCGGTAAACATAAGGCGCTGCATGTATACAAAGAGATTTATGAACAATAAATCACAACTTGCTGCACTGAGCCTCATTTGAATTAGATTACAATTGGATTCCTCATGACGCGACGTGTCTTTTCCTGTCATAAAAAGTGATTCAGATATAAATTATAAGGTTACTAGAGGAATCTGTTCTGCCAGTAACTGTTCAATGGCAGTGGTTAATTGTTTCCAAAGAGCTCTGGGTTCATATTTATACTGGTATCTTTAATTACATATCAGTATTATGTCATCAAACCCATTATCTGAGCTCTGCAAAGCTAATATTTAAAGTTGCAGTATCTCAATATTTGTGCAAAACTTAAAGTGATAGCTTTCATACTGCAAACATTAAAAAAAGATGCCAAGATTACATTTGCGACCAATCCATAAAACTGATATATCTTCATCACACTTTAATGTAGATATCCATCTGTACATGGACGCATGTGGAACACTTTACTAGAGAGGAAATCAAATGGAGAAGTAAGCAGATGCACCGTCATCTAGACAAATGAGAAACATCAGCCATAATAAAAGATGATATATATGTTTTTACATTGTGTCTGAAACACACAATGTAGCAAATTCAACCACTGAAAGTCTCATTTTGTGAAAAAATGTGTCATCTGCTGCAGGAGGAGTTGATGTGTGATGGTGGAATAAATTTAGCAGTTCGAGGCCCAAACAATTATTTCAAATGAGTCAATATTTGTTTGGAAACAACACTTTCTCTCAGAGGACAACATTTGTAAATGAGACTAATATTTTATCAACATGTTGACAGAAGTCCTCGAATATGGTTACTAGGGCCTCATAAAGGCAGCCAAGCAAAACTTCAATACTCTTCTAAACGCCCCCTTGGTTTTCTGCTCCCCATCATTATGTGAATGCTTTTCTTTGGAAGGTCTTCAATTTGCATCCTAATGCTGTGCCCTTGTTCAATTTAATTTCCAATGCAGATAAAGATGTGATAAGTGACGACGGAGGTTAATCCCCAAGAAAGGGTAGGCAGAAATAATTAAAAAAATAAGCAACATCATTTTACTTTTATATGTCTCTCATATGAATTGAGCTGATAAAACATTTATATTAAACAAAAAGCCATTCAGCATCAGCAAGTGTATTAGTAAAGAATGCATGTGGAGGCATACAATAATCATTTCCAACGCTGCTCAAAGATAAGGACATTTCAAATGCATCTACTGTATGACTACAGCTGCCCCTTGTTTTATGATTTGTTTATCTGCTTTTTACTTCATGTCTACGTGTTTACTGAGCAGTAATTTATGTACTCACGAGTCACAGTCAACATTAAAACATGAAGACAAACATTTAGGGAAGTGGCAGAGCTGCGCTCAGGGCTGGCACAGAGAGGAAATGACAATGGTGTCACAAGAAACAGATTGGATTTGGGCTCAGGACATTTTGGGCCTTTTTTTTCCAGGGAGGGGTGTAAAAAAAAGTAGGTTGCAGTGCTGGGGGTGTATGTACCCAGCCCCCAGGGCTATGACAAAAAAATATGGGGCAGTTCACACACACACACACACACACACACACACACACACACACACACACACACACACACACACACACACACACGCGTGCATTCTCTCTGTCTTTTCTCTCTCCCTCATTATATCTTCAATTATCAAGTCAAGAGAGAAACTCATTATTTTTGGAAGTTAATGCCCATGCTGGTGTTCTTTTTGACATAACATAAGAAGGGAACCGACAAAGTCCATTTGTCGAGATTTGAATCTCCTAATAACATTAGCTAATTGTGAGAATAATCATGTTACTGGAAAATTACACTGAGGAAAATACAATTTATATATTTGCACTTTTCAGCTCCTTGAATGAACTACACAAAATTATCCTTTTTTATGATCCTGTAAAGAGCACAAAGTAATTACTGGTGGGTTATTTCACTATTTGATGCAGGGTTTTTAATTGACAGCAGGGCATTTCATGCAAAGCCATGACCAGGCTGAGCAGCACATGACCCAACACAGGGACTGTATCTGATTTCATTATTAGTCCCAGTTTGACTGGCTTAGCCCTCATATGTACCATGAACACCTTTACCCTTGGGTGGCTCAAGTTAATTACTTCAGCCCATAATGCCTGAGATACTACCTAATAAGCATGGAGTGTTACAAATTATGATGCTTGGATTAGCTGCTGCTGCTGCTTACTCCCGCAATGAAAGCCTGAATCAAGTAAATGTTTAGCAATGAATAGGCTTAAAAAAATAAACATATTGGTCAATGTACCTTTTTGAAGTTGTCAGGCATGTGAGTTGTTAATGTTCTGGATTGATTAAAGGGTCGGTTCAACCAACTATTCAAAATCTATCCATATGAGAGAAAATCTGAGTTGATAAAGATGTTGATACACTCATGTGAGCCTACTTCAGTTAATGTCGCACTCCCAAAGTAATAAGCTTTAGCAGCAGCAGTGAGTGCTTTACAGGCTTTCTTTGCCCTATGTTTTGCCACAGGTGACACAAAAGCTGCTCCAAATTATAGCTGAAGGTTGATGGGGCTCTACAGTTTGCAGCCTGAAAGCCTGCAGGCAGTACTATTCAGGGCTAAATAAAATGTGCTGGCAACTTTGTTTTTCAGTTAATATCTTATTTACAGTTAATATTTTCTCAAAAAGACACCAGAGCACGAGTGTAAACACTTGAACATCAGTCAAAGACAAGACAGTAAAGCACAGTGCTCGTTATAGGAAAAAATGCAAATTATAATTATAAAATAGCAGGTATCCATAAAGGAAACTGAAAATGACGATTAATGCGTTAGTTAGACACACTGCTGGGAGTTTCTCAAATGAAATTTTAGCAGCACAAATGAAATTCTCTTCACCTCTCTTGTACTGGGTTATGTGCAAAGGCGGGTATCTCAAATCCTGGGACCATTAAACCAAAACAAACAAAGTTATAAAATACGTTGTTGGTATAATTTAGCTGACCTTTTTAAAGAGCACTGGTTTTGCTTTGGAGACTCACAGGAAACACATTTTAAAAAGAGCGATCAAGATTGTTGCAGCAGAGGTCGAGATATTCTAATGTTTAGTTCATGGTGTGAGTCAAGCTCCAAAAACACTGGATCCTACTCTTCCCATAATGCAACTCAACGTGGTCTTTTTGTTTGACCTTCTAATGCTTTTGAAATTCCATGTCCCCAGTTTGTTACACAGGCTCCATTAGAATTTGTCTCCAAGCCTAAGCCAAGATAACCCTGAGATAACCCTTATTTTAACAAAGCTCCTCTAGAGCCTCAGAAGACATTATACAACTGTTTTGGCTGAGTGTTACTCCCTTATGCTTTTTTGATTTGTAAAAATCTAATTCCCCTTCAAACATCAGCCAACAAGCACAAGGAAATTACCACCAACTAAGATCTAGAACTACCCCCCATTATTGAGACCGCTCACACAAGGTACTGCAAGAGTAGAACATATTATTGCTTTGTGCGTTTTAATGTGTGTTTTTAAGTGCTTTAGTTCGAGCCCTCTTGTACGGTGGCCGACAGGGGCAAACGCCCTGCAACTTAAGAAAACACACCCAAATAGACCAAACACAAGCAAATTAAGAAAACAACTTCATTAATTTGACAACACGTGCGCAGCATTCAGCAAACGCGCTGCAAATACACACAACAAACCAAATACATAAACACACTGCAAATACACACAACACAACCAAATACATAAACGCACTGCAAATACACACAACACAACCAAATACATAAACGCGCTGCAAATATGAAACGATGCAAAAAGAAAAGTACACAAACCCAGAAAACAAATGCAACAAAAACGCAGCATCCAGATTACACAACGGAAGTTCTCCAGACTTCTAGAGGGAGCAGCTAGTGGAACAGCTTGATTTTCGACCCCACGGGGAGAGAGAGCACTCTTACTTTTTCAGGTATGGCTGCAGCCTGGAGAACTCCATAGACTGTATATTACATTAATATTATTATTATTAATAACATAACATATTAATAATATACAGTCTATGCTCCCGTCTCATGCCCTCCCGGCTGGTGCCGTCCCCGAGCTTCGGCTTTTCAAAATAAAAGCCTGCGTGTGGTCCGCTATGTTTGTGAACTAAACAGTACGGCAATCATGCTAATGAATACAATAACTTTTTCAGCAGATGTCTTACTTACAACACGATGGAGTTAGCAAAGCAGTTTTGTGTTTATATGTGCGAGCAGGATTTATTCAGATTGATAAATCCCACGGTAAATTGGCTGGTTTACTAAACAGGGAGGGACTATACATCCTGTCTGTTTTTTGTATTTCAAGAGCAAATTGCTCCACAATATGAATACAGATTGATCACTTATTTTGTTGGTAATCGTTGTTGTATAATCACAATATTACACTTGAGTAGGCCTATACTTCAGTAATGCGCCTTTTTTGTTTTCAGGGTTTGTGTGCTTTTCTTTTTGCATCGTTTCATATTTGCAGCGTGTTTATGTATTTGGTTGTGTTGTGTGTATTTGCAGTGTGTTTATGTATTTGGTTGTGTTGTGTGTATTTGCAGTGTGTTTATGTATTTGGTTGTGTTGTGTGTATTTGCAGCGCGTTTGCTGAATGCTGCGCATGTGTTGTCAAATTAATGAAGTTGTTTTCTTAATTTGCTTGTGTTTTGTCTATTTGTGTGTGTTTTCTTAAGTTGCAGGGCGTTTGCCCCTGTCGGCCACCGTACTCTTGCACTTAGCGAGGTTAAGTTCACATTATCGTACTGTCTACATGTGCAAAATTACACCGTTTACTGACATTCAGGGAAGGCAGGCCATTTCATGGTGATTAGGTGTATCTAGGGTGGTAGGTTTGTGACTACACGTGTGGGTTGGCAGTTGGGGAGAAAACTTGAGACAACGCTTCACTTCATGAGCACACACTGTACAGAATCCCTCCTACACAGCCTTTGTTAAGCCTTCTCTCTTGAGCTTGCACTTCAGCCTCCCTGAGCCCATTGACTCCCACTGGATCCTCACCACTGTGTTTCCTGGGTGAAATATACAGGGCCCTCTTTAATACTGTAACATACGTATCCCTTCCTTTCACACATGCCCCCCTCTTAGCAAACTGCAGCCAATACAATTTAATCCTATTTGGTAGGCAAGTTAAATTTATCCAATTTCACAGATTTAGGAGTTGTGGTCTCAGTTGTGGTCTCAAAATTCAGCTGTACTCCTAGTGTTTATTTTGCTTTAATTTGTGATGCACGTACCAACATAACGCAAAAGGGAAGCAGGAAAAAATGCAATGCATTTAATATATAATCCATATATATTATATTTTCCCTCTCTTCAACCTGTGCACAAATATTCATGAAGGTCACATAAGCCTGATACCTATTGTTTATATGCTCTATAAACCAGGCTTATTTTATTTGAAAGACCTTGCTACAGCAAGTGTAGGCTAGTTTCTATAACAACCATACATCATTATGAAG
This sequence comes from Sander vitreus, assembly GCF_031162955.1. Lineage (NCBI taxonomy): Eukaryota > Metazoa > Chordata > Actinopteri > Perciformes > Percidae > Sander > Sander vitreus. Next base: position 9,423,957 of record NC_135875.1, read on the forward strand.
CTGGAGACCCGGCCTACATAATTAAATTGCACGTACGAACATACTGAACTAATGGGATATAGGCATTTGCTTTTAATTACAAAGTTAAAACTTTTGTAAAATGTTCTTTGATCAACTGAGAAACAGTAATTAATGAGTATGTGGAGTTGATTGCAAGATTAACTATCTTGGGGTTTTTGTTTGCCGCCTCATTGTAATTCCTGACATAAATGTGTATTAAATGTGTATCAGGGTCGCGTGATGTTAATTCATTTTCAAGAAGAAACATTTTATGTGTTTTTGTCAGACAATCCTTGTAATTTCAACTTCTCTACTGAAAACTTTTCATTCCTGCAGTCAGGTTAGCAAGTCAGCAGTGTGAAACACAGTAGTTGGATGTTTCATGCAGTTTTAAGGGTTTGTTTGCTCTGTGGGAGAAGAAATGCAGTAGTTCTTTCAAAAAGTGCAACACAAATAGATGCACTAGATAGGACAATGAGAGAAAAAGAGGACGAAGAAGAAGTAAAAAGAACTCTGACAACAGGGATCGGCCTGTATTATGAAAACGAACACCGATGGTTTTAATTTACTGACTGCATTAGTCAGCTCCTCTCCAACCGAGCTTGGTGTTGTCTCGTTGGCAGCCGCAAAAGTTATTAATGGTGCAATAACAGGAGGCAAGCCTGGGCACAGAATATTCTATTCTCTCTCAGATTGTGTAATGATTTTCCACGAAAGGGAGGGCTGTCTGCTATTTCTCATTGCAGGTTTTCTTTTTCTTTTTTAATGGAGTGACGAGGTGGCTTTGGGTTAATTGACTTATATCCTTCACAATTGACATTCCATGTCAGAAGGAAAAACAAATGCTTTACTACCCGAGGAGATATGAACCAACACTTACCTGATTGTGTGTATATGTGTATCAGACTTCAACATCAACTGTAGCTACAAAAAAATGTTAAACTGTGGGACCAAGAATCTCAAGTTACTGAGAAAAAAACACAATGCATGTGAGATGTTACATAGCAGCAGGGGATATTGATAGTGCATAAATAATGGAAAGCTTGAGGTGCTCTATATTCATTCTCTAGGAGTGTGTTTATGACTTAGCGTTTTAGCAGACGGATGAAGTCAAGGGGTCGTTATTATATTCAAACCGGAGCAGGAAAAGTGAGTTCAGCAGGAGATTTAGACGATGACCTCCTGCCTGGAAAGTTGTTGTTGGCGGCTCTTTCAGCTTTTATAAGGCCAGCTCTGCAGGTTCCTCTTTTGATCACAATTACTAGCCAACCATCCGAGTCTGTTCATGTGATTTATGTGTTTCAAAAAGCAGTGGGGTGGTTGTCTGAGAAGGGCAAGCTGCAGGGCAAATGAGTGGATGGCAATATTATAACACTCTACTTACTGCCATTTACTCTTTCTGTCTTGTGGAGAATAAATTCACCCTTCAGTGTAATAATAATAATAATAATAATAATAATAATAATAATAATAATAAATAATAATATTATAATAAAATGAACTTTAAAACTGATCTGAACGCACCTAATCAAAGGTTAACACTTCCGTATTCTGTACTTTTAATGCTTCTGAGTACGAATCAATACACATTCAACCCCCTCTCCTTTCTTTTCTTTGCCACGGGCCTTCATATTGATTCCATGCATGAGCCTGCAGAGTTATCACAAAACAAATTGCACAAACTTGAATTTAACAATCGCTTTATGAGGACAGCTTCATTGATTTCTGGATGGTGGCTCTGTTTGGCTCCTTTACATGAAGAGGGGGCGTTGCTCTTTGGAGAGACACAGCCGCAGCTTGCTTTACTGCCTCTTTGTATTTCAGCGGTAGCTTATGTGACACCCTGTCAGAGTGTTAAAGTTAGTGACTGTTGCTCAAATGTACAGTAAGTGTAATCACCTTGTTTCCCATATAATAGCACTGAGTTGTGACTTTTTCCAGAGGATACGACGTGTCAGCGAAATCTATCCTGCAGTGTGAGGCTTGACACTGCAGTGAAAGCGCAGCAATATTTCCCCTCTTGTTTCAGAACACATTACCAGCAGCATGACATCAGAAGGCTCATCGTGCACCAAGACCCCCTCCTCACACACACACCACTACCCCCCTGTAGCAAGCTCTCCAGGTAGAAGGACAGTCTCATTATTAGCCTATCTGTACTGTGTAAATATCATTGTTTTTTCTTGGATACTTTGAACAAGTTCCAAAAAGGTGTGAAAGTCTTGTTTCATGTGACGCATTTATATGAACCGTGACTGACATGAAATTGGTTCTTTTTTCGTGTTTGCCTATGTGTTTGCCTATGCTCTATTGTTCTATTTGTCATTATTTATGGATTCCATGAACACAAGTCACTTGTATGAAAGTATTTATTTACCTTATCATTGTGTACTTTCATCAATTCATTTTTATCATATTTAAAAAAAATACCTGTGAACATGAAACCGTTGTAGATGAGACAGAGGTCTCAATAGGGTTTCTTGTATAAACAATGTTTATCCCAAAGCACTTTCCATTAAAGCCTTGACAGGTAGGTAGCAGCAGATAAGCCCACCGTGGGTGAAATAAAATCAAATGGCCCGCAGAAGACAGAGTGGAGAGTCTAATATTGTGTGCCATTGTGTGTCTGTGAGGCCAATTCACCTGCAAGGTTACGAGTTTATCCAGAGCTCCAAGGTACAGTACACATGCCTTTCTTGTTTGCTTTTCTACATGCAGCACGATGGTACCGGATGGCCACTGAAAAATACTTTCCTGCCTCTGCAAAAAAGTGGCATTCATCTCTGCGCCTTTCCTTTCTATTCCACAAGCTTTTGAGGTGCTCTGTGAAAAGGAGGGAGGGGGGTAGGGGTGTGGAACGTTGCCTGCTCTGCCTCCCTTTTCCCCTGTGTGGACTAAAGCTGCATTTTGAGGGGGAGGGCTGTCATGCATCACACACCAGGAGGAGCAGGGAAACAAACAGGGCCAGATTCATCAAACAGAGGGAGTTGCTCTGCAGGATGGGGAACGCTGGGTGTTAATCAAAGTTGAACAGCTAAACTCATTTTATTCCAAAGGCAGAAAGACAGATTGTGGGGGAGTAATCGTGCAAACCTTATCTTCTGTCTTGTGCACAAAAGGGTGAATAGAAAAATCTCAGTGAGTGCGAAGAACGTATTGCATGATGAGATGGTGTCACATAAAAGTGAGCAAATGGATAATTATCGCAACAGTTTTCTTATGTGAACTGTGGTTCATATTGCAAGAATTTATTATGCAAGCACAGCTGATTCTGTGGACCCAGTTTTGCATCTTTTCGGCTTGCTTTAAATATGTTGTGCCACCCAGTCACTCTGGCTTATTTGTTTTTAAGTCCTGCAGGTTTGGATGTGGCCTGTAATCTTGTCCAGTCTATTAGGATATTCAGATCGAAGCGGAGAGTAAATTAGCAGAGAAGCTCTCGTCCAACAGTTTTTTTTGTGTGTGGAATATTTCGCAGCTCCTAATTGGATGAATGGATTTATTTTGTTTTTGGAACAACCATGGTGAGGCTTCTGTTTAATCTCCGCAGGCCCCTCATCCTGCTTCCCCACCCACTCACCAGATTGATTGTATCTAATACCAGACAATGGCATCAATGAATTCAAGTAGGTTTTTTTTCCCACTCTCGGGTAGACAAGAAAGGGAATCATTTGCATGCAGGTGACATGTTCAAATGGGGAAAGGTGAGATGAATCAAAATGCAACTCAACAGTTTCCTAATGCTTTGACCTAATTATGCACCCATTCTTCTGCCTCCTTTTTTCTCCATATCGGCTAGTCGTATCCCATTCAAACATATTATTCTGGATTGGTTTTGATGAAAAAGTCTCTGCTGATTCACTGGTTGTCTGTAGTTATGCTGCCTTCAATATACTGGAAGATGTAACGTGTATTAAAACATCTGCGAGAGAAACTTCTTAAGTTGAGCAGAGTCTAAAGAGAACCTTTTCCTTTATTGATTGGCTGTATTAGTGAGTGCTTCCTCTTCAGAATGCTCTTAAGGTTGGACATATCGTCTTACATTTTCATCCTGACCACGGTAACCACAACATACAAACCCAGGGGGCAGTAGACCAAACAAGCTTCAAAGAGGGCAAGTTTCATGATGGTGGACTATTGAACCCTGAGGAAATTTAAATCATCTTCATATAGGAAATAACTTAGATCACCCACAGACACGGAACTACCTAGATGAACATGTGCACATGCATGGTGGAAAGGGAGAAAACATAGATGTTGAGTGTAAAATATTGAATTTGGTCCATAACACACTGGTGACAAGTTGGTGTACAGGTCAATGATTTATTTACTCTGTACTTTTGCAGTATAAGGAAAACAAAGCACTATTTTTTTTCAAATCTTTGACACAAAAATAGATAATATAGCAGAATAATTGGAGGCTTTATCATGTATTAGCTTGAAGATAGTTGTATTAGGGGCAGAAAAAATACAGATTTCAGACACTTTTGACATGCTATCATCCTGTATCCAGCATGTACACATCCTGTATACATCACTCCGGTCCAAGAGTGTTGTAACACAAAGAAAGAAAAGAAGAAGAAAAAATGACTCATACCATGTTCTGTTAACATAAAATGAGAAGAGTGAGAGCTGAGAAATAAAAGAAAATGTTCCAGTCGTTGCCACCACCCTGCTCCACCGTCTGGGCTGACATTAACACTGAAATGAGAAGGACCTCATCATACGTTCAGCCAAATCATCATAAATGGCATGATATTAACTCTGCTAGACAGCTTTTTATTTCTTGGCCATTTTGCTTGCGTTTGTGGTTCTGTGGCCTTGTTATCTGGCCCTCCAGACTCTACTCTCACTGTGAGGCAGAGGAGCAGAAAGATGTCAGTAATTAATTTTGTGCCACGCCACAGGCAAGGCTCTTTTTCCCTTCTGCCCATTACCTTCAGACCAGACTCTGCGTCTCTGCAGGACACCGCTCCCTTCCACTCTGGCCCAGACCCACCGTACTCCAGGGGGCTGAGGTTAGTGGACGACCCACTTCTATCAGCACCACCCGCGATCATCCGAGGCACTCCACTTCACCTCCAGGAAAACTCAGCAGCCTCACAGTCAGACTGGGGAACCAGTGCTTGATTTCTTCCTCTTCATCCAAAATAAACTCACGCTACCCAAAAAACTACCCAAAATATTTATATCCCTGCCTGTAGGAACTCAAGCTTCATTTAGCATGATTGATCTAGCCCAAAAAGGGCTTATTCATCCTTATTTCTTTTGTATTCCTATTAAGCATTGTCTTAATAAATTAAGACACACAGTCAAAGATATGTAGATTGAGTAAGAAATTAAAATATTTAAAATCACAATATGTTAGGACCCTTATAACCTAAAGAAAATGTACCTTAGTTGTTTGGGAGACTACTTTGCAGAATAAAAGCCATATATTGTATTTTGCTGTGCTATTTAGTTGTTGGCAATATCCACAAATAGTGTTGTATTCTATTATGGTTTGTTTCATCTTTAACAGGAATGGTTATGTGTTTTCAAGGTAAAATGTTCTAGTTTAAAAAAAGGCATACATTTCAATTACAGCACAGTGTTTTTAAATGAGAAGACGCACATCAAATCCAACATGCTTGGATGTTTATGAGTTGAGAGTAGCATGATGGAAAAGCTCTTTTCATAGTGCCACAAGACCTAATTTGTTCCCTCGCCAAGCATTTGGATTTGGTTTTTATCTTTATTTTGACATGTTGTTGTTCATGAGGAGAGCAACAACAAAAAATATCCCATTAACAGGCTCGCTCCTATCTCCCTACATAAATCACTGACGTGGAAATGAAACTGTTCTGACAAAAAAGGGAGATGGATAGAGGAATACAAATGCAAAAACATTACACACATTCATCCTCTCCTCTTCTCCCCCATTTCACATAAATGCACTTCAGCAATTGGAACAACTTCTGAGTAGACAATTAGGAATTCAGCAAAAGTCTGAAGTGATTCAAAAGGAGAAAAAAAAATACCTGAGAGGACTCTTATACATAATTACATCTGAGTTGCCTTCTTTTCTCAGGATGGTCGCTTCAGCTAATCAATGTGGACCAAGCCGTCGATTCTTTGTTAAATTGTGACAAAGCCATGGATATCTGATTACTGTGACAACAATTATATCTGTCTTTTGGTTGTGTAAGTATGTAACCTCCTGCCCCTCATAATCAATCTTTTAACCTTGGCCACGGATAACACTAATTCCTCATTGGCTGGCAGCTAAAATTGTATACAAAATAGCATAAGACACAAATCGTTAGACACCTACAACATACACATCTTTAAATAATATTCTTAAAGTTTATCAAGAAACATGGGAGTGTTCTGAATAATTTATCAATAATGTGTGTTTGTGTTATGGCCATGAGTTTTAATCATTTAAAAAAAATCCTGTTTTTTTTCCGTCAGTTTCGCATGGTGGATGGTTCTGAATGCTACAGGCTAATAGTCTAGCCAAACACATCTAGGGATTGTGGTAAATGGTGTGTGTCACAGGTTGCTCAAAAAAGATAAATATTGAATAAACAACAATTTTACATAGTTTTTTTTTAATTTATCTATCCTTATCTAAACGTATGAAGCAAGTCACACGACATGCTACTGAGGTATCAGTGTAGTTGAATGAGGTTTTCTTACTTCTGGAACAGAACCCAAGTTCAAGAGAAATGGCAAACTGACTACAAACAAACTATAAAGATGGCTGTCCATTTGAACACGGCTTCTCTTTTTGCCTGAGCTATGAAGCGTGTTAATACTCCAAGGTATCCAGAAAATAAACTTGGTGCAGGAAACTTCCGTCACCTTCACCTCATGTGTACTCGTATCCAGTGTTGGGAAGGATACTTTCAAAACGTATTCCGTTACAGAATACAGAATACAGAATACATGCACAAAAATGTAATTTGTAACGTATTCCATTACGTTACTCAATCTGAGTAACGTATTCGGAATACTTGGATTACTTCCACGTTGAATTGCATTTTATAAGTAGGAATGCGGCCATCACATACAGCTTACTAGCAGGCATATTCTGGTGTGTTCTTCTGTTCCAACTGGCTGAATGTGTACCTGAACAAGCAGATAGATTTCTGGATTTGTAGTCCCGAACTGCATACTGCAAAAATCTAACCGCAGTCTAAGCTACCATGAGCTAATTTTAGCTAACGTTAGCTAACATGTCAAACGGGGCTAGACAGTCTTTCAATGGCTCTGGGGATAGTAAATCAGCACATAGGAGGAGCACATAAGTCGCACGTCAACTATAAAATAGCAAGGTGACCAGTAAAACTACAGCAGACGACTACCCCTGGCTAATAAAAAAAAAACTTACTTTAAGATGCTTCTTCAGGTTGGAGGTGGAGTAATTTGGACGCTGAAAGGAGGTTGGTTGCTGGCAAGCAAAAGCACAGTTATATTTCGTTAGAAACGCATTCCTGCCCTGGCTCTGTTGTGCCGGTTCCGGCTCCATCTTTACCTCTATCAGTGATCACGCAAATAGCTCATTTTTTTGTTTTCATATTGGGGCTTCTGGGAAATGCATGGAGTTGCGAGAGTGAATAAACTCGTGAAACAGAGAAGTACCGTCATGTAATCCATTGATTTCAACAATGTAACTGTATTCTAAATACCAACTATTTAAATTGTAACTGTAACGGAATACAGTTACTCATAATTTGTATTCTAAATACGTAACGCCGGTACATGTATTCTGTTACTCCCCAACACTGCTCGTCTCACTCAGCCACCGATCTTTGTCCCGTTGGTTCAAGATAAACTCAAAGATTGACCCAAAGCTTTAAAAATTACAGCAATTTGTTCCACATAACCTCCCTGAGGAGCAACTGACATTTACTCACTCAAATCTATCACATCCTCTCAGTACTCCTCTGTCGTCTCTGTCACTGTTTCTCTCTGTTTTTTTAGGAGAACTTTGGCCTCTATCATATATTTGCCTCCAATGTGACCAAATTTGAGGGGTGCTCCAGCTTAGTGGTGAACTCCACGAGATCGCAGCTGCAAAAACAGCCCACTGATGACGCCTACAGAGCCCACGATGAGTTCAAATCCTTTTGAGAGACAGAAAAATATGACTCCCCTGAGGTCTGACGTGCATGTACCCCTGCAACATGCAAACCTGGACATAAACAAAACACTTACTGAAAATAAGTAGCTGCATTTATCTAATCTTTCCGGCTTTTGGTCAAATCCCAGTAATGAATGAAGTGGATGAAGTGTGATTTTGATAGTGCCAGTGATTGGCTCGAACACAAGTCTATTTGATCTCTCTTAAAGGTTAAGAATAGTGCATGTTTTATTTATTTTGTGATTTGTTTATCCAAAGCAGAAATTCTTTTGGGAGCTGCTTTTCATCTCACTGAAGAAATAATGTATGATTTCTTTTGGTCTGCAGATGAGAAAAAAACTATAAAACTGACCACCAACCAGCAGGAAAAGTACAATAAAGCAACTCTGGTAGGTAATGTTCTAGCAGAGGGAGAAAGCAGAGCTACACAACATGGCTTTCACGAGCAAACGCAGAGGATTAAGTAAGTTTCCATTTGAGAAATTAACTACTGTACAAAATGGAGATAAAAGAAGAGACAGAAAAACAGGGCCTGTTTGCCTATTCAGAGGGTTTAGCCATGTATTAAAAATCATACCGTTAAGCTTCCTGACAGATGCTAATGAAGTGATGTTTACATTTTTGATTCGCTGCCTAAACAAAGATAAGACATGCTCTCAGAAAACAGCAAGCCCTGCAATCCAAACACATCCATTGAGCTTGTCACCAAAGACATGACAGTTTTCTTCCCTACTAACAACAATGAGCGACTCATTTCCATATTAATAAGAGAAAAGAAAGGCAAGTGGATGGGGGGGGGGCAATGTTGCTTCTTGTTGTCTTGTCACCTATTGACAAAGTCTTCCAATAGGTTGTTAATGACCAGCCTAAAACACTGAGCAGCCTGTGGAGTAATCATATCAACATGTTGCCTATGCATATCATGCTGCGTGCTGTCGCCATATGCATCCTATGCGGTTGTAAATGTTTGGTACTGTTGCCACACACAAGACAGATATGCACGCACTAATGCAGGGACACTCGTGCACGTGCACATGTACACTTGCTCATCCATAACACCACAAACACACGGCACTTAACATCTTGTACAATAAGAGACATTCTCATCCCACAGGAAGCAGGCTTCAGTACACCCAAAGGGTAAATACAAAATTAGCAGCTCAAGAGTACTCTGGGCCAAATCTAGGGGGGATATAAAACATCTGTTAGATCCCACAGTATTTACTCCTCATAACCTTTAACACAAATTGCTGTTACCATAACCTGCAGGCTAAATTTATTTTTATACTAAAAATGTAGACATAAGATTTGGACTGCAGTCAGACTTATAAAGGAGCACTGCCCTAAATTAACATGGCAGTCCATTTACTTATTGTCATTGGGACTTTATCTCAGATTGTGAAAACAGTTGTATAATGTCTTCTGTGGGCCACAGTCTGGAAAAAATAACCTGAGTGTATCTCTGGGATTTTATCATTTCTTTACACATTCTGTGTAGGTGTGTGATTCTCTGAGGCATTTATTCTAACACTTGACTTTGAGATGCATCTCCTAGACATAATCTTCCAGTTCATAGTGCATGTCATTAGCCTCTTAAATTACAAACATCATTAGGAGAATTGATTCAACTTAGCCTCCTGGGGGGCTTCAGTCTGCTATTCCTACATGGCGGGAGCTCATTTTGATTGTGGTGTCAATCCTATTTCACAGGTTCAAGCAAAACCATTGGGGGTCTGAGCCGTTCAACCTCTATTTATCCCTGCATGAGGAGGCCCTGCCCCCTCATTATCAAAAAAGGGTAGACTGTGTGTGTGTGTGTGTGTGTGTGTGTGTGTGTGTGTGTGTGTGTGTGTGTGTGTGTGTGCGTGCATGCACGCACGTTCGTGCGTGTGTGGGTGCATGTATGCAGCCTTCATGCATGTAGGGCATGTTTCAGCTGCTGAACAAGGGAGATGAAGTCATTGTGGCACTCCGACCTCTACAACAACCTCAAATGCTGCAACATTGTGAAGGCCATTGGCGGGTCATGCTGTGGCAGGGGTGAAGAGGACTGATGCTGATTTTTTTTAAAGACAAATGTTACATGTTTCTGTGACCATAATGCTGTGACATTTTATCTTATGTTTTCTACTACTTCAACCAAATAATTGTTGAAACGTTCCAAGAAATGGAAAGTGTAGCATCAAAATAGTGCCTGAGCAATGCATGTGGAGGAAAATCCTTTGGATAAGAACCTGCAGGGTGGGAGAAAGGTGCCCAGGGAAAGCAACAGAGGTGTAAGAGGGGATGAGACAAACGCACGCACACACACACACACACACACACACACACACACACACACACACACACACACACACACACACACATAGCATGAGAAAAACTTTTTGAACAAATTTGCCCCTCGAATTCTAATGCAACGTGGTCCTAACTCTGGAATAGCCCCCTAATTCCATCCCATGTAAGAAACATGGTGGGGGTGATGTGCTTTCAATAATTCATCTGGAGATTGATAGATGTGTGTCTCCATAGACCGCAGTGTGGATAGTGTGTGTTGCTCAGCTCTCAGCAGAGACTCGCTGTGAACTCTGCCTGTGAATTTGTGAGTATGGAGATCGGGGTCAGAGTTTAACATGAGAAGGTCTGATATGCCATTACATTGGACCCCATACCTCCTCTTCTAATAGGATGGCACAAATTCCTTCAATTCTCAAGACTTCTTCTCAATCTCCACTGGGATGTTTTATGTTGATGCAGCGGTGAATTGAATGTGGACTGCAGGGCACACGCAGTCATGGTTTTGCATGTAAAAAAAAAGAAGCACTTTCTAGCTTATTGACAATGTTGTTTAAATCTGTAATCTTTATGCTCTTCATTAATTCCATGATATTTGCCTCAGAGTACAACAGGGGAAATGCTGATTCTTTAGTTAAAAATGATAAGAGACTTGATAAAATATAATGGCTGGCTTTGATTTTCACTCCAGATCTGACTTAAGAAAACAGAGAATATTCTCAGATAGCATATGAGCAGTGGGAGTTTTTCTTTTCTTCACATAGATTAAATTAGCTGCTTTTGTGTTGCTCAACATGTGCACCATTTTTGCAATGCATAAGAAGTGGGTGCCTTAAGGATCATCTACATGTTTTTGCCCTCACATCCTAGCTATCTTTTTCCTTGATTCCTAATATGAACAAAGAGCATCTGAAATCCCCCATCTTCTTATTTTTAAACAATATACAATCAACCCCAAACATAATAATAATAATAATAATAATAATAATAATAATACATTTATTTTGTATAGCGCTTTTCTAAACACTCAAAGACGCTTTACAGTTTTGGTTACAAACAGACAAAAGGTACGTAGACAAGGTTACATGACAGACAAAAAGAAAAGGAGAACACATAGGTGCATGGACAAACTAAACAGAAACTCTAAAAAGAACACAATTTTGAAACATCCATTTTCGGGAGAATTATTCCACTGAGGGATTGCCTATTGTGCTATACACACTCAAGCCCACACGTAACCAGCTTTCTGATGAGAGGTGGACAATCAGTGATGGACAGATCAATACTGGAGCATATTGAGGCCAGGCAGAATATAGAAATGAAAAGTGGAAAATGGAATTTAGATAATTGCACTCAGAGCACCATCACTGGCACATCACACAATCTGCTGCCATTTACTTGACGTCACAGAGTGACCACGCAAAGTGCAGAAATGAGGCAGAAAATTAAATGTTGAAACCCACAGCGGTTGCTTGAATCTGTCTCAGGTCTGCCTTTCCAAATGCATGTCAGAGGCAAATCCTTCATGCATAAATGTAATGATGTGGATCAATGCGTGTTCTTTGTGCAACAAGTTCTAAAAAAGGACAGTAAATATCAATCATGTGATGTCATCTGTGACCCCCTTGTGTTCACAAAGCATTGGGGGTCACGTGCTTTGCTGTATGGTCAATCATGTAAATCAATCATGCATGTACTGTATATACAGAGTATAACACATTCAAACTATATTTAGCATTGCTTAAATCAAATTGTCTGCCCTTACAGAAGACAAAACACTACTTGCAGAACAATCCCTGTAGAGAAATCAAAATAAATCCTAACGTACAGTTCGTTCTATGATCTTATCAAACATGTAAAATGTAAGCACATCTCTACAAGGCTTACTAACGTGACTATTATTTTATGAGCTTTCATTCAGCAGCATCCCACTGTGATCCAGAACCAATAATCATTTGTAGAATCTAAAAGGGTGAAACACAAATATCACAGGCTTGTACAGGCCTCTTAACATCTGAGTATTATGTTAAAGCAATACCATAAATTGTAGATTCACTGCAGACATGAGCTGCGCTGACACATACCTAATTCCATGTGGGGACATTATAAGCCTATTAAAGATTCTGTATTAAACTCGACACATAGTTGACACACGCAGATAGTTTTGGTTCTATTTGCCCAGATCCATCCAAATATCCATCTCTAAAACCTCGACCACCATCCAATACAATAAAGATCAGTGGAAGTTTGTTTTTTGTACTTTTTGCATGTGCCAGGCATGTAAGTCTTTGTCATCTGGATCATCTGAAAACAATTCTTATGAGAGCTTACGGACTGAACTAAGACAGTAAAGCTGGGGTTTCATGGCCTACTGGTTAAAATGCCTACAATATACTGTAATCACGATGATCCTAGTTTCATTTAGTTTCAAGTCGCCTGTCTCTCTACATCAAAATGTCTTGTCTGAATTTCTACTGTGACCTAACAAAAAAAGTCAAAAACATAATCTTTACAAAAGAAAGGAAAAAAACACACCATAAAAAGGCCATAAAACCGAAAGTGATTTTAAAGATACTAAAGCGCTCCGTAGACTGCATCATGTTACACATTGTCATATGACATATTGTTCACATAAAAATATTGATTAGCGCAGCTTTAAATTTACTTACTAAAACTCAACAGTAAAAAATCTTTCCACAAGCAGTGTCCTACTTACTCTGAATATTCCACATACCTCACTGTCAACAGTGTTCATTGGGACTAGGTCTTTGATCAAACAGAAAAACAGGGACATTTGTGGATTAGTCACAGTAACAGGGACATCGTTTTTTTCTAGTCTTCAATGCCATCAATGCTGTGAGTTCCACAACAAAAACTTCACCCCCCTCTATTTTATTGTGTTGCTATATAGCAAAAAGAAGGATTGCTATGCCCTAGCACATGAAACCAAAACTGAATCTGAATGGCCAAATAAGTGAGATGTCTTTTTTGTGATTTGGATGAAGTGACCCTTTGAGGTGATGGGGGGGGAAGACATGGTCATTTGTGAGAATAGTAACAACATTTCCTATTTGACCTCCTAATAGCAGAATGTGTGTGTGTGTGTGTGTGTGTGTGTGTGTGTGTGTGTGTGTGTGTGTGTGTGTGTGTGTGTGTGTGTGTGTGTGTGTGTGTGGAGGAGCAGGAGGGGTATTTCTTCTTCTTGGTTTATGTCATTGGTTTAAACGACCCAAGACCCCGCCTTGATTAAAAAAATGAGAGTTAGACACTACAGCCAAAGAGAGAGGGGAGAGAGAGTGAGAGGGGGGGGGGGGAGAGAAAACAGTGAAACAGTTGGGCAGACACCTAGGTTACTCGGCGTTTACGCAAACACGCTCGGCCGTATTTTAATAAACAAGGACGCGTAGGGTATAACACGTTGTAGCCTGTTCCCTGTAAGGTTATCACCCCTCTCTATCCGACCGTTTCTTCCCATCTGCTAAAAGAAGCCGCTTTTGTAGCGCGCGGAGGATTAATAAGGTGGAATCAGAATTACTCCAAATCTTTACATGAAACATTTCTGCCCAAAGAGGATGATGCTGCCGCCGACGTGTGCCTAAAAAGTCGGCTTCTCAACTTGCGATTAGACGTCATTCATCCAGGTAAGACTGCATTACAAAAGCAACACAGTTTTTCACGTTTAATTCAGTTTGTAGTGTTTTAAAGGAGAGTTAGCTATGACTGGCTGCCGTCGGGTTTCAGGTCCGCATACAAGCTCTGACCATGTGTGTCCACCTTACTGCGCCATGAAGATGGGGAATGGTCGGGTGGGTTGTACACACACACACACACGGACATTATTTCTGACCACGTAAAACCTGGCGTAACTGTCAATGTTAACACGAATAGCCCTCTTTTTTTTCCTCCAAATGCTGCCATTCGTGTACCTCCCCTTTATGCATGCAAGGGTATTCGGCAAAGACTCGGAGACTGTATTGTTTTTGCTTACAACGAGACCCCGCACGGAGTGTGTAGGTTAAAAGAAAATAGGAAGTGCATTATTAGAGTGTTTGTTGAATGCTTGTGGAGTTGTGTGGGCGACTTTATGCTTTCTAGTGAGGGTATTTGTTCTTAAAGCCTCTAATACCTCACATTTGACCAGGCTGACTGAGTTTTTTGGGCAAAATAGTGTGGTGAAAGACGTCATCCTGTGTAATCTTCAGCGCCGCTTGCTGCTGCTTAGCCTGGGCATCTTTTCTTTTTGAAAAAAAACTAAACAAATTACTATGGAGCACATCTGCTGTCCAAGCTGCATCACAGTGCCACTGACCTTTCACATGATTCTCCCCCCCCACAATTAGAAGACTTTAAAGAAGCTGCCACACATAATTACAGAAGATCATAGGCTCCCTAAACTTTTCTTCTTTTTTTTTTTTCTTTTTTTTATCTCAGGGACACACAAGTGATTAGTGGATCAAACACCTGCATTTGATGACATTTTGCCTCGAGGAATATCCCCTGAAAGGATTTTGTGGTTTAGTGTGGAGAGTTGCAGATCTGCATGTGGGCAAATAAAGTGTGGATATAGTAACTTCATCCTTTTGCAGTCTCTTGTTGTAAGTGAAATGCAAGTGAAACTGAGCCTCATGTTTCTTGGGATGCCCCCCCCCAGGATGTGACTTTAAAACCACTGGAGGAGAATAATGGACTGATTTTTGTAGTTCCCACTCTTGGGCGGTTTGCTGCATTTTACTCAAGCTCATTTGTTAAAATCGTATTTATAGTTGCAGAGCTGATATTGAAATTGGGATTTAGCACATTAGCTGACTGTGTCAACTTAAAAAATGGTCACGAAAGTGCATATTATGTGTACAGCCACTGCTAGGTGCCGACAGTGTATAAATGAGCCGCTAATTGCTTTGTGTTAACTTGTTAATCGCACATACTAAAGTGTTCTTACACATTATTGGGCTAATTAATTCACGGATTACTCTGAAAATATGACAACAGGACACGTGTTGGATTAACGAAGAACTAGAGTTATCTTTATCACTCATCAAAAATATCATCAGTCATTTCAACAAAGATGATTTCTATCTTGGAGTAACACCTACAAAAGTTATCATAATATAATCAAAGTGAATGAGTTACAAATAAGAACTTGAATTGTTAGTCAAAATATAGTGAGGTTAACAATAATAACAAAACATTTGTTTTCAATGCATGCAAGCTGAATAGGGGGTGACCTTGGTAAAGCAGCTCTTTGTCTGTTTTATGGGTGTATTGGATGAGGACGGGGGTGTGTGTGCCTAAAGGAATATAAGGCCACTACAGATGTGTGCAGCTTGGACATCTGCTCTGTTGTCGGCCATTGTCAAGGAAGCTGTTAAGATGGTGGGCAGCTCGGCACAACAGGGCTCCCTTGTCCATTAAACTGTTCCAGTCACAAGTGCAGCGGGGAACTGGTCATAACACTGAGTAGTGTTCATTTTCCCTCACATGCCAGGTACATTCCCAATCATTACTGGTCCACAGAGGATCGTTATTTTCTTTGAGACAATACATTCTTCATTCATAACCAACAAACTTGCCATACATAAGTTGAGATAGTGACATACTTTTTGCAGATACCCCCCTTTTTTCCGCTTCCCTTCCCCCATTGTGAAACCGTGTTATCGTTAAGAATGGTCACTGTCGTATTTCCAGAGAGGAAATTGAGCAGACTCAGTTAGTCGACCCCGTGAAGAGCCTGCCCTCTGCCATCCTCTCCTGTGTTGCCGAGCAGCACCCTATCACTCAAGGCAATTGAACGTCTCTGAGGGAACCTCTGTTAGCCCCGTGCAATATTTATTACCATCCATCATCCCAAGACTCTCGCTCTACGAGTGAATAACAGTGGCTGCTAAGTTCTGTGTTAAAAAGTTCCCTCACCAGCAACCATTAAGAGGGATTTATGGGAGCAGCTTCCCTGGAAGTGCTGCGGAAGCGAGACGGAGCATGTTTCAGAGTCCCTGCACACCCGCTGGGCTGTGGTACCAAATATGTCATGGATAAAATTCTGACTGGTTGAAGAGCTGCCTGAATTTCTCTTTTTTCATTTCAAGTTTGTCTTCTAAATATGTTTTAGCGCTCAAATTAGTGCACTGGCAGGAAATGAATCTGCAATTTTGCTAACTGATTAACTGTTTAAGTCATTTATCAAGCTAAAATGCCGAACATTTGCTCGTTCCAACCTATTTAATGTGAGGATGTGCTGCTTATCGCTCTTGCATATAATTGCTAAATTAATATTTCTTTTGATTTTGGGCAGTTGGTTGGACATAACAAGCAATAATAAGATGTGACCTTAGGCTGTGTAAAGTTGTGAAGGGAGTTTTTCATAATTTCTTTTGACTTTTTCAATGCTAAGCAATTTTAAACATTCATTAATAGATAATTAAGGTAATCATTCGTTGCAACCCTAGTTTGCTTTACCTAAACAAGCAGAAGATGCAGTGCAATCCTTAGTCATATTACAGTAATGTAACCATACATCACATACCTAATGGATATACAATTTAAATCCAATATTTACAGCATTAAAAAGGCAACAGATGAAGAAAATATCTCTATCTCCTGTGCAGTTATTTCCTTTGTAGCAAGTCTTTCTCACAGCAGAGATAATAACGATAATGATCTAATATTCACCATAGTCTTTAATAAGGATCATCTTATGCATGCATACAGTGCTACTGAGCTGGTAAATCCTGCCCCAATGCCCTTTTGAATGAGAGTGAGTGTGTGTTGTGTAAAAATTAGTATATCTGTGTGTGTGCTCACACTAACTCTCTATATAGTCTTTGATCCTGCAGAGATGAGATAGTCTTTTGTTCTGAGTCTTTCCACTCTGATGAGAGTGTTTGTTTGTCAGAGTTGAAAACAATTGGGATGAATCTGATAGCGAGTGATGGGGCTGCACTGTAAATGAATGCCTCAGTGTGCTCCTTTTTTAGGTCCATTTGAATATGTGTTTTTAATTGGTATCTGAAGGCTAAAACTTCTTCTTTCTGCATTCCTCAAAAGTGTCTGCATGATGTGACTATATTGAGCTGAGGAACCCGGGAGCGGCGGTGTTCATTTGAAGCCCGGTGAACATGCTCATTATCTCCAACCAAAGGCAAGATTGATTTAGCTGAAAGCTGGGGCAATTTTGATAAAAAACCATGGAGGTAGAACTGTAAACATAAGCGGAGGTTGACATTCGAGCCAGGGGGGGCAAAAAACAAAAAAAAAAAAAACTCATTGTAGCAGCTGAGCCCTGGCCTACCACTTGGGGAACACAGCACGAGCACATATGGACAAAACAAACATGCTAAATAAATGTATATGTTTATTTTTAAAGCAGATTTTAAATTACATTGTAACAATTTAACAATCCGCCTTTATGAAATCCAATCGCGGCACGGCTGTCTTGGAACACAATAGACAAATTCAACTAAAATGTAACAGTGAACAATCAGTGTTCGACCTACAGTCTGTTGAGATGCCTCTCCAAACTCACCATAAAACGTTAAGACACGTTAAGAAAAAAGATCCGTATTTTGCCGTAATCCAATGACATGGAAAAAAAAGTAATCCACAGCGATCAGTAGATCCACAAACAGAGTCACGGTGTATCCAGCAAGGCCGATATGAGCGTCACATTCACCAGCCAGCTCCAAACGGGTGAACGAGGCCTCTCCACTTCGCCGTTTAAACAAAGTGGAATAAAACATAGACTATAAAAGTCCAAATCTACACAAAACACGCAATCAATTAGTAAGCTGACAGCAAATTTATATAGGCTACATGGCATTTAGGCAACCTTTTATTGCAATGTTGGCACGGAAAGATGTCCAGACTAGTGCAACAGTAATTTTCATTTTTTGTGTCCTGCGTATGCGTCGACAATGGTCTTAGGTGAACTTTTTTTTTTATTTTTTATATGAAATAAGATGTATTACCTACCACCATTTGGTTGTTTTGTGTTATTTAAAATATTTATAAAAGATCTGGTCATGCCAGACGTAATTATTCCACTCATTTTTGAAACAGTGCAATGTCCCAGTTTCAGCCACCGGGGGGGCAGTGCTCCCCCTGCCCCCCCCGCAAACTCTGCGTATGACTGTAAACTGATCAAGATGGGAATTCTTGCAGCCGATTGCCCTTGGTCAGAACGAATAAGTTCAGAAACCGAGCGCTGCAGTGGAAACTACTCAGTATCTTCGCTACTTAGAGCAACTACAGGCACCATCACTCAGCCGTAGCTACTGTCTTATGGCTTCAAAACTCATCTCACCTTTAGAAATGGTATATTAAAAATGTATCTCAAAGAAACATTTTGCTTGTCATTCCCATTTCTTTGCTTCTCTGTTCTCCTGAGGCACTCTTCATCTTCACTTTTTGGCACATTGAAGTGTGTGTGTGTGTGTGTGGGGGGGGAGGGCACCAGATTCCCCCCTTGTCATTGCTTACTCCTCCATTGCTATAATTTCATTGACAGTGGCAGCGATTGTGTTTTCTGGAGCTACGCAGGGGTAAAGGATAATTGGAGTTGTGAATGTCTTTCTTATGGCAACCGGGAAAGTGGAACCCTGTGCCAGCACTATTCTCTGTACCGTACAAAGGGGCAAGATCCAGCAATAGGGCTTGCTTAAGAGATCTACATTGTTCTCTAACACAAACAGATGTATTTTTATTCTGGCTCAAACTAGTAGAGCTGAACCTCATGTGGTTTTAGCGTTGGCTACCAGATAGGAATTGTTCTGCAGTTATTGGATTGGATCTAACAGTCACTTTGTGCTGGTGCTTTCACCACTCCACATAAGTATCAGGGGAGAGTGAGGTGACCATGTAATAAAGTGGAAATGCATTATCTTTCAGCCATGTAAAAGGTCAAGTAACTCTTGTACATTGGCCCCTGTTGGTGATTTCAAAGTCAGTTATGTTAGCATTAAAGTATGATTTTGTCAGGCAAAGCAGCAGCACAGCAATTATAGTTATTAATTATTTTCTTACAACTTAATACTCTTTCATTTAATGCATATTAATTGATGTGCTCCCGAATCCATACTCACATAATCCACCAAGGATTTCTCAAAGGCATGCACAAAAGGCTTTTATTATCTTAAGGAGGAAGTGGTCTTTTGGGACTTAAAGTGCCCCTGCTCAATTGTGTATTATATTATGAAACAGACGTAAGTGAAATGAAATTACAACATATCATCAGCACGGTGAAGGATCCTATTGAATAATTACCTTGGCAGAGCTATTGTTGTAATGTCGGACTCGTTCTTTTGGATGTTATGTAGGGGGTTTATCAAGCCCTCGTGCAAGGGAGTAAAAAGCAGTTTCAAGGTTAAACTGTGTGAAGGCCAAATGTTTCGGGAGGGTGGATTAATTTCATGTCCCATAATGTAATTTGCAATATCTACTCCTCTCCTGCCCTTGGTTTCTTAGGAGATGTGCTAGCCTGATGAGAGCTGAGGGCAGGGGGGCTGCCGTAACTATCGCCCGCATTTATAAGTGTTTACAGGACTATTAAATGGAATTATGGGAGACTATGCATGGTTACAAATTCACCATCGTTCTCTGACCCCGTCTCATTACTGAATACAAATTCAGTGGGTATCCGCCTGGTGCACCGTAGAGAAAATTTGCTTTCTCTTATACATGCAAGCCTGCACAAACACAGTCACATACATAAATACATACAAACGCGCAAACACAGGATGGGGGGTGATTCCAGGAAAATCACTGTGCATCATTAATTGCAGGGCAGGCTATGAACGAGGGAGAAGGACCACCATGATAACAGCAGCAAGTTTCCTCGCTGCTCAGACGGCCTAAGAAGCCTGCTGTACTCAACACTTTATCACACAGTATCTACAGTTTATCCTCTTGTATCTGCATATCAGCCCAGTTAATCTGTTGAGTTGTCTCATTTTCTGGCAAATTCTATATAATACAAATGTCTTCATAGATATGCGTGCATTTCATACAGCACCATTACCATAGATACATTTTCTACAAGTACACGGAAACATCTCAGTATGTGTGCAATATGAGAAAGTGATACAAATCAGCGGTTGAGGTCAGCATGGGTAGTGTGTGGGTAGGTGGTAGGCTTTTCATGGGGGGTGGTATCATTCATAGCATTTCCTGCCCACTATGCCTACAGTCATTTTACTTGCAAGGTTTAATAGCCATAAAACCCTGAACGTTATGGGTGTTCTATGACATAAACAAAAAAGAAAGGAATTGTAAGGATATAATGTTTAATTTCAGTGAGTTTTTAAATAATGATGAATTTCCATGGATTTGTAATGTTTTGAGGAACATCATGTGGCATACGGATATTGTCTCACTGCTAGTTCTTATGGTAAATTCCAGCAGATTGCGACATATTTTTTCAGGCTGAGCTGCAGCTTATGAAGCTGAAAAACTAAGTAAAGGTGCACTATTAAAAGTTCAAATGTATGCAAATTCACCTGTTGTGCAGTATTTTGGCTTCATCCCAGGCGAGGTAACAGGGCCTAAAGGACAGCCCAACTACACATTTCTTGCCCAGACTTGTTATTTCTTAACATTTCTCCAATGTCTTGTGACCTTAATCGTAGCTAATCCTGTAGTAATTTTTCCTTTTTCCCCCTTCCCTCCCCAATTTGGTCTGGCCAATTCCCCCATACTGCCGCTGTTGTCACTGCTAACTCCACTGACGGCACTGGCAGGGTGTACACAGCCATGTGCCCTTAAAGAACCCCATGACAGCCACAGCCACAGTGAGGGAGGGTGCACAATCCTCCACCCCCACCCTCCAGATCCCACCCACCACCACTGTGCAGGCAACCCAACCAACCAGTATGAAAAAGGACATGAATGCTCACTGGTTTCCTACCTGCAAAAAGTCCCAAAAAAAGTTTGTTAGAATTAAAGACCAACTTATATCTGGAGTTGTAGCTTGTTCTATGTTCTGGTAAGTGATGCTTTTACCTCCTGTGCAACCAATAAGCCCCAACAATTAATTATTTAGTTATCTACCCAAAGAAAGAGCCCAGCGTGCTCTGTCAAGCTCAACCACACATTGTTATAATCCTAGACACCATCAGCAGGACGGTGCTCTGTGACAGTAGGCTTGTACTTGTGGGCAGAATTAAACGACAGCAGTCATGATTCATTTGGCACTAAATCACTTCTCAGATTCAATGTTGTGTACCTTTTGTACAGAGATGTCTGTCTCACACTGTCGGCTCCAATATTGACACAAATGATAAGCAGCTGGAAGCGGAAGGGATTAAATTGAACACAACCAGCCACAACACAAGAGTGCTGAGAAAAGAAGTAGCGGCAAGGTGGTCATGTGGTGAAAGGAGTGGCAAACTCAGACGAGGCAACGTTAAGTGGCCCTTTTACCAAAATTAGAAAAAAGAAAAGGTGCTGTCTGAAGTGGAGAAAATATACTGGAGCAGTCAATAGGTATATTTCCACACAGTTAAAATCAGCCTTTTTTGAGTTTTAAGTGTTGTTCCTTGAATGTTAGCAGCTTTCCTAAACAGTGCATTAGGTTTGCCACTGCGGGCTGTATCCTCCAACTGCACAGTTGTAAAGATGTACACACTGTGACAGGTGCAGTTTACGGTTGGAGTGTTGGTCGAGTAAATGTAGGCAAACTAGGGTTGAGTACAGATGTCGGTACTTTCCCATTGCGATAACAAAAATTTATTTCAGGTGTAAAAATAATTCTAAACCTATTTACTTAGAACATTATATTATTTATTTAGGGCATTTTACACACGCCACACAAAATACAACACCTCCCTCTCCCCTCCCAAACCCGTCTCTACAACCTATCAAATCAAATAATTATTAATTTCTTACACTGCACTAAAACTTTTATTCTTGTAATTGTATCTTATTTTATTTTTTATTTTCTATCTTTTTTTAATTACGCTTTAATGTTCAATTTAAAGCACTTTCCATTGCCTTGTGGCTGAAATGTGCTATAGAAATAAAGTTGCCTTGCTTTACAATCTCCAGCCTGTCAGTCAGTCAAAAGGGCAAAGAGAACACTCCCTGTCTGTCTAATGGCGCTTACCCACTGCTAGTACCAGCTCTACTCGGCTAGGCTTGACTCGACTCAACTGCGGTGCCGTCCACCTTTTTCCATTGCAGATTTAGTACCGCCTCTTGCTTGAGGCGAGCGTGGCTGATCGTCATAGCGACGCCGCAGGAAATTGCCATGACCTAACGCGACACACACACACACACACACACACAGAACGTCGAAGGTGTGTTGTTTTTGATTCTCTGAATGTGGCTGTTGCGACAGCCAGAGGACAAATTTTGTTTCAAAAGAAGCTGGAGGCAGCAAAAAAAAACACCACTGGCTAAACTATTTAAAAATGGCGGGGTTTTTCAGGACACCCCCGTCTGTCGCTAGCAATGATGACGCAGTGATTAGTGACGATTCCCTCCGACCAATCAGTAGTCTGCAGGTTTTCACGTCACCTTTTGGTATCGCCTCAGCTCGCTTGGAACCTCAACGGAGGTGGTACTAAAAAAAAAGTACCTGTTGGCAGGTACCAGGGACTTTTTTTCACAATGGAAAATCAAAAAAGGCGAGTAGATACGAGGCGATTTGAGCAGGTACCATGTAATGGAAAAAGGCCATAAGTGGAAGTGTAACTGCACTGCGACCGCTTTCGGGCTCGCCATTAATATTATATTGCGTGGCGTTTTGAAAAGTCTAACCACACTTGGAACTGATTTACCGGCATTGCCGTGACTCACTGTGACTTAAACAAACTGCCGAGGCGATGTCATTTCGTACCGTCCGCACAAAAAAGTACCGGAGTCGGTACCCAGCCCTAAGGCAAACGTATGCATGCTTGGAAATTGGTTTTCCACTTTTGCTTTATACTGTATGATGCTATTGTGTCAAAGTAGTGAATACGTGTCGAAACTGAATTCTCCTCCTCTTGTTTTTTCTATTTGCATGCATTGTCCATGTCACAGTGGCTGCTTTAGTTTCCCAGCTATATCTCAACTTGTTCCCCTGTGAAAGGAGCAAGGAGTGAATTGCATACAAATGCTCTTCCAAGTGTCCGTTGCAACATGTCTTAGGATTTAAAACCTCTCCCAGGACATCCACTGTGTACTCTGCTGGGGATGACCTTCCCACCTTTTACATGCGCATACAGCACAAAAACATGTCTTTCCTTTGGCTGTAGTGCAGTCATTGCTCCGTGCGTCAAGCAAGTTGCTGTTCCTCTTTTTCCTGGTTTCCAGGATAGGCTATATTTCATTGAACTCAGTATCACCTTTCCTTGCAGTGAGTGAACTCAATCTTTTTATTTTCAGATTGCCCTCTCTCCCAGTGCAGATGCAGTCTGATGCAGAGCTGAAGATAGGTTTGTTTGCATTTCTCACTGACTTCCTACTTTGGGCAATTGTTAAAGCGTATTCAAACTATAGCAAAAAAAGGTTGTTCCTGGTTACTTTACTTTTTGCCTACCATCCTACAAAACTCTGCTTTATTAAAGCAAGCTCACTTACCAGGTACCCTGCAGCATTGGGCTTATTGCGATTTACCTACCCAGATTTTAGTTATTGCGGTTGTTAAAACTTTCTAAAATTATACAAGCCTGCCTCAAAGTTGTGAAAACACCCCATGTGGGGCCTTGGCATTTAAAAGGCCTTCTAGCTGGACTTTTTGGTTTGTATTGTATCCTCTTTGTGTACCATATAGCAACACCAACACAGCCCTGTAGTGCTGTTGTTTTCCTGAATGCGGTATGTTAGGAGAATGCAGGTCTGCTCTCTCACGCTTAATCTCTCGTACTCTCTTGCTTTTCCTCCTCCTCTGCACATATCTATCTCCATTCCCCCTCCACCCAAGTGACGGTCTCATTGCTTATATAATGTCTCTAAACATTTGTGCAGCATTAGGGGAAGTCGGGCATGCCAAAACTGTGCAAAACGTCCCTCTGTGCACCCCATAGAGGTGGGACAGATGGCAACCCTCGTTTTCAGTCTTGTAAACTGCCTGTGACAGGAGACATGGCGCATTCACAGCTGAACTAGGGCAACACTAACTAAGGCTTTACAGACAGTGGTGGACACAGTTGCATGCACACTCATCAGTGAGATGCTTATTATCTCATCTCAGTTTGTGTCTCACTGCATTGTTTTTGGCTGTTAATTACAGCATGGTGTTTATTGATTATAGATTCATGGGAATGTTGATGATCACTGTTAATGCACCGTCGTGTTGCTCCAGCACCTGTGATCCAGGTTGTAGCTCACCTATAACAAAGGCTATCAGATTCTCGCATTAGATAATCCATCACGATGTTAAAGAAGGTGACCTGGAGTTGCTTTCTAATTCAGTCGTTAATCACCGCCACAGCAGAGTGTCGTTCTTTGTTCCCCTCTTAACAACTCTCTGGGCAGAGTCCATTACTGAGTAAACAGACAGTGAAACATAGAAGAAATGAATGAAGATGCCCAGTGTAGAACCCCCAGAGGTGAGATCAAATGGCAAGCTCGGTGATGATGAGGGATGTTTATGGCTGGCACTCTATTAAGAGGAGGCTCTTCCCTGCTGGCGCATAATGAACATCTACCTTGTGAAATGGTTGTTCTGAGGCTTTTTCCTTCCACTGAATTACCGGTCATTTTCATCAGAACGTGCACTAATTGCTCTCAGCGGCGAGTCGGAGGAAGGGCCACTGATGGAGAGAATGAGTTTTAGGGTATCTTGGCAAGGTGACTGGCTTATGGCAACATTAGCCATGTTGATTTGAATAAATCTCCCAACGCCATATTTCCCCCTTTGTGTGTTAATGAAAGCCAGTTATGTCCTTGGAGGATGATATTTCAGGCCTGAACTCTTCTTCTTTTTTCTGTGTACACAGTAACGCCTCCTCCAGATGTCCCCCACTGTGGGAGGCTGTGAGGCACATGCAAGAGGCTTACTGCCAGAAAAAACACACACACACTCACACTCACACACACACACACACACACACTCACACTCACACTCACACACTCACACACACAGGCCAATCACCTCTGGGGGACACTTCAGCTGACCTGTTACGAAATAAAATGAGAAACCATAGCAGAAATAAGACTGCAGAGCAATTGTATGTTGTTTCTATCAAGAAGAGAGTTAAATAGTTAAATATTGCTGACAAGAAGGGCAGTGTGTGTGTGGTGGGGAAGAAAGGAAAAACATCTCCGAAAGGAGAATGTTTTCGGAAACCACAGACAATGTACCATCTGCACACAGCGGGGTGTGTGAGCGACACTGGACTACTGCTGTGAGGAACTATTGCATTGTTATTAAATGGCTGTTGCCTCACTGGCAACCATATTAAAGCATCAGATCCTTTGCCTGATGCAAGGCAACGAGAAAGAGAGGGGGAAGTTTAAAAAAAAAATGAAAAAAAGCTCAAAACCAGCCTGGCCGTCTGGACATGGTGACACGATGTGCAGCTGCGATGGCACTGATTAGAAGATGGCAGTACACAATTCTTCATAATAAAAAAGCAGAAAAGCCGCTTTTTTTGATTCATTCTTCCTGTCTTTCTCCTCTAACCTCCCTCTCCCCGCCCACCACCTTTATTGGCTCAGCATCTTATATTTTTTTAGAGAGAGAGAGAGAGAGAGAGAGAGATTATTAGCGAGAGGACAGCTTTTTTGTACTTAGAAGCTGTGTCTTAAGAAATGTGAATATATCCGCTCAATCCATTACCTTGTCAGGTCTTGTTGTGGGAGTCAGATGTTCTTTTTATATTAAACTTTTCCTTACGCTCACCATGGTAACTTAAGTCACTCTGTACCCCTCGAGCAGTTCAATTCAAAATCAATTTAATTTTGCACTTGCTGAAAAGTTGTGTCTCTCTTTTCATGTCTGACGAGTCTGGATCCACTCCTGCTTTAGCAGCATGTTGACTTATTGATGCTCTGTGCCCTTTGTGCACACTGAACTAGTGGCAGACAGTGCATGAAATGCCACTGAGTAGTAAGAGTTGATTAGCTCCCCTTGCTCTACCTCATCTCATTCCCTCACACTCAGGGCAGTGAAAGGACTCTTGAGATTGTGCACTCTGCTAACAGTTTCTTGTTAACTTTCTTTGTGCCCAAGGTTATTAAATGCACAGTCACTGAGTTCTTGTCTCTGTCTTATGCCAAGCATTCTGTGCAGCTTCTGTTTAGATTGAATATCTATGAAGAGATTATTTTCTTTTCTTTAAATGTTTTTGACTCTGAACAAAAAAAAAACATTCTGTCCAGACAAGATTAGTTGTCTCTCGTGCATCCCCTCAGGCTAAAAGGCCAGAATGGGACATTTCTGTTCAAATAGTTTTTTTTTTAAATATCCATTGTAACTTCACCAGTTTTTTTAACTTTACATTGTTAAATGTTACAGTGTTTCTACATTACAGTCTCAGGTTTAGGATCCAGATGCAGCACTTGTGGCAGAACTGGTTTGATTGAGGACACAGCATGTTCAGGCAGAACATGGCAGAGGAGGCAGAACAGGCAGAGGAGATTAGAGATGATTTGATGCCATTATAGGAACCAGTTATGAACTGACCACTGTCTTTACCTGTCCTGGGAAAAATCCCAGTCCAAAATTGGACTGACGTCCTCAGTATTCCAACTAGAAGTAAATGACCGGGTAGAAAAATAAACGCATGCATGCATATTGAGCAATACTTATAGAATTAATTAAAAACGTCAGTAGCACAGTCAGTTCTCTCCCTTCTCCAGCAACTGTGCGAGGAGTGAATGGTGACTGCCCATAAATGTGCATGTACGGTTAAAATCCTTTGTTTTCCTGACCAAAGTTTCCAAGGGCCTGCTTTTTTGAGACCGTCATGAGGGAACCTGACATTTGGAAAAGGTCTATTAGGAGGATTTGTTTGGGACAGCTTCAAATTACAGTGGCACACAGGGAACGGGAGCGATAGAGGGATCGAGGAAGAAAATGGCTCTTGCTTATTTAAATGTCACTTCTACGAGGTGAATGCATAAGCCCTTCTTTTTTTAAGCATTACATGGGCATTTCTCACAATGGAAAAACATTTCTTGTCATGTTTAATTCTGCATTTGTGTCTCTCTGTCTTTCTGTTTGGCTCTGTCTGCATTATTGGCAGCAGGCTTTAAGCCTTGTGAAGCTTTGCCAACATCTTGACACGAACCACAAACCATTCAGTTTGTTTTGTGTAGGTAGTGACTGAAGGACCAATCACTCTGGTCTTATTTGGATTTTAAGGTTTATGTTGGACTGTATATGCAGCAGTGTAAAATACATATTCATTTTCAGGCTCTCTCACTCTCCGTCCAAGTGCAGGAACAAAGCAGAAAAGTAAGAAAGGAATAATTTTAAGTCAAATCTGGGGGAGGAAAGCAGACAAGGAAAATAACAGATAAGTGTGCTGCGATTTCTGTATATGTGGAGTGATTTCTCTTATGCAAGGTTTTTTCAACAAAAGCTGTTATTTCTTGTCAGCACTCAGCGCACTTATGAGTGCAAGGGGGGCTCTGCCTGTTACTGACCTTTTTAACATGATGAGAAGACCGAAATACACTGAATATCCCTCGGTGATGATAGTCAAATGTCACTCAAACTAAAGGACTGTAGCCAGACTCTTCGTACTGAGCTTCCAACAATAGTAAGGAGAAGGAGGTGCAGAGCCCTTTATCTCTTTTCCTTGACAAATAGCTGATGACACTGTTGGATTAAGCCCTCACATGTCATGCCAGCTGCTGGAATCAGATGACAAGTACCTCCATTTCTACGTGTCTTAATCTGTTTCAGACGCTTCCAGCTTCATATATAACTGGAATATTCATCACCCAGACGCCACCTCCAAATGTCAATAAATTATGTGACTTAAGTGATGCCTCAGCTTGACAACTGGTTTCCTGAAAGGCATTTGCCCTTTTGCCTACTTTTTCCTTTTGCCCTACTGACATGACACATTTTATGGAAGAGCTGTCTGCGAGTGTATCAGAAGGACTCGGGGCTGTACATCGCAAAGCTGCTTCTAAACTTCAGTCTGCACAAGTTCCCACAGTGCCAAATACAGACGTTTAAACTCTTGCTACTACAAACGGAGCATATATTTCAACAGAGGTATTTCCCATAATTAAACTAATGCATAGGAGAGTATGGTGGGGTGGCTCCCCTGATTAATGGAGCAATTACATAATCCATTACACTGAATTATGAATGTGCTAATGATGAGCTCATGTTGGGTAATGATTCCTGGAGTTTGCTTGTGTAAAATATGAAAAGGAAAGCGGAGAGGGCTGTCTGTTTGCAGAGGTTCCTCTAATCACTAGGAGGTAGCGCTACGGAGGAAAAAGAGATGTGCGACTTCCTACGGAGAGTGGCTGTTATGGGTCATTGCTTCCTGTTGTAGAAAGAACGCCTCCTACTGTTCCCACTAAGACTGGTTGTCGTAGATTTGAGGATCTCCTGCTATGAAATACTAAAGGCCATACAAATCTGAATTCATGTTTTTTATGTAATTGTTTTGATGGGGACATAAAGTATGCAATTAAGTAAAAAGGACTTCATAAAGGATGACAGTTGGCGACTGAGCTCTGTCATAATCTCCTTGGCCAAAACCGTTATTGGCTCTTAAGCAATCATTTCTTCTTTTACATTCTCGTCTATTTGCTGGAACGTGCCTGGACGTGTTGTGCAGCAGACGTCTAGAAATAGCTCATATCCTCTGAACAGTCTTGAATATCTCCATAATACCAATCATTTGTTTAGTAGTAAACATCAGCTGGATACTCATTATTTCATTGATCTGTGGATCGACTAATCGATTCAGCACCAGCTGATACTGTATTTACCTGGGTAGTGACAGTGGCCATACCTGCCTTTATGCCAGATGATCAATTCATTTTTTGAATCAAGACTATGTAACTTTTGCAAAACAACCTAAAACATAGTAGCACAATTAGAGGAGAGTCATATTCCAGCAAACTGCTTGGTAATGTCCGTTACACAACAATACCCACCTAGCATAAGTTTGCTAACATTAGCCACCATAAGCTGCTGTTCATACCAGACCAAGTGAGACTGTAACAACAAAACCCCTGAGTGTAGTGAATTGGGCAAGGGTGGAATATATTGCTTATGAATTTGATTATTTATTTGTAAGAAGAATGTGTTTATTCTACTTTTACATGCTGCATAGTTTTGCTTTAAACATGAGTGTACCATTAATAATGAGCACAAAAGCAGTGCTGTTACAATTTGTTTACCATACTGGTTCCACCTTATCTTGTTGAATCGAAAATGATTAGGAGTAGAAAGGAACAAATTGGTGTCATGGGGGGAAAAAAATTGTTTTCTCACCTGTGTAGATAAATATGTAGATAACATTAACTCTTACACTTGACAGATGAGTTATTGGCAACTGATATAATTCAACAGATTGTGTGAAAAGAAGATGCCTATAGTACTTATAGCACGGTATGTTGTACATGTCAGTGTTCTCACATGCTTGTAAATAATCTTGCAAGGACATCTACATGAGGCACTCATGCAGCATGTCTGATGTTCAAACTGGCATCCAGCCTCTCTTGTGCTCAGTTTGGTATCACTCCGGTTACATACTCATAGTTAAAGCAGCGTAACACTAACATAAAATGCTCCGTGTGCAGAAGGAATTCTGTTGATTTAAAAGAAAAAAACCTCAAATATAAAAATTCTGGAGTCACAAGACACCTGAACTGCAAGTTGTGCTTCTGTTTGTTACATATTAAATTAATCTGTCTGACCGGTTATTCAGTTGTGATTTTTTTTGGCAGTTTTGGATGCTGCAGTTATGTCACAATTTTTGATATGTTGTTGTATCATCTAGTCAAATGATAATCTTTCTTTGAGTATTTGACAAGTCTTCCACTATGCGCTCATTTGCAATGGTATTGTATTTACAGACGTGCTTTAAAATCATGTGAAGGAGGAAGAGTTGGTGTGCCACTCATGTCAGATTTTACACAACGGTTATTGCTTGTGGCTGATGAAATATATATTTATTTTACAGCGTTTAAACCTTTCTCTTGCGTTTTCAAGGGCTTCATTGCTAATAGTTCCTTCAAGCTATCTTTTTACACGCACTGCAGATTTCCTTTGGTCAAAATCTGACCCCAGTAGTACACACTTCTGTTGATTATTTGCCTAAAAGTTAAGATAGGGTAGCGATGCCACACTAAATCCCATACTCAACAACCAATCAGACAGCTTCCATGACTTTGCTTCTAAACTGTCTGCCAAGTACTTTCCCATTATACGGTCACCTGCTGCCACAGGTAGTGGTGGTCATGATCTGTGGATGCAACCTACAGTTCTCGTTTTATAGCCTTTCTGTCATATATATATATATATATATATATATATATATATATATATATATATATATATATATATATATATATATATAGTATATATATATATATATATATATATATATATATATGTGTATGTAGTATGTATATATATATATATATATATATATATATATATATATATATATATATATATATATATATATATATGTATATATATATGTATGTATGTATGTGTATATATATATATATATATGTATATATGTATGTATGTATGTATGTATATATATATATATATATATATATATGTATGTATGTATGTATATGTGTATGTATATATGTATATATATATATGTGTGTATGTATATGTGTGTGTATATATATATATATATATATATGTATATGTATGTATATGTGTATGTATATATGTATATATATATGTGTGTGTATGTATATGTGGTGTATATATATATATATATATATATATATATATATATATATATATATATATATATATGTATGTGTGTGTATATATATGTGTGTATGTACAAACAATGATGTGGAAGATTAAAGAGTGCAATCTTATATCCTCTCCTTGATGTATTATACTGTCCTTTTCATCTCTTTATGGGCAGACAGATGGCGGTTGCTAAGTTCACCTACCACAGACTTTATGAAGTACAGTCACATCGCAGTCTATCTAGTTTGAAGTATTCTGCTAAAAACGTGAATCTACTGAGTATTCTTGTGTGAATTCATGAATGTTTATATGGCATCTCTGGAGAACTAGAGTTAATTGCAAAAAACAAGTTTTAATTGGGCTTGTGTTTACAAAATGTTGCCTTCATGCCCTAGTTGCACATACAAGAATAAATGGGTTTCTCAGGAGATTTATTTGTTCCTCTCCAAGTGTATTATATACATGGTGTTATGTATATGTATTACAGAATATATTTTTGTCTTGATGCAGCTCTGTGTGCAACGATAATGTCTGTTAGTCCATAATATGCACCGGTCCTCTTTAGTTGCGATGATTGACACCCATTATTTTTCAGCCCACAGTGTCTGTTTTAGGCTTGCGGCAGATGTGTCTGCATTAGATGGGGTTCATTTGAAGTTCAGCATGTGAGTCCATTTTCTTAGGTAAACAAACCAGCCAGACTCCCAACTTCTAGCTGGGGACATTTATCTGCTTATCTCTGATAGAAAATTGTCTTCTTTTCATAGTGTTTGAACTCTCTCCATGCTTTCTCAGGGTAACTTGCTGAAATGTTTGTCTATTTTGAGAGAGAGGTGTACCGTGTGCTACCCAGTGAAAGGATCTCAAGCTTGAAAATGAATTACGCGTGTACTATTTAATGTGGAAATATTTGCTACAAGAGAAAAGCAAAATCCTTATTTAGTTTCAAATAAAGCAGTAAAAGCTTGTGACTGGTGGAAAAACGTGTCTCCTCTCCAGGTAGAACCTGGGTGCACTGTTTATTACTTTGCAAAGAGGGGAAACGTAATGAGAATTTTAACGATAATTTGTGTTAGTTTGTGTACTGTGCGTATACTTGTTGTAGTCCATCCAAGCATCTGTTAGCTATTTTGTTATTTTCTCTGTGTGTGTTCCTTTGTGCTGCCCCTTTCAGATATGCACTTTATTACATAAGCGTGCATTTCGGCTTTATTTTCATATAAGCACCAGATACATTCTGTAAAAAAAACAAAGGTGGTCTGTTTGTCTGGCTAGGTAGCAGTCTGAATTGAATGTGATCACATTAAAGACAAAAGTACAGCATGTGTTTAAATGTGTAGTCAGAGAGATAGTGAATGGGCATCTTATTCCGCATTCTTAGGAGCACTAATGCATTCACCTTATGCACCCTGAAAAAATAAATTAATTTAATAAACCACAAATAAACCAGTATTGTAATTATTCGCCATTTAAGTTGTTGAGGAGATTCTTCTCATGTCAGATCAGTCTCTAAAAATGTGTTTTCATTGATTTTATTTTCCCCTTGCAGCACAGGGCAAAAAAGGATTCGAAAAACCTTGCAAACCCACATTAATCATCGGACCTTCAGTCTCCCTCCCTAAATGTGTAACTTCCTACAGTATGACTTCTACACTAGTTCTGCCACCGTGCTGAAAAGGAGAAGGGGCTTTTCCCCTTTTCTTACATCCCTGATGCCAAATGTCGCTTGTCGGTCATGTTAGGTTTTAGGCAGTTATGTAATAGATTAATCGAGACCTATGTCTCAAAAAGCTGTTACTTTACCAAATAGCTGAAGCTACAGTAGCTTCTATGTGTAAAATATGCTCATCTGTAATGCCGGGTTCTCCCTGCTCTCCATGCTGCCAATAGCAAATCCTGCTCTGGTCGTTAGAGTGGGCCTCTGGGCCCTGGGCCGTCGGATCTGCCTTGGTCTGCTCTGCTGGCTGCATTGGCCCTGTTGTGAAATTTCAAATGTGATCAGTCAGCTCCATTAGGGCTTGGACTGGGTGCCGTTGGAGACCTAACGGCCCAATCCCTGGCTGCACCACCCAGGAGATGATGTCCAGGGATTGGTCAGAGCATGGAGCGTCTGATGCCTCGTATTACTGGGAGCGCAGCCACGGTGCCTTGTTGTTGTGGTATCACAGTCTTGTTTACCACGTTCTCGCTCAAGCTTAGATTGTACATTGAACAAATTAAACATGTTAGATAGCAGAGGATTATGTAAATGCCAATGTAGCACACTGTTATGCTTCTGCTCATTTTATTTCATTTGAGTCACTTTTTTGGATAATAATCTGAGTTAAATCACAGTCTTATTACATGTATTTCACATTAGTGCTCCTCTCTGGACTCCTCCCTGCCTAGTGCTTTAACAACATAGTCATTAAGTGATGACAAATGGCTCTCCTGACCAATGGAAGAGCAGTAGGCAAAGATTGAAAGGAAAGCAGAATATTTAACCAGATTTTGGAGACAATTTGTAAGATATATTGAGCGTACAGATGGGAGAGAGGTGGATAATGCTGCAGAAGTGGTTCAAGATGTATCTATGGAGGATTTGATTTAGATTTTCAGTGCAAGACTGGGCTGCTGTTGTCCATTGTAACAGCCTTGAGCAAGCTACAAACTTCTTAAAGCTACCTTTTATGTATGTCTACAGGGGGTGAGTGTTAGATACTCGAAAGATATGTTTTTAGTAAAATATCACTTTAATCCATCATGTGACCCCTCTTGCATCCCACTGTGGCCAACTACAGCAGCTTTAAGAGTTCTGGAGTGTGAAGTGGACTTAAAATGTGGGAGATAAGAGTGTATCTTACCATAGAAGAAATACAAGCCAGAGAAAGGTTTAGCAAATATAACTGATATTTAAGGCATTCATTTGTTTGTGTTGTGCGAGTTTGTATAATTTACGGACTTGACTTTTGTCCGTGGCAGACTTGTGAGTGTCTGACGCGGCCATGCTAAGTGATTCATTCCCCTCCAACATCCCAGTGTATTTGCAATTAATCCTCTCATGCTGCTACAGTTACGTACCTGGGGGTTGTTATTGTTTCTCCTCAGAAATGTACCTTTGGGAAACAGATTATTTTCTTTTTTTGCATGGCTCTGTTCATGAAAAATGGATGAATGTCAACTTGGTGGCCTCCTGTAACGATAAGGACATAAACAAAAGGTTGGTGACACCTGGGCCAAATTGACCTTTTGTTTATCAGAGTGAGAGGGGAGAGAGAAAGGAGAGAAAGTGAACTGTCGGTGTGACGCAGTCGACCAGAGTCAGAAATGCACAGATAAAATCTGCTGTCAAAGGTCGTGAGCTCTCGTTTTAGACTCTCTGATTCTATGACTAGTGTGGAGGATGCAGCTCTTTCTATGGAAAAGTGGAAGCTAACAACTGTGCTTACACCACAGCACAAGTCTTCTCACCTGTC
Source organism: Sander vitreus (assembly GCF_031162955.1). Lineage (NCBI taxonomy): Eukaryota > Metazoa > Chordata > Actinopteri > Perciformes > Percidae > Sander > Sander vitreus. Next base: position 9,458,668 of record NC_135875.1, read on the forward strand.
TGCTTTGCATAAAATCAACATGGCTCCCTGTCAGTATGTTGCTCTGTAATTAACCTGCAGAGGCCCAAAACGGATGCCCTCTGAAAGGCTTCATTAACCTGTGCCTAAGAGGCGGCCATTGTCCTCTGGCTCCCATGACCTGCACTAAGCGACCACAATACCTGACACATTTTCTCAGCTATAATGGCTGGCACAGAAACAAACCCACCTGCATTTTATATTCGTGGAAATCTTTTTCGGCAAACATGAGCAGGGCCTTGCTGAAATGATTAGTCCATTGAATTGAAATTTAATAATCAATCATTTGGTTTGCTGTTTTTGTTAACACAAATCATTTATCAAGCAAAAAAGGCAAACATTTGGTGGCTCTAGCTCTTCAAATGGAAGGATTTTCTGCTTTTCTTCATAGATCAACTACCGTATATTTGGGGTTTGGACTCTTGGACAGTTTTAATGGACAGTTTTCACTATTTTGCAACATTTTATAGACTAAACAGTTAAATAAAAAAAAAAACTAATTGATGATTCAAATTCATTACATAGTTGCAGCCTAATCACTCTACCTCTCGGCTCAGCTGATGGAGTGAGCAGCAGCTGCACGCATGCAGTTTTACTTCACCATTTTGAACTTGAGGTAGAACAAAAGTCAGGCTTCGTTAGGTGAGAGAACATGTAATTTTGTGGCGTCACCCTCATGCACTATACTCCTCTCATCCCCGCCCAAATTAAGCCGTCTTCTTCTTCCTTAGTCAGCTTGATGTTTGAACTGTATTTTTCACAACATCAGCATGCAGCACTGGCAAACCAGGACCCAGGGGACTCGGGGTGTGTGTGTGTGTGTGTGTGTGTGTGTGTGTGTGTGTGTAAGAGAGAGAGTAAGGACCCAGGGAACTCGGGCTCTGTAGGAAGAGAGACTGCAAGGCTTGTCTGCAGTCAGTTGGAGTAGCCTGTATGTGTGTCATCTCCTGATTGCAACACCAGCTTGGCCCACTTCTGCCTGACCGACTAGACTCTACAGCTCATCTGGGCTCTTCCCGCTTGTCTCTTTGTGTTTAATTTGCTCTTCTCTCCTACTCGTTCTCTCTCTTCCCTGTGTGGGGTCTAGTTTTCATGTCTCTTCTCGACAGTCAGAACAGAACTACCAAAGGTCGCCAAGATGTAGAACGTCCCAGGTGAATTAGGCAGAAGGTATTGGCTAACAGCCAGCGTATACTGTACAATGAATCAGACAGGACTACCCAGAACGCATTCACTCTCATAGAGTTCATATCCACACCAGTGCACGCATATGTGCACATCTAGGTCAGAGAGTGAAAAGGGAAGAAAAGGGAGCCCTTACTAGGGCTGCACAATATATAGTTTTTTTTTATCATCATTGCAATATCAACTGATGCAATATCTATATCGCGAAAGGCAGCGACATATTGCAATAGACACTCAGAGATTTTTTGTGTTAGTTGAAAGAAAATATTAGTACAAAATTACAATTACACTTACACGCCCAGATAGCTCAGTTGGTAGAGCAGGCGCCCATATATAGAGGTTTGCTCCTCGACGCAGCAGGTTCGACTCTGACCTGCGCCCCTTTGCTGCATGTCATTCCTCCTTTCTCTCCCCTTTCATGTCTTCAGCTATCCTGTCAAAATAAAGGCCGAAAATGCCCAAAAAATAATCTGAAAAAGGTGACGTTTATATTCAATTCAATGTTCAATTTGTTCAATAAAAGAATGTTGGAAGTGATTTCCTTTCGTTTGTTTTAAATTCAACAAGCCATTTGTTGTATTTTAGCAGAATACTGAAAGCAGCACACATGCAGAACTGAGTACACATTAATATCTGTTTCTTTATCGCAAGTAATATCGTTATCGCGATATTCAACGTTATCGCACATCGCAACAATGTTATCGCATATTTTCCTCCTCTGAGACCTGTGCTGAACAATACGGTCTCCCCACTCATTTATAACTAAAACACAGTCACAGATGATACATTAAGCTTGACATGTAGGGAGGCTGTCAGACCTTTCAGCCCATGTTTTGGACTGCATTCTCATTTACTGCCAAGGATGGAGTGCGTAATGCATAGAATGATGCTGTCAAACGTCAGGTAGCTGGGTGATGCAGCTTAAATCTCACAGACTGTGTTTTTATGGTATGGGATAGTATGAGATTTTAATAGGCCTGAGCGGAGTAGATAACACACATTGAAATATAATCACCTTTTTAAGTTGATATAAGGAATATTAGGGAACACTTGCTTTTTACACATCCAGCATCCAGTTACCGAGCAACATTAGTATTCATTTGGATTTATGTTTGTGTCCACCTGATGAATGCAACTCTAGTATTTACTCTTCTTTTAGCTCTGTTTTTGGTCTCTACCATCTCCTGATGGAAGTGTCTGCTTATTTAGCTGCTAAATGCTCCATTATGTTCACCAGCTAGTTACTAACTGTGTCTCTCTGCTGTTTGGCGCTGAGCAGATAGTGGACAGTGGGTTTTTACGGCGATTACTCTGAAAAAAACCCAGCTGCCTGCTGTGGTTGGCGCTGTGAGAGTGAATCAAAACAGTAAAGTTGCTTGCCGGACAGCTAAATAATTCAATCTGTAAAGCAGTGGGGAGATGCAGATCCGGTTGACAATTCTCTTCATCAGTACAAACGACACCTTACATATTGCCACATTGTCATTTCATACAATGACAATACAATGTTTATAAAGCTGCTTTTTTAATAAAAAATAAATAAAAAAAAGATGATTGACTCTTGGATTGCAGTATTTCTTGCCTCACATTTATTAAAAAAAACAACCCTTTTTGGGTTTGACATTTGAAGGTTTCAGCGATGAAGCAAGAGGTGTTTTCATTCAGTCGGGTGTAGGAAGGGTTCATGTCAATGACTCCGTGAAGGAGAGCACTTGTCAATCATTTGTTGTACAGCAGAACTGAGAGTGAGGCTGGTCCGTGAAAATACATGTTGAGCCTTGACAGACCATATTAAGCAAAGCAGAATTGGTTGGATTTGCAAGACAGCATGTCACACTCTCACTGCCTAGATTTGGGAATGATTGGTCAGGCTGGGTTTCAAACTTAAGTACTTTTTGAATACTGACTGAATTTATCACTTTTTATCACAGTTCGTGCGTGATTATTTCACTACTATGTCAATTGCATTCTGCATTGTATGAATGTTATATATTTTTTTGTTAAATGAATAGTCCATTTTAGGATTTATTTATTTGCTTTCTTTGCAAGAAATAAATAACCACAATACTTCAATATAAGGCTATAGTCAGTGGTTAGCTTAGCAAAAAGACAGTCCAAAGGTAACAAAATCTGCCTCCAAGCACTTTTGAATCTTGCTAACTAATGTTAACTAATGTTACAACTTGTTTGTTTAATCCTTACAAAAAAACGTTTAATGAAGTTTAAAAACAACAGGCTGCAATTTTGGGTAGCTATTATGTGTCACACTTTTTCTTGGCCAGGAGCAGTGACTTCCTGGAGTCTTGTCGTCGCCGTGGGGTTTCCTCCCTGTTTCTAGTCTTTATGCTAAGATAGGTGAACTGTCTCCTGGCTGAAGCTTTGTGTTCATCCTACAGACATGAGAGCTATGACGAGCTTCTTCTCACCTAACTCTTGGCAAGAAAATAAATAAGCGCGTTTCCAAAAATGTTGAACTATTCCTTTAAGACGAGACCAATGAATTTGAGAAGTTGTCGCATACATTTTGCTATCATGGCCAAAACCAGGGTATCTTGAAAAAAATAATGCCTGGAGATGGCATGAGCAGGCAGCTCACACTCTGCTCACACACATCACTAGGTAACTAGAAAACAGTGTCAGAATGATGGAGACTATGAACATGCCATCTTCGTCCTTTGTGTGTGTGCTGACACGTGCATTGCCTCTGTCCAGGGCCTTCCCCACGCCCGTGGCCAAAACTGTCACTCCGAGCTCATTATGCCATTAGCTGCCTCAAGCCTCAGTCCATTTGCTGGGCAGGGAGTGTGACGGAGCCCTTTCACAGGGTCACCCCTCCTGCTGGAGGCCGGTCAGCTGAGGTGTGTGTGTGTGTGTGTGTGTGTGTGTGTGTGTGTGTGTGTGTGTGTGTGTGTGTGATGAGCGAGGGAGTAAGAGAGACTCACCTCAAACTCTTGAGAATGTATTTGACACTAATGATTTAGCATAGGATGTGAGCTGTTATGTGTTATAATCACTCTATATATATATATATATATATATATATAGGATTTGCACTGCTCCGCATTGTCTGTTGTAATATCTCTCACAGACAATGTACAGATCAAGAAGATGGATTCATTGTTTGCTCTGCTGCTAAGCAGTAAAAGTATACCCTTTAAGCGTAGCTCACTAAACCTCCTAAATCAAGTCTAATGAGGTATCTGTCATTTTAGCATACATATACAGTCTCCGAGAGGTGATGCCTCGGTCCAGGAGGGGTTAATCCATCAGAAGCAAGTGTTCCTGTGTAGCTGAAGTATATTCCCTAGGCCTTTCCCGCATATCCAGAGGACGACCAGCTTATTTTCTTTGCATATTAAAAACTGCCTTGAGAGGTGGCAGGCAGGGCCTCAGGAGGATGGGGCTCGCGGGGGTGGGGGGAAGAAAAAGTGTGAAGACAGAAACTGGAGTGGAGAGGAGGGGTGGGGTCTTTTTTTCCTCCAAATAAATGATTAACTAAATACATCCCCCATTCCTGTCCATTTTGAAAGAAGGGCCAGCTTTGATCTCTGGGGCCCTTTGAAATGATCTGAGGAATGGGAGAGAGGGTTGTGAGGGAGGGGCAGGGGGAAGTGAGAGAGACGGGGACAGGAAACGCCACACCTCCCTGTCTGTTGAGGGGAGACATCACAGGTATAGATGCAGAGAGAGGAGACAGAGAGAAGCAAAGGGAGAGGTTTGTACAGTTAAGCTTTTGGATGATAATAATGTGCTGGGAGTTGTTGTGCAGCAGCGGCTGTGGGGTGAAGGGAGCTGTTTGAAGGCCTTGGCATGGATATGCCTGGTTATAGATTAGCTTCCCTTTAACCCCAGAGATCAGTGGAGTGGCATATGTCTCTTCCCTACTCCAGTAGCAAATTGGACTTCCCTTTCTCATTGCAGGAGGGTGAAGTACTGCTGCATGTAAATCCAATATTTTACTGACTCTGCCATGCTTGGTGGGTCCTGTACAGAGCATGTTGCCGGCTGAGGCGAGAAGGCATTTGCTTTTCTTTACTTTCACAGCTGTGCTCAATGACTAGTCTCAGTGACATTCAATCTTTAGATGTCTGCTGTATTTGGTGGGCTTACTTGGTCTGTTCTGTCAGTTTTAAACCTCTGTTTAATTCACTTCATATTCAGAGAGTATCTGTATGTTATATGTGACTCACCTTACTGATCTGGCATGTAACTCAATGTTAAGGAGGCTGCAGACTGCATTCACCATCAGCAAGGACTTTGCTGACAAACAATAGCACAAATGCATGTCCGTTTGCTGTAACTGTGCGTACACTAAAAGCGATGGAAAACAAAATCCTTTATTAATGCAGAAATTCGCTGTAGCGTTAAAACAAAACTGGAATCCCTAACTGTAGACGTGGTGCAGCGAGTTAGACTGATGATTTCTAGTTGGATGTCTCCGCTGTGGATTGTGGAATTACTATGTTATATACTGTTAAAAACACAATATTTATTATTCAGTCAACATCTCACAAAACTCAGATGCACAAAGAGGTGCTTTGCATCAATGACACTGTCCTTGTTTTTATAAGCTGGGGAATTGGGTACTTTACTGAAGCCACCTGATACTTTTAATTTAGCAGCATGTCGGTTACTCTTTTGGAGCGTCGGCTTAGCACTGTAGTTCCCATGAGCCCGCTGGATCCTCACTTTCATTAAAGTTGTTTGGAGAGTCTCTCAGCTTGGTTGCCTAATAAAACAAACTGCTATGATGAAAATAACTTAAAACCACACAAACCAACGCTACTCCTCTGTTTTATTAGTACACTCACACAGAGGCAGGCGTACACATACACAACAAAATGCTGTGTTTGTTAAGTTCTAATGAGTCCCAGTAGCAGCGGTTTGAGTTTTCCCTCCTAATTTGACATGCTTCACTTGGGCTGGGTCCCTCTCGCTCCGCAGAACTCAAATCCTCCATGCAGAGGCCTAATGAATCTTCTCCAAGTACACAAACAAAGGACAAACAAAACAAGCGGGAAACTCTCGCTTCCTTGAGCTTCTAATTGTCCCAAACATGTCAATCAATCACTACAGCTTGCTTGAATCCTCCTTTTCTACTGACAAAAGTTATTAGTCTCCCATGAGAACATATCAATCTTCTGATTGCTGGGTATTACACTCATGTATTGGGTTTCCTTTCATTTTGCTCCAGCAGTGTGAGAACATTGACCGTTGTACTTTCTGCTAAGGAAGGTGACATGAAGAACAATGAGTTGAGCACCGCCGGTCTCCTAGGGCTCTCCATGTTGAGTTCCAGCAGTAATTGAATCGGGGCTTTTGCTGCCCACAGAAGACGGTGTGAGTGAATTGCCTCAGATGGTTTATAGGGTAATAAAGACCCTCCACACCAACACCTGCCAGCTGCACTCAGCTTTGACCAAAACAGTGTATTTAATACCTCCCGCTGTGCACCTGCAGCCCACCCGTAACAGTCAGCACACAACTCCATCACACCATCAACACAGCCAATAGACGGTATCTCTTTCTGTGTCTCCTGGATGCTTTTGAAAGTTATGACTGGGGGTAATTAAAATCTTGACTCAATTAGCCCGTTGTTGACCTTGTTTGCAGGTTAGGGTGCTGTATCATGGGTCAAATGCTGAAGTCATTTTCTATTATCTGATTTCCTCATCTGCTTGCCTCAGCTGCCGGCGAGCACTCGCCGTTGTAAATACTGAAAAGTGCTTTTCCTGGACTTCCTCTTCTCTTCACAGCAGTGCACTCCTTTTTCAAAACAACTTCTGTCTCTTATGAAAGAAACGGCTGAGTCAGTGAAGAGTAAATGGATGCAGCGGCAATCAAATCTGATGTTCAGTTGTATTTGTCCCAAAAGAGTCTTTCATATATTACAGTCAGTGTTTACTTAAGCCAAGTGTCAGTCTATAATGTGCAAATGTGAAAAATGTTGCAATGAATTATGTTAATTACATCGCTGACAAAACTGTGCACTTTTAAAATGCCATTATTGTGCGAGCATGCTTCTTCTCTCTGCTTTTGCGGCCAGCTTTCAGCATTATTAAGGAATTGTGCATTAATGGGAGTCAGCAGTTTTCAGCGGTGCAATCTCATTACATTTACAGGGAAGGGATGAAGCAACAAAAGAAATTAATTGGAGGCATGCGACAGTTAGGACAGGGGCCTGGGCAAGGGCAGAATAAATCAGAGGTCAGTTTGACAGTTATATGGCTCTGTGGAGAGAGAAGTGGTTAACTTTAATGGGAGGAGATAGTAATGTTGAGTTACTTTATTTTTCCCTCTTCCTCCCCATGCCACGCACTCATCCCATCCCCTTCCCTCTCATCAGCTGAGGCACACAGCCCCTCACCCCTGCACTATTTTGACTCAGCTTGATATATAGAGTTAATTCAGCCCTCTCTGCGCAATAATTCATGCGTTTCATGCATTCAATGTCATGCAGACTCAGCGCGGGGTGGAATTGTTAATTTTCTACGCAGAGATTGCAGCCTCCCTCCACACACACACACACACACACACACACACACACACACACACACACACACACACACCTCTGTCCTGCCTGTCGCATACTCTACACACTGTCCCCACCCCTTACTTCTCCATCCTCCTCTCCTCCTCCACCCTCCTTGTATTTTTTTTCCCCCATTACTTTGGAAGTTAATTTGGCTAAAAGAGTGTCTACTCCCAGCAGTATTTCCTGCAGCATCAGGTTTCTTCTTCTCTTTAAAAAACAACAACACTTGAGCTTGGTTTTTGCCTCTTGAACAGTCAAATCTACACACAAGTCCTCATCTTTCTCCCAACCCCTAAACTGGACTCTCACCTCGTGGCCTTTTGGTCACGTCTTGCCCTCACCCCCCATCACCAAGTTCACTAAGGTCATCCCCACAAGGGGCCAACCCCCCCCTAACCTTCCAGCTGACTTAAGCCTTGTGCTTTTATAATTGGGGGGGGGGGGACGCTGGCTAGTAAAGCATCCAGTGAAGTGGCTTCTGCAGGGTAATGGGGCCCTACTCTCCATGCACTTCATTTAATCCGGGCAGAGGTGTGTGTGTGTGTGTGTGTGTGTGTGTGTGTGTTTGTTTTCTGGGATTGTTATATGCTTGTGGGAGCAGATGGATGGGGTCACACCTCAGAAGACATTATGAGTTCTGTTAGCATATTCTACCACATAGTGTACACAAAAGTGACTGAAAATGTAGGGCTGTAACTAACCATAATTTATATTATTGATTATTCTGTCAGTTATTTTCAGATTAATTGTTCAGTCAATGAATGTCAAATATATCCACGTTTGCAGAGCCCAAGGTGATGTCTTAAACTGGCATGTTTTGTCCAATCAACAGTCCAAAACCCAGGAAAATGCAATCTTCCATGATATTAAACAAAGAAAAGCAAAATGTGGAACCAATGAATGTTACTAGTCTTACTCGATGAACCGAATAATTAAGAACCACTGAAATCGTTTGATTATACGTGTATACAAATGAAAACAAACTGTAGTTACAGACATTTGGCTCTGACAATTCAATCAAGTCATCTGGAATTACAAGTTTAGCTCAAGCAGAAAGGTCTAATTAACCTCAATCTGGTACAGTAACCCTCTTTTTTTTTTTTTTTTTCACAACTTGTAACGTGTTCAAAGACATGGCATCATTTTGCAAGCACTGCTTTTTTCCTGCAGGTCTGAGCAGTGGCAGCATGGCTTCTTTTCTTTTCTTTTTTTTTTTACATTGTTTCAGAGGCCTTGGCTCAGACCAGCCATCCACACATAAAAAGTGAAAAGCATTTCCCCCCAGGCCTTGAACACAACGAGTATAAAGTTGAAGCCGTCACCTTAACTCTAACATGGAAACTATCTCAAGCAGAAGTTAGTGGAGAGAGAAAAAAAATATTATTTCTGCTGTGGTCTGGCAGAGTTGCAAAGCACATTTGTTTTAATTTATTTATTTTATTTCAGTTGGCAAGGTAGAGGTGAGTTTACTTCTTTCTTTTTTATTTTAGCAGTGGGAGGAAAAAAGGAGGTCACATTTGTTGGCAATACTGTGGGAGTGCTCACTGATACGAGTACGGGGGCTTTGTGTCATGAGACATTTTATGGCCGGCAGGAGAGAAACTGTGACAGGGGCTTTTCTCTTCTTTAAAAGGCACAGCGACCCCCATGACCCACTGAGTTGAAATAGAGGCCACCGTTGATTTTCATGCCTTGATTTAGGGAAGAAAAGTCTCTGACAGCGACTGTTTCATGAATGAAAACAACAACAGAGGAGGATATCTGATTTTGAGTTTGTGTATATGTGTGTGCCGTTTGTGTCAGGAGTGTCAGTCGCTGCTGCTCAGACAACCCAACTGACCCAAACCCTAAGGCGGTCAGTGTGGATACAATCCCATGATTCATCCTTTTTCATGGCATTTCCTCCCCCGCTGTAGAGGGCTATGTACTGTCAGGGCCTGGGAGGAGTCTCATTGAGCGGGTTCTGCACTGACACACGCATACACACGTGTACATGCACATCTTTATATACCCTATTCACACAAGACCATGGATTTCATGCATTTAAATGACCCATCTAGTGGAGCACTGGTATTATTCAACACGTACAGCATTTTGAAGATAAAGCTGATGACATTATATTCATATTAATGTTTTTTATTAGCCTCCTTTGGTGTTGATTGTTGATAAAATGGTGCTTTGATTGGTCTTTGAGAGACGACAGCAAACTGTAACAGATGGCAGCTTGCAGAGCATAGATTGCAGAGCTTCCATTCAGTGCATGTTAGTGCTGAAACGATTAGTTGATTAACTGATTGATAACCAATTACTTAACCGTCACTCTTCTTCTTAAATGTTTCTCTTTGTTTTAGTTAATTGTAAATTGAATCTCTTTGGATTTTGGACCGTTGGTCGGACAAATGAGGTCTCTTTGAACGTGTGATTGGCATTTTTTAATTAATACATTTTTTAACACTGATTAAATTATTAATTAGTAAGAAAGTTGCAGCCCTAGTGCATTTCAGTTTTGTAGGAAAAGTCCGATGGAGAACCATTTGACAAATGGGTGGCAAATTATAGGAAAAAAACTTAACTAAATTAGTAGAGAAAGAAAACAAATGAAGATGCTTGCATGATACATTTAAGCAATTCACATCCTTTCATGCTCTTTGGCATGTATAAAAACGTGGAGTAGGTCAAGTTAACCTCAAGACGTCAGGACAACCTCTTTGTACTATGATGGAACATTTCGTACCTGATGGCAGCTGCGTCTTGCAGGAAGACAGTGCGTCCATCTGTACAGGGTCACTGAAAGTATGAAAATGATGTTAATGGATTTGAGATGATGAATGAAGATGAATGGTGTTCCTCCATCCAGTAGAGTTCAGTGACTTGGAGAATCTAAGGCAAGGAGCCTTGAAACTGTTCTGGAGGCGAATGGGGGTGCAAAACCTCACTTATTTGTCACGCATCTGTGTGTATGATTCCAGTTGTTGCGTAAATATCACCCCAAAAAAATTAAATGTGTGCGCCTGCCTGAGTATAAGTCAGAATAGCAGTATGTAGAGCTAATGGTGTAAAAATTGATTCAAGTTTCACACAGATGCCCCAAATTTGTTTCCCCCAGGTTCAGAGAAATGCAGGAACAGCAAAAACACAGCGACCGCATTTGTATGAGAAAATTACTCCGGCTGCATGCTTGATGGTCTCCAAAAAAAAAAAAACTCACAAAGAGGGGGGGGAAAAAATCTCAAGTCTAGTTGTTAAATACAGTTTAACAGATTTCTTCCACTTCAGCATTGAGGAGCTACAGAGACGCGCTCCATCTTAGGAAAGAGAGGATGCGTCCCCGCTCTAATCAATTCAGGTAGGGCAGCATTATCCGTGGAGCTGCCACCAGAGCTGCGCTGCACAATAACTCAAGGAGGGCATTTGAGAAGTGTGTGAGTTTGATCCTGTGCCAGGGTGATGAATAGCTGTTTTTTCTCTTTTGTTGCCCATCAGCACTTTTATTTTGCAGTTAATCCGCCAGACCCACACTGTAATTTTTCACCTTGCTGTGTGATTGTGTTTGTGTAGTTGTGTGTGTTTGTGTGTGTTTCCATATCTTTCTGTCAATGGAAGGGCTCTTGCTCTCATATAAACACCTGCATCCGCCCTGCTGGCATTGGAGGCTGATTTAAAGCTGTGTGTGTGCATGTGTGTGCGTGTGTGTGTGTGTGTGGATAGGATTGACATCTCGTGAACAGTTAGTGAGGAGTGGGAGCCTTATATAATATGTCAACAGGATCCGGTGGGGCTACACGCTTGTTACCGGGGTGTGTCAGGTGTTAAAAGGATGTCATGTTGTTGCAGATAATGCAGCTTACCCACTTGATTTACTGCACCAGTGGAGGTGAGGCTTTTTGCTTTGACCTCCTTCTGCTGAAATTCACACTGAGCCGGTTAAATACGACAACGCAGAAATAGAAATGTAGCAATTTTTTCGGTTGTGCAGGTGTTTTCATATGTATGAAAACAAAACGTACCTTTTAAAAGGCTAGTGTGGACGCAGGTCTTTTGCACACATACTATAGGTCATTTTCAGAATCGGTTGGCTTATATTAGTGTAGATGCAGTCTGAGGCCACATTTAGGTTTTTTTGCCCCAGGAAACATCCGGCTTGTATTAGATCACTTATAGTAGACTACAGCCCAACCACACAAACAAATGGTTAATGAGGCATAAGTGGAATGACATGAAATTCTGTACGCAACTTGACACGCCAACAGAACGTCCCCACATTCTCCTCTTTCTTGTCCTCTTCTTGCTTCTCACACCTGCTCTGATTAGGGAGTTGGGGGTCCTTGTGATCTTATTTTAATGCAATCCTGAGCACCTTGAGCCCCTCCTCAACCTCGCTCGCGCTCACCACGTCTCTTTGTGGTGGAGGGGCTAGCATTCCTCCAGAGAGCTGTTCTACATACGGTGGACAAGAAGCACAGCTTCGCGCAGAAGCCTGCTGAGACTCCACACCATTTATCTCTCAGCTGCAAGGTTGGGCCAACGCTAATTGACTGAGATATGTGCATGTGTATTTTGTGTGTCTGTGTGTGTGTGTGTGGGGTGTGTGTGTGTGTGTGGTGTGTGTGTGTGTTTCAGTCCTAGTCCCTGGAAGCATGGCGCATTAGTAGAGCCTGAGATGATAGGATGTGGTAGAGAGAGAGAGAGAGAGAGGCCAACCTTGTGTTGTGAGCCCATCAGAGGGGGCTCAGATAAAAAGCTCTCCTGTAAAGTCAGTCATTGGCTTCAACTCTCTAAAATACGGCCAGTTAAACTGTGCTCTGGGAGCAGACAAACCACACAGCCGATGCTGCATTTAAAATAAAATTCTGGCTGTGGGTCTTTTTTGCACCATCATTTATCAGTTATGATAGAATTGTACAGATAGCTAAGATCTGGGAACATGCTGACATCACTACGACGAAATCCGATGGTACAAGAAACACAAGGGGTCAGAGTGACCATGCAGGTTTTAAGCAAACCCACATCCTTCGGGGGAGAAACCAAAAGTGAGTGCACCCAAAATGTTGGTACTACTAAACTTTCTTTGCATAGAAAAACTGTGTACGCCCACAACTACTATAAGTACAAAAGGTTTAGTTGAACCAGGATAACGATCTGTAAACTATGATCAGCGTGATTCGCCATTCCAATTCATTTGCTTGTCTTTTTCTTCCAAATTAACACGGCTAATGCAGGGTTTTGCTTTTTTTTCAAACTTAAAGCTCATGTTTTCTTTTTTTAGTGATGCTGTCATGTTCCCATATCTCAGCAATTAACTTGTTGAGTACAATGTTATTGTTACCGAATTAGACAAACTGAAATGATTACATTTAAGTGTTTCTGCCTGTGTGAATCCCCGTCCTCGTGTGGTGCAGCAAGGACCTCGTGCTCTTTCTCTGTGTTCCTCTCACCACTCTGCTCTGGACATTATCAACACATTGTTTAACTTGGCCTCCTCCCAATGTAAGCCCAAGTACAGCACGAAGTTGGCTGTCTCACTGTCTACAGGGAGTGGGCTGAGCGATGTGTGTGTGTGTGAGTGTGTGTGTTCGTGGGCACATTCTGGGGGGAGTGGAAGCACCTCATTCTCCTGGACCAGAAAGCTTTGAATCACGCTGGCTCTTCCTGGAAGGACCCAGAGGGAGCTGGGCTGAGCCGGCTGGACCCAGGCATGCTGTCTGAGCCGGAGCCTGGCCTCTCGCTGACACCAAGCTTGTGGCGAGTGCAGTTCTTACCTCACCCTCAGTGAAACAGGCCACGCCTTCCTTCTGCTCACCAGGTTGGCACGCTGCAGGCAATTTCCTGCACTAAGAAGTGTTTTCAGCTTTGGCTGCGGCTGTGGCTTGCACTGATAACCTTAGCCTCTGGAACTTTGAGAAACAAGAGTTTATTGAGTTTATTGATCGGATGTAAATAGCACAAGGTGGGCTACAGTAGCTTACATTTCAAGTGCGGCCTTATTTCAAGAGTAAATATTCATTACTGATGCCACTAGTTCAACAATTCTGCAGTTTGAAGGCATTCAGTTTGGCATGCTTACCGAGCTAAATATAATTGTGTCAATCTGTCACCTGCCTACGCTGTCACAGGCCTTGTTTAGTTCATGGAAATCACACTCTCCTCTGCCTGAGGTGCTGCGGATCTGGGCATGTAAGTTGATATTAATAGTAGAGCTGGGTTGGTGCTGCAGGGTGTCCACACCTTCCTGTTTTCTCTTTCTTTGTTTTGGCCCGGCGCTGACAGCTTTACCTCTGGAGGAACTCCAGCATCTGAAAGGGAAAATGGCCCCCATTGTTCAAATGGGGCGCTGTAGTGAAAAACAAAAAACGGGGGCTTTTTTGAAGAAAATAACAAGGGGGGTAGTAATAAAAAGACTGCGGTATCAAGAGTACAAACATCTTTGTCATTGAGACCTGTGTTTGTTATTTCTAATGGACATTTAGAGGATAGAGGAATTTTTTTTCCAGAGAAGTGTGTCTCGTTTTAGAGAAAGTATAAATTCAAGTTTTACTTGCTTTGGAGGTCCTCATTTCTGAGTCTCTGAAGAGGTTTGCTGAGCTCTGGCTTTTGATAGGAATCAGCTGTAAGAGGGATGGATATTGCTGTTCGGTTTCTTGCTGCACCCTGCTGTCAGATAACTTTAACAGTTGTCTCTGCTCACAATTTTCCTGTCAAACTCCGCTGGGAAATTAAATCAGGAGAAGTACCGGCTGAAGTTATCCAACTCTATCTTAAAGCAAGTGCTTTGTGTTTTTAAAGTCTTGGCAACGATTACCACAGAACTCACATTGAGACATTACATGGAAATTCAAAGAGGTTGTAGCTTCATCTGGGAAAGATAAATACAGACTTCAGAGCTGCAGTGCATATGACAACTCATTGAAAGATTTCCTCATGAATCTTTAACTGAATGAGATAGAATTTGTCAGTTAACTAAAAATAACCAGTTAGATAATCTTAATCTTTCTAACTGTCTGCCCAATACAGATAAAAATACCCTGCCTCTGACTGTCTGTACATGGACTAAAAAAATCAAACATTTCATAATTAAGCACAATGAGTCAAAGCGCTGTTTTTCCAAAAAGATGCAACACTATCCAAATATTTTTAGAGTTCATTCCATCTGATGATTGATGACATCCCTGTGGTGTTCGCCACATACTGAAAATGTGGTTAGATTGGCTTTAAAAGATTGCTGTACAGTAGGCTATAAGGATTTATGGTTACATAATGCAATTCAAACAGATCTAAATCAAAAGACTTTGTCATCTAATCCTACCTCATTTTAATCTTTGGAGCGTTAAACTATGAGTCATATTCTTTAAGTGGTTAAAATCTAAATCACGGCAGCTTTTTCATCATAATTAGTTGACAAATGTTGAAATCAACTCAGATGCTAGAAAGTGCTCAGATTGCATACCTTTGCCAAGCAAGCCTGAACAATCTTCTACATTTGTTCAACTTTTTATAATAGAAAATGTCCACAAGTTTGTGATCTGGATCTGTATCAGAATAAATATAGTGATAAACAATTGTGGGATACTAGTGCCAGATTCATTCATTTTATCACTCAAGAAAGTGCAGTAGCTTATAAGAACAAAACACTAAATGTCAGAACCGGCGCTGCAAAGCATCAGAACAAGAGTCTCCCCATCAGCGCTGAGCCCAAGGCGTCACTAGCACTTCATCACATCCTTAGAAAGTAGAGTCTTGGAGTCTTAGTGGAGCAGACCCGAAGGCTTAATGTCAGCAAATTAATTATGGATTCACCCAATTAGTTCACAAACTACACTGTGTTCGAGGGAAAAATGATCATTCCCCTACAGTACTTGTCTCTTCAGTCTTTGCCCCAGTGTGCATTGTGCCTCGCTGTGTGTGTGTGTGTGTGTGTGTGTGTGTGTGTGTGTGTGTGTGTGTGTGTGTGTGTGTGTGTGTGTGTGTGTGTGTACACAGCATGCAGGTAGCCTGACCTTTTTAATTATTCAATCTCTCAAACTCATCCATTGCCGCTTTTTTGGCTCTCACTCTGTCTCCAGTTTGGTTTTTCTGTCTCTCTTAAACAAAAGGAGATGGCTTCTCTGCTCTGTTCTTTAGGCTCTTTGTCAACACATGGAGTGAAACTGTAACTGTAATCTTTTGACTGTGCGAGATTGCCTCAGATCAGTAGCCCCCTCCGCTCAAGTGTCTAATAATAAAGTAAGTAATCACCGCTTTCTAATGAGAGCCTGTCAGGGGCGGTGCTCGTATCTGTTTACCAAACCAAATTATTTTCTTATTTCGGCAAAGTCAGTTAATCACATCGGAGACAATTCTGTTAGTGTTTGTCTCTTAATAGGAAGATGGATTGCAACAACGGCAGTGCCATCATTAAATTTCATCACATTACAAGAAGATGCTGTCGCAAATTAATTCAATTTGACTCTTGTTGTTTTTTTTGACATTCTGTCGTGGTTAAAGTCGTAGTGTTGGGTGGAGACTGAAACTAGGACTGCAAATGTTAGCAGACAGATGATAGATCCTGCAGACAGGAGAAATAAATGAGACTGGGCAACTTCACTTCTGTTTGTTTAGCCTCGCTCAGCAGAATGAATTTATTCACTATATGCAATGTAAACCTTTTCTTTTCTTTTTACTACATTGTTTTGACACGTTCAGTTATGCATTGTTATGCTGTATTTCACATGAAAAAGACTTAGCAAATATAGAATCACACACGTTTCCCACATTTTAGCATTCATATATCAATATATATGACATATTTACTGAGTTATACATTGTGTTGGTTTAGTTAACCAAAATAAAATAGCAATATCTGCTGCTACACTTTTAGGTTGTCTCAACGTCAAAATAATGTTTATGGCCATTCAGTGCATGCAGCGTTTTTAACTTCACTTTAACTTAACTTTGAACTTTTTTAACAATTAACAATCTTACACATTATACAAATTTTACACATTAGAAAAATATTATGTCAACCCAAATGTTCCTGAAACCAAAAGTAAAACTCTGATTGAAGTGACTTGGATATTACAGCTTGCTGCGGCGCCATCTTGTAACAAACATGACACCCGGGGGGAAATCCAACAACTCAGTTATACACAAATAAAACAATATATTCTTACCAAAATATATTTACTGGTTACTCTGATTTTAAACAGACGGGAGAAATAAATGAGACGGGCAACTTTGCTTGTTTTTCTTTAGCCTCGCTCAGCAGAATGACGAAACCAACGACGTCTCGTGGCGGTCCACACGCCACAGCGCCCCCCTGCTGGCTACAAGCTAATGACTTTTCTGATGAATTGAGGAATTATTTATTTAATGGAATGTTGAAATATAACCTACAAATGCATCTTAAAGCGTGATTTATGCTTCTGCGTTAAATCTACACCGTGGCTATGTACGTAGGTACGTGGAGACACGGACCCTACGCCGTAGCCTGACCTGCACCTCTCAAAAAATGGAACTGCACATTGCGGCGACGCACATATCTCAA
The DNA here is from genome assembly GCF_031162955.1 of Sander vitreus. Classification (NCBI taxonomy): domain Eukaryota; kingdom Metazoa; phylum Chordata; class Actinopteri; order Perciformes; family Percidae; genus Sander; species Sander vitreus. The sequence goes on from NC_135875.1 coordinate 9,475,926, forward strand.
ATTTTAAACTCCGGTGGATTTATGAGGACTATGGTTGACTGCTCCTCAGATCTCTGCAGAGACAGCTAGCTAGACTATTTGTCAAAAAAAAAAAAATTTCAAAGTTTTTTCTCGCACGACTATTTTGCAGCATCTCCGTGCGGAGTTTAGCGCCGCCCATGACGATTGTGATTGGTTTAAAGAAATGCCAATAAACCAGACCACGTTTTTCTCCCATCCCGGAATGCTATGTGGACTAGCCAGTCAGCCAGCCAATTTTCTGTCACTGATTGTTTCAGCACTAACTGAACCCTGCTTTGTGTGTATTTGTCTCTTATCTATTGTGCTGCATTAAACTCCTGCAACTGATGGACTGCCCTTCCCCCACCCCTGCAGACAGTAGTCTCACAGTAGTCTCTGTGTGTTACTGACATTGAGCAGAGTTTGTGGACTGTGATTGTGCTCACAGCGGAGCCGTCCTTGGGAGACAGAGCCGGCCGTCACAGATATGGATTCCTACATTTAATGACTCTGCCCCTCTCGCACAAATGTTTCTCTTTCAATGAGCTGTGGCCCCGCAGGCAGTGAGTTTTATCGATCATCTGACTTGTAATGCCTCTTAAATATTAAGATTCATGTATATGACCTTTGTGTTTGGATTGGGAGTGCAAAAATCTCTGCCTAAATACCCTTTCAGGACCCGCTGGCTGTACGGCCAACTTTGCTACAGCTTTTCTTTTGAATCCTGTCGAAATTGTGCCAAGTTTCATCTTTTTATTATAAAAGCATGGGGGGTGCTTGGCTGTATTTCATAAAGTCATGGAGGGAGTTTTTTGTGTGTGACCATTCTCTGCTTGAAGCTGGCTGAGGGAATGAGTGTAGCAGAAAAGAAGGGGTAGAGAAGAGGGAATAAGAATTGGGGAAGGTTTGGCCTCTGTGTGGGTCTTGTTAGCCTCTGTGAGCTCTCTTTTTCTCTACTTCCCTCCCTCTCTGTCACGCTCACTCTTTATGACACACACACACACACACACACACACACACACACACACACACACACACACACACACACACACACACACACGAGTGGAGAGCCCTGGAAGAGGGCCCAGTGATTGATGACTCTGTGTAAGAGACCTCAGAGGCAGCAGCACTACAGAGAGATGGACAGATGAAAAGGAAGGAGGAGGGACAGAGAGAGGAACTGAAATGAATCAAGTAAGAGGGTGAGGCCTTCCAGCAGTCCGTTAACATACTGGAGCCAGAGTACTGTCTTGTTGGAAAGACACCCTGGAAGTGACCTGTGCTGTGTAGCTTCCTCATGAAAACACAGGTTTCTTGTGAAAAGGCAGTTGGGGAAACTAGGGCTGTCAAACGATAAATTTGTTTTAATCGCTATTAATCGCTGAATTAAAATTCTATTATTTTGCATTTCAAACAGTTTTTAAGTACATATTAACAATCGAAAGCAATTTCTACCAGTGTATCTTGATTGGGAATCAAATGAATGCAAAGAAAGTTACTTTATGATGTTCCAGTTGGGCTGCTTTCTCCGTGTCATACAGGCTGTGTATCCGTGAAAACTACTGTCACCCTCGACGGCAACGAGACAGGTCAGAACGTGCCAACCGCAGTACGTCTTTAAGACCCGAGTCCTCTACGATGCTGACAGGTCTGCAGTTAGTTGCCACCCGTTTTGCAAGAGCTGTAGACATTTTTTGGGATTTGGTTTCATCCACAGGTCGGCAAGTAGCACTCTCCAAAATAGTGCTTTGCCTGAGTGGGTAGCATGCTAGCGGGTAGCATCAACATTAATAACTGTACTACTATGCTTAGCTCTATAGCTGGTAGCTCAACCTTGACATGCTTCGGTGATATTTTAATTCGGCTTTACACAATGTGCATATGGCTTTCGACTTGTCTACGAGCCGTCCGGGAGTTTTGGAAAATAAAAAGCGCCATTCAGGATGTCATTGCTGCTGTCTTTCTCCATCATGCCTGCAGCAGCAGGATGTGTTATGAGGAAGTGGCAGCTTGATGATAAGTAACGGTGCTGCAAAGGGTCAAAATAGTTAAAATAAATAACTAAAATAAATTAAAAATGAATCGCATCGCGTCGGCCCTTAATCACATCGCGATTAATGCGTTAACGCTGGCAGCCCTAGTTTCAACCAAAGTTTTGTTTCTCACCAAAACAGGTGTATTAACTTAAGGTCTAACAAACCATTGAAAGTTTTTCCTTTCTCAAAAATCATTTCCAAAGGTGATTTTCTTTTTTTTTTTAACTATTTGAAATTGCATAAGGCCGCAACGACTACTCTCATGATTGGTGGCAATTATTTTCTTGATGAATCGACTGTGTGGTTTATACAACGTTAGAAAATAGTGAAAAATGGATCACACTTTCCCAAAGCCCATGGTGATGCCATCAAATGTCTTGTTTTGTCCGACAAACACTCTTAACGATTAATTGGTTAGTTATCGATCAACTAATTGATCAATCAACTAACTCTTGCAGCTCTAGAATTGTGTATTGTTTACATCCCTGTTTGTTAGCTTGAGGTTTTCTCCTTCACTGCCTTTGCAGCCACATTGTTGCGTTTGTTTGCGCTTTATCACCACCTACTGTGTCGGCAGGACTGTGTATCGTCTGTATCGCCAAAAACTCCACAGAGTACTTTTACATTCTAAATGAATGAATTTGTAGTTTGACTTAACACAAATGAATTGCCTTGCTTACAAAGCCCTGTTGCTAATGTTGGATTGCACACAGAACCATTTCTAAAACTGAGATGGTAAATGTCGGGATTTCAGTGTCAGTCTCTGCACATTAAGAGCAAAGGCTTCTTTTTTTGTTTCCTGTCTATCTACACTATGTAATAAAAAGCCCCCAAAAAATTACACTATGGAAATATTGTCCATACACACTATGGACAACTATGGAAAGGGCAGACTCCACACCCTGATTCCTCACAGATAATGATCAAGGGTCTTGGTTTTTTTGTTGAACTTTTTACTTTTCTAGTCTTTCTTAATTTTTTTCTTCTGTATTCTGACTACAAAGGACTGTTGAAGACTTTAAGTAATAACTTTGCCCTGATTTTCTCTGGCAAAAAGGGATGTTTTCATGGTTTCAGCACTTTCTGAGAGGAGATGCGCTTCTGGCCCTTGTCCTGGATGAGCAAGATGTGGAATTTGTGTTTTCAGTGCAACATTTAATCCCTTTTTGTGATGCAAACATTTTACTCTAATTCACTAAGATGCTGATCTTCACTGTGCTCTTTATGTACTGCCAGTGAAAAAAGACATAGTCTTTTTCTCTCTAACAAAGATGTATTTGTTCGTATTACTGTATTTGCCTGCACGTCGGTCAGTGATACTGAATGGAAGGCTTTGTCGAGGAACATTTTCAGCCTGCTCAACCTTCTGTGTGATTACAATTGCCAGTCCAAATCCTGGTCAGAATAACTTCTCTTGCCAGGAATGTAATTTGTTTGCCTTTGCATTAGAAGTTGTATTTGTGTGAGGTCAGAGGAGAAATAGGGATGTAATGAATTGACACTAGATGGTATAGAGGTGTAAGTTTGAATGCATGCTCCTCTCTGAGTAGATTTTAACTACCCTCTATTGGCCTGAATGTGTCATTACATGACAATCTGTCAACCTTCAGGTGCAGCACATTAACTCAAGAGCTTCATTTTGTCAGACAATAAATCTCTTCTCACAAGTTCTATCAGCTTGTTTCACATTTACTCAGATCAACTTTTGTCCGATGAATATGTCTGTCTATGCTTGCTTTGTCTTGAAATATGGAGCTTCAGATGAGTGTCTGTTAGTGAAAGAAAACACTTCAAACAGGAGAAAAGTGGAGCTTTTAGAGCATGGAAGCGTTGCCACTTTTTATGAGCAAATGGGGCACTTTGTCACCAGCAGAGAGTCTGTGTGTGTGTGTGTGTGTGTGTGTGTGTGTGTGTGTGTGTGTGTGTGTGTGTGTGTGTGTGTGTGTGTGTGTGTGTTTCACTGATTTTCAGTATATCTATTGCCTGCAGCTTCCCGAGCTCTTTGTGAGCAAGAGTCTGAGTGACTTTGTAGTCAAGGACTCTTTAATGCCTTCACGTGTCAAAAGTCTTTCTGTGTTTGTACATCAATAATGTGTGTATATACAGCATGTGTGTGTCAGTGTTGTGTTAACCAGGTTTTTTCCTGTGTTGTGTCTTTCTTGCAGGTGTATGTGCCGAGGCGGTATGCCCCGGGGAATAGTGCTGACAGTGCACTAGGATTCTGAACCTTGTCAGTATTTGCGGCTGAGGAGGAGAGGTGCTGTGCCGAGCCGTGCCGTCCTGTGCCGTGCTGTGTTTAACGCCATGTCCCTGACTGACAAACACAAAGTGAAGAGGCAGAGGCTAGACCGGATCTGCGAAGGTAAACTCATGAGTATGTGTCTGTCCTTGACCTTTTACCTTCACTCATTCCTCGCAAAGAGTCACACTTGTTTTTTCTGCACGTTGTTCAACAAAAACTGTAGTTCAAGTGCCTTTCTCAAAACATAAAAGCAGGGCTGCAGACGGAGCTGTTCACATCGTATTTACAATCTTGATTTTGGACCTCACAGTTAACTAAACTTGATCTGGTTGTGTGATATTGTTTAGAGCTTCAGTGCATCAAATCAATTGCTCTCTTCAATGGTAAATTGTCTAAAAAGAAGAACAGAAGCAGTAATTGTTGAAGTGAAGAAAGAATTTAAATTTTGTACAGTGGGATAAGTTAGGCAGTTTTTTTTATCTGTTTAATTGTCCAAATGCATTAAATCTATTTTGTTCATAAAGATGGAGAAATAATTTAATAAATGATTATGGTCTTAGTAATGAGCAGAATAATGGTGATTATGATTTGAGCAGCAATCCAGTAAGCACTGATTTGGTGATTTGCATGCGAAAAGACAACTAGGTTTAAACTAAGCTATATTTAGCTGAATAGTGTTACTATTTGTTGAAAAGTGTGAAATGTTTTATTTTAATGTGAAGCATATCCTGTACTTCATATGGAAATATTGTAATTTAAAACCTAGATAATAAAAATAATCACTTTAGCCCCATTTTAATTCAGACATCTACATGTCTTTTTTGGCCTGCAAAGCTCCAAAACCATGCTTTCTGTTACAATACAAGTAATATTGTGTTATTTCGCAAAAGAAATTCGCACTATACCTGCGTTATTTGTTTTTATTTCCCTCACTGATAGTGCTTCAGAGCTCTACATCCCCTAACCACCCATCCTTATTGTTATTAGCACAACCCTAAGACCTACTGCTGATCAATACCCATTGATTGCTATAATTTTCAACTGGCACACACAGCACGTCAAATACTACAGTTAACGGTGTATAAATGTTGACCTCAGCAGCAAACCGTCATCTGGCGGATGTAAATGAAATTATTGCTTCACTCTGGCCTCTCTGTCAGCCGCTGTTTGTTTGTGTAGGAGTATCTGTTTTGTGACTTATGGTTATAGAGAATCTCTAAACATCTGAACTCAAGTTAGATTACCGCGGGGGATTGAATGGTTTCTATCCTGTCACAGCTGTTTTGGAAGCAGCCAATTTTACACCACAGACTGTGGTGATTATTAGGCTTTAGGTTGGGGATTAGAGAGCTGTGTTGTAGTGGAACTGAACATAGAATAGGAGCCTCCTGCTGTGCGCAAAGCTACAAAGTCGGCCCAGGCAACAATGAATAGGAGTCTTTGTGTGGGTGTATAAAACTGTGTCTGAAACCTTGTTGATGTGCATTTTTAAACCCACTTGTTTGTCTTTGCCCAGTGTGAGTGTGTGCATATGTGTTTGTTTGTGTGTGTCTGTCAGACTGCGTCCTGAGGTAAAATCATCTCCTCTCTGCTGTCTGGATCCCCGAGAGGCTTGTTAAGCTGCTGGGCCCTCCTGGAGCCAGCGCAGGGAGAGGCAGACATGACTGCAGTGCTGGAAAATGAAGCTAGACGCAACATTACCCTCAGTGCCAGTATATTTGTTTTGCAGCATGATGTAAGCACATCAACGGCGTTGTGCACATGAAATGAAGGACATATGCGGAGCATCCTGTAAAAGCCAATAGTTAGGCCCAAGAAATCCAATCCTAGTTTGTGGACTCTGCCGCTGCTGTAGAAAAATGATGCTGAATTGCTGATCCAAAGTAGTACCTTGTAGCATTTGAAAATGCTTAGGAGAAATGAATTAGGAGAATACATTAGAGTACATTGTCAATGAAAAAAGAAGCTGTAGCCAGGATTTTATAAATAATCCTAAAACCCCACCTCCATTAAAACAATTTGACTAGCAACCTAAAAACGTTTTATCCTGTTTCTGTCCGCCTTCTGTCCCTTTAATCAATTTAGTCTAAGGTACCTAATTGGTACCTTAGAAAAAGTGAAGAACGTGTAATTGTAGAATGTAAATGTGTTAAACAACTTAGAATATTTTGACATATTGGTTAATAAGCTTGTTTGCATTCTTGCTGAGAGTTAGATGAGAACATTGATACCGCTTTTGTGTCTGTATGGTAAATATGTAGCAACCATTGGCAGCTGGTTGGCTTAGCTTAGCCAGGCTAGCTCTGTCCAGAGATCAGCCTGTCACCACCTCTAAAGCTTATGGCCATTTTTTGGCCAGGACCAGTTGCCAGGCAACCAGCAGAGACTTCAGGAAGTTAGTGGTCCTGGCCAAGAAATTATTTATTACATAACCCTGTGTAAAATGCTGAATTGTCGTTTTTATACTCTACAGATTAAAAAAACGAGACGTTTAACGTTTTAGTGAGTTTTAGAGGTGCTGGTAGGCAGATTTCATTCCCTTTGGACAGCGCTAGGCAGTGGTATAGTCTACGTGATACGCAGGTATACGCAGTATACCCACTAAGAAATCTCCAGGGTTTCCATATACCCACTTAAAAATGTGCAATGATACGCAACAACATATATTTGTGACATAACTTTCACTTCAGATATTTGTATTCACAAATACTGGGTCGAGTAATGTGACAGCAAACTAAACTAACACTGCAGAACATGCAAAGAGACCTTTCTCATCTTTCATCGACCCGCTCCTCGCTGAGCGCAGTGCGTAGTGTGTGCGTAGCGACAGGGCCCAAATGCTCCGCCTACACTAATACCAGTATCCTCCCTTCACCACACATTTAAGACAAATATAAATAGCCTATTTTATTTTTGTCCTTTTGGCCCATTCTGAGCCAGGAAAAAAAATGTGGTACAGTATACCCACTACAATACATAAGACTACACCACTGGCGCTAGGCTAACTGTGTCCACCTGTTTCCAGTCTTGCCAGCTGCTGAAAGTAGCTTTACACTTAGTGTACAGCCATGTGAGTGGTATCAGTCTTCTCATAAATGATTATCAGTTTTTGATTACAAATGAAGTAATTTGCATGGCATTGCATTTTGTAAAACAATAACATGACAAGATTATATCATGGCGATAGGACTCCACTGAAAGTCAGTAAGGGATAATATTGAATATTCATAAAGGCGACTCAATAAAGCAGTCATATTTCATATCACAGGTGGATCGTTCATTGGTGGAAGTCCTTCCTGATTAGAGTTGTAGTCCACATGCAGCTGTTGTATTTATGTGAATCAGACAGCTGAAGTAGTTAGTCATTCCTGGGGGAACAACAGTTAGTCTGCTCTGCTGGGCGCGAGCTCAAAGCCCACAGGAGACGCACAGAAAGATGGTAACAGGTGTTGCTGTGATGCATGCAGAGCTACTTCATGGTGAGCGTACCTGCCGACGTTCCTTCTCTCTCTCTCTCACACACACACACACACACACACACACACACACTTTCACTCTCTCTAACTCTCCAGATGGCCATCATACATGATCAGTGAATCAGTCCTCTGGCGGCCATTGTGAGGGCATAAAGAAAAAAAAAAAAAAAACAGCTTGTGATTTGTGATTTGTTCATGAGCCAATGACCAGGCAAAGTTGTCCTACTGATTGCATGTGGCGGCGTGATAAGGCTGCCATGGCGATTGTCACCGTGCAAGCAGAAAACACACTTGAAGCAAAGCTCTGCTTTTTGTTTCACGTGCAGGTAAAATCCTCACACGCTTATTTAGCTACTGTCGGGAGTAACTCATCTTAATCCAGGTTCACACTTCAACCAGGCCCGCAGTTGGCAAACAGATACAGACCAGATGAAGCCATGATTTGTGCTGTCTCTCCTCAATCACTTTCAAGCGAAAATCTGGAGCGTTCTCTATCAAAAGAACGTCTGCTGAGACCACACTCTGTCCAACAGAGCCTTCGCCTTTGTTTCTATTGTTTTCCCGACACTAAAAAACAACTCTTGTTTCCAACGCCATGTAAGTTTTTTTTTTTTTTTTAACATCGTACCATTGGTGGAATTGTTCATTCTGGCTGTTTTAAATCAGCATTTGTGGCAGTGGGATCAGAAATGCAGTATCTAAAGAAACCCGGTGGCTAGATGACAAGGCTGATTAAGCCATTAAAGTCCTTGATATGTATTTAGCATAATCTGGCCTGTCTGCAAATAAGGAGGCAGGGAGCTGTTGTGACTGTTTATATCAAAAGCTGCTCGTTAGCTCAATCAAAGCATCAGCTGGGAAGCATCAGCTTTAATTCAGTGTTATGAGGAATAGAGAGAAGCCTTCTCTCTCTCACTCTCTCTCTCAGGGGTGAAGAGATTCATTTCTGTCATCTGAAGAGATGAGAAGTGATCTGCCACAGCCCATGTTCCTCCCAGCCTCAGGTCCTTTTAATGTTCTCAGCTTAATTTGAGCTGAACAAATGTTTTTCATTCTGCAGTAACTGGGCCGAGTGGCTGGGAGGGAGGACAGTTGTGCTCCTGATCTGTTCTTTTTTTTTTCTTGCTAAGATTGTTGTTTTGCTTGTAGATTGCAATACTGTTTTCCCCTCTGGGTTAGATTAGAGGAGCTTTAATCTAGTCAGATAATGTTTAATCAACATCAGCATTTTATCCACTTTCTAGTTGCATAGTTAGGAATGTAATGTATCCATATTAGTTGCTGAACAAAAAACAAAAGTACCTCAGCAGCCAATTGTTCTTTCTAGTGATGATTATATTTGCTTGTTTTATAAACAGTCAGGTGTCCATTCTTTACATAACAGCCTTGTGTGTCTACGCTTTGAGCAAGGGGGTAAGCTTCTCCTCGGACCGCGAACCTCCTATGGTGCCATTTTCATGCTAATAAGCCATCACCTCCCGTTAGCATTCCATTGACTGTCATTCATTTTGACGTCACTTTGACAGCGAATAACTTTACATCTGAAGCGTTTAAAGACTCTATTTGTAAAATTGTTTATTTCTAAAGAAACACGACAGGCTCCATTACCTTGTATCTCACGTTATGGCTCCGTAGCAGACATTTTTGTAAAAATAGGCTAACGATTGTGTCATAACCACGCGACTTACTGTCGCATAGTAGAGGAATTACCGTATAGTACAGGAGAAGCGCGCAGGCAGTTTCGTCTCACATTAGCTGTTTAAGTGTAATTACTAATGTTAACTAGCATTTTAGTTAGCAATAATTAGCCTGTGCCTATGTTATCTACTTACATATACCTACACTCTCCGTCTCTGCAAGATTCGGAATGATTGAGATTTCTCTTGGCACAGCTACCAGAAGACTTGCAACTTTCAGACAGGTTGCTCACGTCACATTTACGTCGTCTCTCTCAGTTGGAGGCTGCGCAGTAACGCTCAGCCATCACCGGAAAAGTGCTTCTAATGGCCTTCACTGGTCTCCGTCCAGATCTGTTGGTCCATTCTTATATACTGTCTATGGCTTTGAGTAGGATTTGTTTGTTTTTGTACCTAGCACAAATGAGTGGCGGGTTAATGCTCTGTGCTCATGTGAAAATAAAGGCTGGGTATCAAACCTTAAATCATTTCGAGTAACTGCAATACATCCGTTGCATCGACGATTAAAATCTGCTGTGTGGAGTTCTGAGATCAAACCATTACTCAGATTTTTTTTTTTTTTACATTATTATTATTTGATCGGATAAAGTATTTGTAGTTTTATTAGAATAATGTAAGGCTGCTTGGGTTAAGACAACATTAAGCGTGAGTTGGTCTTATTTTGTTAGATGAAAAACAAGACAAGAATGCAATGGTGTCCAGGTTTTGTAAAATAAAAAGTGTGAGGACCTTTTGTAAAACCATGCATTTAACTCCACAGAGGATAAATGCCATATTAGATTTTTAGAGTTCATTATGTTTGTACGCTCCACTACATTTCTGTTTACAACCACAGCTTAGTTGAACATATTGCAAAAGTGTTCTGTCATTTAACTAGACTCCATATCTTTTTTTCATCAGTGACGTGGAGGCAAATTACATTTTCAGTTCTATCCTTTCTTCTTCTTCTTCTCTCTCTCTCTCTCTCTCTCTCTCTCTCTCTCTCTCCCCCCCCCTTCTCTCACACTCATCGTCTCTCCAAAAAGCAAGCGGGCTGTCGTCTCTCCCTTCTGTCTGCCCCATCTGTGATGCAGTATGGGCCACTGGCTTGATAATGATAGGCAGGCGGAGCGCAGTGCTGCACACGAGGCAAAGAGGGAACAAACCAAACCGTTAAAATGGAAGACAGAACTCTAATCAGTTGCACCTCACCAAGTCTACCAAAGGTCTTGCCATTCTGATAAAAGGTTTGCAGTAGCGAACCCCACGTTCCTCCCACCCATGCAAATGTGTGACATGCTGTGTCATACACTGCAGACATGCGAGGTGGTAAAGAGGCGGAGGACAGACTTTTGCTAACACAGCAGATGTGAACCTCCGAAAGCAATCGAACCCGAATTGGTACCACGTGTTTTTCTATCCTCGTCGCCCCCATTCCCCCCTTCTCGTAGTACTTGTGTTAGAGCAAGAAAATGCCCAGGGGCTCGTTAAAACTTTAATATACTGTACAATCACAGTAATTGAGTAGAATTTTCAAGTTCTTCCAGTTATGGTTTTAATTTATGAAGTCCCCATGAAAGTTTAATGGATCAGCAGTTGTAGAGTCGCAGCTATCTAAATCATTCTGCAGCTATCTTTGCCTGAGCTGCCTGCCAAGTCCCGCCGTTAGCGTCCTGTGCCCTAGAAAGATGGCCAGATTGCTCCGAAGGCATGACTGTTGCTGGACGTCTGTTCAACACATTGTACCTAGAGGTCTTTTATACTGTTCACCAAATATCCACTGTGTAACTTTGGGGTTTCTTTTTTTTTCTATTGTATTATTCATGCTAGCAAGTACAGGGTCCCTGTTGCTTGATGAGTGTAATATAGCATGCTCACTTAATTATAGAGCAGCTCTCATGAGAGGCATATCAGAGAATGCAGACAAGATGAAAATGGTACCCCAGCTTCTCTTGGTTATGAATAGTGGGAAATGCAGCAATTTGCATGTCAGGGGATATGATGTGCCATATCCTCGTTTCGGTTTTAGCAACAGTGGCCTGACCGTACTTGAGATGTTTATTATTGTTATTCATATTTTGTCAGGAAGCGGGGATCTGAGTGACACACGGCCCTGGACGGGGCTTATTAAAAGAAGTTATTGCCGGCGATCGCCGTAGAGAGATACAACACGGTGATTAATGGTGTGTTTTACAGCCAACAAAATAGCGCAGGGAGACTCAGACCTGGGAGGACAGCACTGAGAAATCACTGCTAGGAAATTGCTAGGTGTGCTTTACCTCTAATGAAAGAAACCATCATTCAGATGTGCATCATACTGGACTGTTTAGGGCCATAGAAAAATGAAACTGTTATGATTTATTTTTATTTTGACCTACTTAATGTTCTCCAATTCGGATGTTCCATAATGAGACACTTATTTATTTTGTAATATTATGTCATGATTGCATCACTTAAGCTCTAAAATGTGTATATATATATATATGTATATATATATATATATATATATATATATATATATATATATATATATATATATATATATATATATATATATATATATATATATATATAGAGCATCTCCCTTCTCTGACTTGACAGGTAGTGGGACAACATAATGAGTGTGACTATAGGAAGTCTCTTGTTACTCATTCAGCCCATCTCAGTCACGTTGTCTCTGTGTCTCAGGTTCAGGAGCAGGCAGATGATGTCCCTTGCGACTTGCTACAAAAACTCTTCCTTTAAACCCCTGTTCCCTATTTCAAACCGAAATAAAGCACAGAATAGAAACAGGCTGGTAGCCATCTAGTTGTCACAGTCCAGTGCAGTCCAATCATATCCCCCTCCCCTCCTGCCTTGTTCTATCCCACACAGTCTGTCTAGAAGGTGAAGTCAAAGCTGGCAGCCTCCCGTGTTATCAGATCTTTTCCCATCACACACTTATCAAAGCTCCCTTTTCTTCTCCTCCTGCCGCTGGTTTTTGTTTACATTGCTCTTGTCATGGCAAGTAAACACCGGCAGTTATCGCTCAGGTGGCAACATCTCAGATAAGCCACATCTGCTCTGTTGTACATCTGGCGTATGAAGTAGCAAGGTGCGAGCTCTGTGAGGGGAAATCAAACTTGACTGGTAACAGTGCCGTTTATGCCGATTCAATTTGTGAATCAAAATCTTCTGAAGCAAGCATAGCATGGCCTTATTGTGTATTATATGGCAATTTTGAAGATATATTTTTCTTTTGCATCTCCTGAATCATGCTGATTTTAAATAATAACTAGAAATAAATTCAATTAAATGAGCAAGTCTGCTAATTGTTTTGAATAATTTAAGTAATGTAATAAGCAGACATTCTAATTTATGGGGGTGAGAAAAAAAGACATTGCATGCTTGCATATTTTTCCTCTTTGCATGCATTTGCCTGTATGGGTATTTGTTTTTGTGTATTCACATACTGTGTGTGAATCTGTAGTTGCCCAGTAGAGGAGGCTATGCATTCTCCATGGTTCGAGTGGAGCATCTCCTGGCCTCCTTCTAGTAGCCACTGGATTAAATCTGACCCTCAGTAGTACTTGTGTGTCCAGGCTTTGCAATCACCCCCCTCCCCCACTCTCTAGGGACACACTACAGAAAGCATGTCAGTCCCCAACCTCCGCAGTCCCTCGGGAAAGATCCATTCATGCCCGGGGAATGCCGGCTGCCAACGAATGGGTTAGTAGTAGCCACTAAGCACCGTAAACACTGTAGCTTTACACTCCGTGAACACATCCAGGGGCCTCAGCAGCGTGCTGGCTGTGTACACTATCTGGTTCAAGTGATGTCAGAGGGGGCAGTGGATTAAAGTAGGTTTTAGTTTGACGCTAATCCCCTTGTGGCAAACGCTGTGGACGAGAGGACTGTCCCTGCCAATGGCGTGCATCAACCCCATTGGATTAGCACGTCTCGTCCCCTCCTCCATTCTGTTGGCATTGTCCACCATGTGTTTTTACCCCAATTTCTTTAACCCCGGTCTTAGTTTGGAATGTAAGCATGGCACCCAGCACAAGCATGATCCCTGCTGTAGAATGGAACAGAGCCTCTCCCTAAAGGTGTGTTTTTTTTTTCTGTTTGTGTGTGTTTGTGTGTGTGTGTGCACTCTTTCTATGTGTTTGTCATGTTGTGCCTATCTCCCCATGGATTTCTAATGTTTCCAGGTCTGAATTATTTAGATAGGCTGCCAGCAGGGAGCTACATGATAGCACAGACTTAAGAGTGAGGGGTGGGGGGGGCTACAGCTGCAGATCAGGTAAAAGGGTACCTCATGCTTTACCTTTTCTCCTTTTCTCTCCACTCCAGCCTTTTGAACGGGAGTGAGTGTAATTGGAGAGTTGAAACACAATACCCAACTCTATTTTCCGCTTTTATAGCTGTCTGCTTTATTGTCTTTACTGATGCCTAACTCAAGTGAGCGGTCGCATTTTGGTGGCTCTCTGGGCCAGCGTGGTGTAGAATGGTCTGAAGGTCAGAACGACAGGGCGGCAAGTCGCTGTCACTACTGTGGCACCATTGCTGGTCATAGGAATTCTTTGGCACTGGATGGAGACGGTGGAGTGGGGTTTCACCATCACCTAGAACTCGGTGAGAAACCGGATCCAGACTTCCAACCCCCCCTGTACAGGCAGATCCATCAGGACCGGCAAGGGCAGCAGCTACTGAGGAAAAACTCTGTGCCCGATCTCAGCAACAGCCTCTACCTCAGGCGAATGATGGCAGGCCGTGCCTCTGCACCACCTCAGGATTACTACCTATCTGACGCTACCTTATCTGGTCAGCTACCTGAAGAGTCAGGGCTTTATAGGGATAACTACCACCTGCTCACCAGATCAGCCTTGCATTATGGGCCCAGCACTGGGGGGGTGAGGCCTACCTGGGATCAAGGACAGGCAAGGGCCACACCTTCTGTGCTGCCCTCTGCTTCAACACCTACCCCCGCGCCTCCTCCCCCTCCTCCCCCGCCTCCTCCGCCACCTCCTCCTCTTCCCGTTCATGAGCTGAGCCGTTTGTACAGGGAAACTCTGGGATCTAAGATGATCCCAGACATCCACCGTATTGGTGGCCGCTTTTCCTCTCCTGCAGTCTACGGGGTTCAGCCCCTTCATCCTATTTACGCTGCTGAGCCACCGTCTTTCTCTGCTCACCAAGCTTATAACAATTTCAACAGTTTGTCCCTGGACCCCCGCCGTCTACCTGCCACCTGTTCAGGGGTGGACCCAGCTTCTCAGGGAATGGACGGAGCTCTCCCCCGGGCTTATGGAGCTGTAGCCTCCCAGAGGTTTTCTTATGACCAAAACTATGATCCCAGCTCAGCCACAGCTGGAATGTCATCCAGCATGCCTCATCACTATCCCAGCACTGCAGACCCCAAGAGGATGGTGGACCCTGCCTTCTTGGCTTTCCTGCGAGCTGAAGGCTTGGCCGAGAGCACTATTACTCTCCTGCTGCAGCATGGCTTTGATTCCACTGCCATGCTAGGAATGATGGAGGACCATGATGTCCGCTCTGTGGCTCCTAACTTGGCCCAGGCCCGTGTTCTGTCCCGGGTGGCGCTTGGTTGCAAGGAGAGCGGGACGGTTATGCGTGCCCGATCCAATAGTTTTAGCTATCGCAATGATGTCTACATGCAGCCCCAGGGTTTGACCATGGACGCCAGCCTGATGCACCAACCTCCCACCTCCATCCAGAATGCGTCCCCCAGGATGGGAGAGTATCTTGGTAGAAGACCCAGCAGCGCACCCTCCCAGCACCTCCTGGAGACCACCTCCTACCCAGCAGCACGGCAACTGGCAACTGGAGCTTTGCCGCTCAGCGCTGGAGGATATAGTAGTGCTGTGACTCAGGGAAGACCCGTCTCCATGTACAATGCCCATACTGGTCTTGCCATGTCTGCTCTTGGACAACAGCCTCCACCAGCCCCGGGCACCCCTGGAGCAGCGCCCAAAACCTTCTCTGGCTCCTATTCCCCCATGGAGCTGATGAAGAGAGCCACCAACCTTCCCGCACCATCGCCAGTAGCAGCGCCAAGCCCACTTCACAGCCCCCAACTTCTCCGGAAAGGGATCAATGCTGCCCCTGAGAGTACCAATGCTCCTGCAACTTCTTCCTCCACTCACCAAGTGCAAAACCTTAACAACACCAAGATGGTAGGACGTCGCACTGGTCCACCTGTCATAGTCTCAACCATGGTCACCACACCTGACACAAGTAATGTCAAACCTCACCTTTCTCTATAATTTCGTCAAACCCTCTCTCCTCTGCCCTTGTTGCTGTTGCTTGTTGATTTATATTTTTTCTGTAGGTTTTGGAAATCGTTTATTCTGATTTTGTTTGGTCATGGATTAAATGCACAGTGAGATTTAATTCTGTATACAATAGATAGATTTTTGGCATACTACAAAACAAATCAGACCGACAGTCTTTTTGAACAAAGAAGTAGACTTGCATGTAAGATGCATTTGACAAGTTAAGCAGCTTTGCTCTGAGAGGTCTTTTTTTAAATTACGCAACTATTTATACAAGTATTGCAACAGGGTTGTGTCATTTGCCGGAGGGGATCCTGTCTCATCACCAAGTTGAAACATTTCTTGTGTGCAGCACAGTTATTGAGGTCAAAATTGTTTCTGTCATTTTCTTTCACTTTGTTTAATGGTCAGAATCCTTTTTGAAGCAACAGGGTGTTTTAGGAGTTGTTACGTAGGTCCGCCTTGCTTTTTCAAGGTTTCTTCTACAATGTAAACACTAAAATACAGGAGAGTGTTTACTAGCTGTTCTCTTAATATACTCACAAACCCCTTTTCTTTTCTTTTTTAACAAGACAGCGTTAGTAAATATTGCATACATTTCAAGCTTGTTTCTAGTATATAAAAGTTTCCTTGATGTAGAGTTGCTGTCATTCTATTTTACACTCTACTCTCACCTAATCAGGGCTTAACTCCCTCAAATCCAATTGCACTAATTGGATGTACGTATAGTTGTGACTATAATAGATGATGTTTTTTATAGACACCTTGTTGTCCGTTTGAAATTCTGGTTGCATTGTAGTGCCACCTAAACATTCTTTCATTTATTTGCTTTGTATGCTATACTTACAAACAAACTCAATTGTTCTCACCTCAGACAGTAGGTATATGAAAATTAAATTTTCTCTACCTGCTCAAACTGAAAAGTTATTTGAAAGTAAAACCAATTCATTAGTCAATTTACATTTTTATTGAGTGACAGTAAGAAAGAAATGTTTCTCTTTTTGAAGGTGGCAAATCCGAACTTGTCTTTTTGTTTGTTTTCTACAATGAATGGTGTATTCTTTTAAACCACATATTTCTGTGAATATGTTAATTGCTCATCCTCAGTGGCCTCACAGAACCCATAATTGTGTTGATTTATTTGTGGAACCTGTTTGTCTCATACAAGGTTAATAAAGTATTGTGGCAGCTTTTTATGCTCAGTTTACCGTGAGAGCAAGGCATCATTTCAGCTGATTTTGATACATAAAGGCCTTGATTTCTCCCTTTTAACAAGTTTATATATTTTCCGGCTGATGAGAGCTGATGAGCTTAGGGTCTTTTAAGCTTGCTTTTATGCCATGTAACCCTGTATCTTGCCTGTCTTTCTAAAGGTAGTTACACACCAACCAGACGGCCGACCGTCGGCAGAAAAGGCAATTGGACTGATCAGTCGGGTCCCCGAGGTCCAAAAAGTGCCTCAGAACACACCGAAGAGACGCCGACTTGAGCAAACGCTCTGCGCGTGTGCGAAACGTAATACGTCTCCATAGCAGCAGGCGGCGCTGAAAATAAAAACCGGCAGCTGATTGGACGAACGCGTCACGTGGTTCTTTTTTCTCCGGAAATTCACAGCCAGACTGTCATGGCGGCTTGTTACGATCTCATATTGTACTAAAATAGGTCACCAAAACGTGTTTCTGAAAACATTTTAAGCGAGAAACAGGCCATACAGTTGCTGAATCTGTCTTCATTTCAGATGGACAAAGGTTAGTTTAAAAGATTTTCGTCAGATTTTGAGAGGCTCATCCGCTCGCCATTTCTGGGTGAGTCCCGACTGCCCTGTCTCCAACTGAACATGTC
Organism: Sander vitreus; assembly: GCF_031162955.1. Lineage (NCBI taxonomy): Eukaryota > Metazoa > Chordata > Actinopteri > Perciformes > Percidae > Sander > Sander vitreus. The sequence continues at coordinate 9,493,473 of NC_135875.1, forward strand.
GTGTCGGCCAAAATGAAGGCTGACGGCTCCTCGGACAGACGACGGCACGGGACACACGGAACAGTCTCGAGTCACCGACCTCGCCAGACGGTTCCGACGGCCGATAATCGGCTCTGTGTGTCAGCGCCCTAATGGGTCTGCGGGCTGCTGCACTCACCGAGTGATGATTTTTATGAAGTGGCACCCCTTCATGTGTTGTCAAATTAAGAAGCGAGGTGCAAGTTTTAGAGGAGGGGGAAGGAGTTGGGGGAGGTGGGAGTGGGAAGTCCCTTTTTGAGCTTCATGCTAATTCACACTGCTTTCCAAGGCCACAGTGGTAGCCCCCCTCCTCCCTCCAATACACTTTTAGCACAACAAACTCATTTGCATGTAGCTGACATTTGTTGCTTCAGTAACTCCATCTGATAATGGGCAGCCCTTGCCGCCGATCGAAAAGCATACTTCTTAATTGTGTGTTGCTATGCAACCTAGGTTTCGGTGGTAATAAGAGATAGATAATCTTCACATTTAAGCAAAGGGGAAAAGTGGAGCTCTGTGTGCAACGTTGCACATTTATTCTGTGCACTTGTTACTCTTTTTCTTGAGCAGTCGTGTGCAGTTTTGAGTAGGAGAAAATTTAGTGACAATAAGAAGATGTTGCAGGGCACTTAATGAAAACATTTCGCTCTACTCCCCCTCCCAATCCCCCCCCTTCTCTCTCTCTCTCTCCTTGTACAGTGCACATCTCAAGAGACTGCTTCTCATTTCTTGTGCAAAGGCTTTAGTACACCAGTGAAGACATGCATGGTGTTTTATGTTCAAACATGCATATTGATGAAAGTTGACACATTATTCCTTTTGCACCTACTGAATAAATTGGTTGTTCTTCTGATACAAACCAGTCTTCTCTCTTTATCATCTTACATCAAAGTGTAAATTTACACATAGCCGCTGAGGCATCCACATTTCTATATTGTTCATATTCTCAATGCAGAGTTTTAAAAGCAAAGATGTAGGCTTCAGTGAAATCAGTAGCTCCTTAAAATATTTATGTAAAAGGTGCAGGTGGGAGGGCCCTGCCTGTGTACTCGTCTTCGCTGGACACTGTCTTGGTTGGCTAAGGCCATAAGTAGTGTTAATAATGGCATTAAACGGTTGAGTCAAGCTTAGTTGCAACAGTTCCCTTCCACCCAAAGTAAGGAGAGCGCCTTGCAGCATTCGCATTGGCCATGGAGTTGTCTGTCAGTAGCATCCCACAGAGCAGCACAGGTGGGTAAATATAACTATTATGTCACGTGAAGCAGAATAGCCAACCTGCTAGTTAGAGACGTGGTTGGCTAGTAGCCTGAATTGTGTGCGTGCTCAGTAGATTAACTAAGGTGGATGCTTGCATGTTGTCCACAAATGCCAGCACGTGGTTTCCTTGTGGAGTTAATCCGCAGAACATCTTCAGCTGTACTTTTCTAGGCTGGAGAATTAGGAGGCGGTGGTGTGTTTGGGGGCAGGGCTTGTAGCACACAGAAAAGAGAGACACCAGAACTTGGCAACAGCCTCTCGTAGCCATATGGAATGTGTCAGTTGACGTGTTCACCTGTATAAGTCTGTTCTCTTGGTGCCCATGTACCCAGGTTGTATCTGCTCCTTCCTGGGAGGTTAGTCAAAACATTGCAGATCCCTTTTTTTCCCCTTTTTGACAGGAAGCCATCACTGATGCGGCTGACAGTTATGTAACCTTCCAGTGCATTGCTCCTATGGGAGCCTGAATGTGATTTTAATTTCCCTGCCTGTATTTGGAAGGACATCCACGAGGATGCATGCCTAATGTGCTCTCAGCTGTCCTTGGCTAAACTGCTTTTTTCAGGTGTCTGACATTGATTTTAGTGTGCACTCCAGTTTTCCACTGGCTAGTCATAAAGAAACATCCCCTGTATGTCAGTGTGGCCTTAAACTGCATATTCCTGTATTATGGGTTTGTTTTAGACACAGGGTAGTGTTTGTCTTCCTGTGCAGCCACTGTACTTTTTTGATTTTATGAAGGTGCTTTGATGTAGTGGTTACGGTGTTGCCTCTTATGCATAACTCCAAAGTATTTTTTGTCTTCTGACATACACAGATGTGTGTGCGTTTGATACACAATGCTGCGGCCCCCCTTTTCTTACTACACATATACACAGACCACAGCTGTCCCTCTCTCAGCAGCAGGAAGTGTTTGTCTTCATCTGAGGCCGCAGGATGTGACAGCATAACATTGGGACAAGACCTTAAGTTTCCTCTATCTGTCTCTTTCTTCCTATGACTAGCACTATCCACTGTGCATACAGTGGCACTCATACATTTATGAACCCATGCTAAAGTTGACTAAAAAGAGGAATACAAAAATCATCTTTTGGAAATTGATCTTAATGCCTTAATTAAAAAAAATGAGGAAAAATCCAACCTTTAAGGGCACCAATTTTCTTTGTGAATGAATAATGTATCGTAAATAAATGTAATGTTCTTCCTTAAAATGCAGGGGGCATAAGTACACCCCTATGTTAAATTCCCATCCTCATTTTTTTAATTAAGGCATTAAGATCAATTTCCAAAAGATGATTTTTTTTATTCCTCTTTTTAGTCAACTTTAGCATGGGTTCATAAACTTATGAGCACCACTGTATATAGTGCTGTCAGACAGTATTAGGACAGTGATATAATTGTCATTGTTTTGGCTCTACTTTTGGATCTGAGATTAAACAGCTTTAAGGCTGTTTGAGGGTGTTGATGTCCAACAGTCTCGTAACCTTCTAACACTTTTAATTGTTCCCCCAACTTTAGATCAATGCAGCAGGCAGGACAATGATCATAAGCATAAAGACAAGAAAACCAAGAGGTTTTATGGTGAAGAGTTAGTCTCCTGACCTCATTCCAATTGATCATGTGTTTCACTCGCAGAAACCAGAGTGAGGGAAACAACCAAGAGGTTGAGGCCCGTCAGTGGGTCATAGATTTCAGACATGAGTCTGCTAATTAAATATGAAGTGTTTTGGTATCAAAAGGGCTGCAGTCCCTACAGTGTTTATCTTACATGGATGTAAACACCCTCATAGAAAAGATGTAATTTTTTTATTTCAACTACAATGTCCTTGAGTACAGAGGTAACACAACAACAATGTATCACTGTCCTAATACTTCCTGACTGTGCTGTATATTGACCCCTTCCTTACTACTTGTTGATGTGGCAATGGGTTAGGGTCTAATGGCTTAAGTTACCTTTCTAGGAATAGCCCAAGAATTAGAGTGAGGAAATCCTGCTGACCATCTGTGTGTATTTGTGTGTGTACGAGTGCTACGGATATGTGTTTCTATGTGTGGATGCTACTATACAGGCATCACGTGTTTGTGGGAGTCTGTGTCATCCTCACTAATCCCTTTGATATGAATGAGTGGAGACAGACAAAAGGTTTCAGCTCACATGGCATTGGTCAGGGGTTACTACATGGAATGTAGCTGCATAACAATAATCAGTGTAACTCAGTATTAATCTCGCACAACACCACATGTATGCATTGTTGTATGCAAGTACTGTATCTATGCAAACCATGCCTATTCAAACATGTACAATGCAGTTAAAGAGTAACATTTTGTCATATAGGCTAGGTCTGCAGCACATGAATGAATGAATGAATGAATGAATTTTAAATGAAACGATGACTGTGAGGTTAAAGTGCTGACTTTCAGCTTTAAGTTGAGTGTTTCCACTTGCAAGATGAACAGTGTAGGAGTTGTAACCCTTTGCCTTCATTGCTTCCTTATTTTTAAGGTACAGAAACTAATCTGGCAAGTTAACAAAAAACTTGAATAAACTCATTTCATTTAATATTTGCTCAAAGTCTTCGTCATCAATGACGGTCTGAAGTCTTTGACCCACAGATACCAGCGAGCACTTGTTCCAGGGGCTTTTTGCCTTCAGCCTAAATGAATGATCAGTTGGAATGAAATCATGTAGCTGTCTTGGTCTGTCAAGCACACTCATACCCATAAAAAACTTGCCATCTCTGCATGTTACGGGTCTGTTTTATTGTGTGTTTTATGTGTATAAAAAGGGCTATGAGTTGTACACTGACTGTTTACACCTTCAAATAAACATTGGAAGTCAGCACTTTAACCTACCAGTCATGGCTTAATTTAAAAGTGCAAACCTCAAACAATGAAAAAGCATTTTCTCACTGCACTGTATACTCCTGTGATGACTGCGCTGTTAAAGGCCGCTGTTAACCTCTAGATTCTTAAACGCTTATCTGTGCACAGTCCTTCTGTCATGTGTCTCCAGTTTCTCGAGAACTTGGTAAATGTTACATGAACTATCTGCTGCTCCATCTCCACCCGGCCTCTGTATTGTTTGAGCCCCCGGGGAAATATGGCCATGAAAATCTATTTTTCCACTGCAGTAGTTTTTTCTCAGGAAAAAAAAAATAAGTGAAAGGAAAAAGTGTTGTCGAGGCCCATCTCCATCTTGCCCGCCACCCCTCCCTTGTTGTTTTCTCATGGTTGATCTTTCCAAACCATCGGTTGCGTTCACAGAGGGATTAATGGTTTTTGCGAAGCCAGCCAACCCGTGGAGGGAACGGAGCCTTCAAGCGAATGAGGAACAGCTGGTCTCCCTCTGCTTGTGACAGCTTGAGTGTGTGTTTGTATGCATGCAGGATAGTAGCAGCTGACCTCTGCACAGGGTCAAAAGTGCCGCCCCTGGTCCGAGTGGGCCTGAGGTCCTAGGTTTTCTCCCATCTACTGTGCTGCTATTAATTAATAATGTAAATTGGTTTTCAAAAGCATTATGAGTTTGTCTACACATGGTTAAAGTAGTTTTCTGGTTTCAGTGCACTTTTTAACAGAGCATTTTGTGTTCCATGTGTTTATTTGAAGATTAAATGGATCCTAACAAAGATTTGAAATGGCCAAAAAACACACTGAAGTAGTTTTGAATTCAAACTGAATCAAGCAGTGTGTGTGTGTGTGTGTGTGTGTGTTGTGTGAAATATCGTCTGGCTATTTTGGGAAATCACACTGTCATGTTTATACTGCTAGTGTCCCTATTCCGTGGCTGTTTTGTTTACAGGATAGCAACGATGCATACTCACTGCTCGTGCTGTAAGAATGGCAGCACTTTGATATAATCTCCCCAATATCTGTCATCAATTCTGCCCTATTATTCCTCTCTCCATGGCAGCTGGGGAGGAGATTGGTTTTGTGCATGTCGAACGGCAACAGCTGCATTCACTAAAAAGGACAACTACCTCTGCACACCTCCCCAGTCCTCCTTTTTTGGTCTCCCACCCCCTCTTTCTCTCTCCCTCAGTGGTGGGCAGGTCACCCTGAATTATTCATCAGTGTGAAATGAAAAAGCTCATGGATATTGAATATCCCCTCTGAAGTGGTGGCCAACCTTGTGTTTTTTTTTCTTTCTTCTTTTTTTTTTTTTTTGCAGCTGAAAAGAGTAAAGAGCGGCAGATCTCATTGCCAGGGTATTTCAAAGGTTAACCGATTGCTTTACCTTGCACACATATTTACTTTCTTCATGGTCTGTGGCCGGCGAGCAGGGGTTGCAGAAATGGAGTGGATGAAGAAAAAGATTGAGAAAGAGAGCAGATGAAAAGAATAGGAATAAAAAGGTAGAACAGTAATCTGTGTTCCTGTGGATATTTTTCTCCTGAAAGAACTCGCTCCTCTGACCACCACAGTGGGCTACCTCGTTGTGTAGCTGCAGCTGATTCGCTAACCTTTCTTGTCGCGTGTTTTTAGGCCTGTTTCCTTCCTGGAATGAGTGCGCCTGTGGTCGGTTGTGGTCATCCTGATCGACCGGTTGTCATTAGTTTCCCATGCGGCCCACTGTGTTCCTCCATTGTCCCACTGCCTGGTCTTTTGTCCTGTGGTTTGATCTGCGGCCCACACTGCAAATCAATGCTTCTGGTTGCCATTCATTCATCTCCGCAGCCAGCAAACACAGCAGGGACCCTCAGAACCTCTTCTTTGGGAGAGCATATAAAATGGGCAGTGATGATAAGGAGGAAAAATCCTTCAAGCTTGTTTTTTTAGGACATTTTAGTCAAATTAAAATATTTAACTTATATATACTTATAATATATACTTTTTGCTGGTATTAGTGTCTTTATTTATCTAACAAGCAAGCTGGATGCTGTTTCCCTAAAGGACAGAGACTTGAAAAGCCTCCTTTATGCCAGAGAGCAGATGCTAAGATAATGAATAAATACCATAAATAAAAACTACTCAAGGGGCGAGCCCCTCCTTCCCCGTTTGGTATGTTGTACATGCTAATAGGACATGGAGTGTTTTATTCGTTCAATAATATCCAAACAGCATTAACCCTGCGTCACACTCATTGGTCATTATGTTGCTACTACCCCTATACCCTCTCAGTCATTACAGTCCATTTTCCTCCATTCCCAATTTCTACTGCAGCATAGCAATTACTCAGGAATCCTTTTAGGAGTATTCCCAAGCCGTACAAAGACCAGAAGTGCCTGCAGGAAGCAGCCAGGGCTTTAACTGGCTAACCTTTTCCAAAGGTAATCTTAACAGAGTTGTAATGACTGACAATTGGAGAGTGAGGGGAATTTTACTTTCTGAGGAATAAAACAAGTCAAACTAGAACTGCAAGCAGTTATGACAGGGTCCAAGTCTCCCGGTGCCAGTCGCCCCCAACGCGAGTCGCCCCCGACGAGCACGCGAAAGCGGGACCCAAAGCGTGACGGTGGGGAGGCAAACATCGGGAAATATCGAGGGCATGAGCCACAAGTTCTGTGGTACGTTGCCGTTGCAAATATCTCATTAACATTGAGTAAAAGGGCCAAAACTGGTCTACATTGACTATAACGCCCCCTAATGGCCGATCTTTGCCAAATTTGGTACAGAGCCACAGAGCTGCACGCCAAACAAGCAAGACAAGTTTCATGTTGATAGAAATTAGTACGGCAGAGATATTGCAATCGCAAATGTCCCATTTGCATGCATTGAGTTATTGGCCAAAACACATAATCATTGATTATAGCATCCCCTAATGGCCAATATTTGCCAGATTTGGTACAGAGCATTGTAGTGGGATTGTTGAACATCACTCTCAAGTATCTTGTTGATATAATTTAATTTGGCCAAGATATGATGTTTCTGTTTGTGCATACTTTAACGTAGCAAAATTCTTTTAATAACTTTTGGTCAGGACCATCTTGGCATGCTATGTACCAGGTGGGGAGACCCAGAGGGTCATGGCAAAAAAGAACCTAAAGTTTCAGGTTGATAGCATTAATTTTGGCCGAGATTTGGCACAGTTTGTGTTTTTGTAGCTAGCTACACAAATTTGGTCGTGCGTAATTTGTGCAATTTTTATCCGATAAAAATTCTTTTGATAACTTTTTGTCAGGTCGGTCTGCAGGTGCTACATACAGTTTTGTGCAGATCGGTCGCACGGTCTAGGAGGAGTTAGAAAAAGTAGGTTTACGATAAATCACGATTTTTCGTGCGTAAAAGTCTAGGCCGAAATGGGTGTGGCCTATATTTGGAGATTCAGCTGAATTCAGGGAACACGTGGATATGTGTATTTTTAATGTGCGATGTACGGTTTGGGAGTTAAAGGACCAAATGCGTATCTCTGCTATAGCGCCACCTAGTGGTGCACATTGTTTTGTCCGAGGTCCCTACAGGGATCTGGACTAGTCCTGAAAACGGCACCCCCCCACACTATGTACGGTTTAGGCTGTAGCATCAGTTTTAGGGGGAGAAAAATAATAAGAAACCTTAGGAAAGCAATAGGGTTCCACAGCTCCGCTGGATCTGTGAACCGCGTTGCCTTGCAAACGCGGTTCCCTGCCCCCTCGGGCTTGGACCCCTAATGACTTGTCTGCCAGGAAATGGTTTTGAGCCTCTGCATTCGTTTTTCGCATGTTTGAGAACATCCTGTGACTGGCAGATGCTGGCGCTTTAGCTTAAGTGAAATACAGACAGGACGTGGGGCAGCGTCGTTGGAGCTCGGAGGTGTCGCGTGTTCCAGGTGTCGTATCGTGTGACCATAATGCAAACTCCAGTTACAGTGGGTTTGGGGATATGGTGGGTGGTGGGGAAGGGGTCTGCTCTGCCAGAGAAAGTGTGAAATATCATCTGCCATGGTGGAGCGAGGTGGATGAGGAGGTGGGTGGGACTTTCTTCCAGAGGGTGTAGAAGATGAAGCGAAAGGGGGGTTATGATGATGAAAATGGCTGTAACTCTTTAGCAAAGTGAGCTTTAAAAGGCTGTAAGTGGACACCTCATAGTATCTGATGGCTGACTCCTGGTTGACAAGACCCCGCGACCCTGGTGTATTTATCGTAATGGAGCACAGCTGTGCTGCAGCTTCGATGGGTTAATAGCCATGTGACAGCTTTTGGGGGCCGCAAGTGGGAGCTATTGTGTGTATGTGTGTGCATCCATTTTATTTACTCATGCACTCTGCTGAATGGCACACAGGGGCCACACTTGGGAGGGTGGGACTCTCTGCTGCGTCTCCACTCTCTCTGCCAGGCCAGATGGCTCCTGTCACTGAGAGTGGAGGAGAAGCGATGGAAGGAAAAGGGGAAAGAGGGAGCTCTGAGCCGCCCTTAACAGCGCCAGAGTGGCCCGTCCCCAGAGCCCCACATCTGGAGACCACCTGCAGCTGGTTCACCCTGCTTCCTCCGTCCTCGTCCCTTTCCCTCTTGCACACGCTCACTTTCTCACTGGGTTTTTCCAGATGGGGGAGGTGGGGCTGGTGGCAGTGGTGTATATGGTCAGGCTGTGATTTGTGCCCATATTTCAGCAACTTATGTGTGTCTCTGCTTTGGGCAGAGCGGAGGGAGGAGCAGGCGGGAGTGAAGTAGGGATGGGAGGAGGAGGCGGCGGCAGCAGCGTGAAAGCATAGCAAAATATCATTTTATTTTATGACTGCACTAGTTTCTGAGTGTTGTGGGTTTTGTATTTGTTATATTTCGTTTTTTTATTCCTCCCCAAGTAAAAAGTGAGAGATGTTCGTTTTTCTTCCCTTCGTTGTTGCTGCAACTGATCCAGAGGCCACAGGGGGACCATTCCTGCCTGGAAAATAAAGCCTGCTTGCCTTCCTTGGCTCCCCCCAAATAAAATTCACTCATTTGCATTCCCATGCTGTAATTTAGCCCTCCTCTTTCTCGCTTTCTCTTTCACTATCTCACTGTCTTTCATCCCCACATCTTTTCAGCCCTGGTCCTTGCGGTTCTGCAGGGATTGGAACGTGGGAGGGGAAGAGAGGAGGGGAGGCAGAGAAAACAAAAGTAGAGTGGCAGTGTTGACTCAGGGTTGTTATCTGGACCACTGCTAGGGGCTCGTGTGTGTGTGTGTGTGTGTGTGTGTGTGTGTGTGTGTGTGTGTGTGTGTGTGCATACATGCCTGGGGGGGTTATTTACCCTGGGTGCTGTTGCCGCGGCAGGTGCCTCTCGGTGGATAAACCTAGGCCTCCTAAATAAATATTCACCGTTGGGAAATTAGACTTGCGTAACCAAAAACTACACTACTACTACTGCTTATTGTCACACCAAGAATGTCCAGTCTATTGAATATCAGCCATCTTACTCCCAAATCCCCCCAAAGAAGTGTAACTTAAAAAAATCTCAGAGGACTTTTGGATGTTTTTATGGAGCAAAAGGAGAAACCAGTTTGTAACTGTATTGTACAGTGACTGTGTTTTAGAAGAGCGGCTCTCCTGGTATTTGGTTGGATGCTTGATATTTGGTTAAACTCCTAAACTAAGTTGTTGAGTGAACAAATATAGTATGGTATTTGTCTCAGATTATATTACATTATTCATTCACTGTGCACATTAGGTGTAGAGTGGGTAAAGTGCTTGTTGTCTGTAGGAAAGAGTTGCCCACTTATTGTCTAGTTTAATTTGCTCTGGTTAGAATCAGTAGATGAGTTGGTAAAGTTTAGCTAAAACTTGCGGTGTATTCCTTGTACTGTAGTTGGGTCTGATGACAAATTAACTGCTCCAGAGCTTGTTTTGTTTGTGCGGTTGTGCAGAGTATAATTACCCTGTTCAGATCTGTCTAAACAAGTCATACCAGAATGCAAAACTATGCATATTCAGATACCACTAGAGGCAATTGAGAACATAATGTGTTTTGTAATTTGGGTGAACTGACCCTTTAATTACTGGAACATTAGCCTATACGATGGCACATAACTCTCTAAAAAAAAAAGTGGTAATACACCACAACATAGTTAAGAATGGAAAAGCATAAAAAGCAAGCAAACTATAAAAGCTATCAGTGGGTATTCTCTAAGGTTCAACTGCTTCTGAGCAGAACCCCCTGCTGACCAGAGTCCAGCATCTGAAATGGACCCCTGAACCTCTGGTCATAATGTGGTCAGCTGAAGCCACATCTCCAAGCGGCAGGTTGGCTCGTTCTACCATTCGCTTTCTTAAAATCCCTTTAAGTGCTTTAGGGGGATTTAACATGCCTTCTACATCCAGCATCCTCTCAGCAGCCAAGTTCCAGTGCTTACAGGAAAAGGGCGCTTACAGTTTAATTAGGCTGGTCAATGAAGAGGGCTCCCTCTCAAAGGTAAATCCACACGGACTGTAAGGAGGCTCGGGCCATTTGTCGGGTCTTCCAAAATGTGACTGCTGCTTCTGATGTCTCACTGTGCTAAAGATCAGGGCTTTAAGAAGTCCTGCATCAGAAGAGAAATGAGAGTGTAGACTCTGAATTCTGAATTCTTTAACTCTGAATTTGAAAAATGTATTATTATGCCTTTAAAAGAAAAATGCATCTAAGGAAAACATTGCTTTGTGATTCCTTTGCCGATATAACTGGATCTGTTGTAGTGTAAGGGTTTTAAGGCTCATACATTTTTAAACATATAAATACTTTTTTATGAAGAAAAATACCCAGATTTTCTAATAGGAGCAGATTGGAATAAACCAATTTTTCTCTCGATTTTACATCCTCATGCACACCGAAGCACATGGTCATGGTTGTTTTTCACACAAGATCATGGTTGTTTTTCACACAATGATTGCTCAGAATTTAATAGAAAATGAAGAGAAAAATGAAAGAATAGAAGAGAGGAGAAAATACAAATGAGCAGAATATGAATAAATAAAAACTCCCAGAAGTAAAAAAAAAAAAAAAGAAAAATGAATTTTTAAAATAAGGTTTTCACCATGTTTTTATATTCAAACACAGACAAATGATTGATTAATTAGCTTCAGATATTAATTAGTTTTATTTCAAGTCATAACTCAGGTGGTGTAGTAATAACTGGGTGTGCACTGCAGGCACTAATACTACTAGTGCTCAAAGGTGTGGTTGCAGCTTTGCTTTATGGCAACAGAGGCTGAGGGGCCAACAGATGTAGCCTTCAGTACTGGTTTAGACCCAAGTCTGGCTGCTCTACATCTGAAAGAGGAAGTTTGTGTGTGGGGGGGGGGGAAGAGAAGCGGACCTGCTGTGCCAATCTGTTCTCATTAGTGTTACTCGCCTCCTCCAAACATGTAACGACATGCACGTCAACTGCTGGTGTCAATAGCATATAGCTGTTTGTTTGCACGTAATCCGTCCCCTCTGTCCAGCTAACCTTTCCACTAAGACCTAAATCTCTCATCAGCCTCTGATTGTCAGCCATGTCACCTGCTGAAGAAATCTGGAGAAATATCTTCAGGGAGTTACTGTAGGAATTTGCAAATTTGTGATTCCAAGAATTAACTCAAAATCAACCTGTCCTTTGCGTTATTTGAAAAGATTTAGCATTATGTTTGCAGATCCTCACAAATTTTCCACAACAACATTGTTGAAGTCAATTAATGCTGCAGTTTCATGCACAAAAATCCAGACCAGAACTACTTCATGAGCCGATGATAAATAAAAGTCAAGCCTCAATCTCCACAAACAAGCTTTCCTAACTACAATGAAAATGACTGTTTACCTAGAACTGAGCTATTCATTGTACTCAACATGCTCTTTTGATTGAACATTTTAGGGTTACAAAAACTGAATCGTCTCTTACCTAATACTCAAGACTAACAAAAAACACATTTTATGGAAAAACTGTTGAAATACTGCCAAGTAATCCCAAAAAAGGAACTGAACCTCAACAATACCTGTGAACGGAACAGCAGTGGTCAGATATAATCTTTAACTGCCTATGTTGGATCTCAATTACATTCGACCTCTAATGGCCCTGACACACCAACCCGACGACTGATCCGTCGGCTCCCCGAGGTCCAAAAAGTGCCTTGGAACACACCGAAGCGACGCCGTCTTGAGTGTACATTCTGCGCGTGCGCGAGACGTAATACAAAAAATGAAAACAGGAAATGACAACGCGTCACGTGGGTCTGGCTTCTCCAGCCGATAGTAATGGAGGCTTGTTCGAAATACGAGCTCGTATTTTACGAAAAATAGTTCACTGAAACATGTTTCTGAAAACATTTTAAGCGAGAAATAGGCCATACAGTTGCTGAATATGTCTTCATTTCAGATCGACAAAAGTCAGTTTAAAAGATTTTCGTCAGATTTTGAGAGGCGTTCGTCACTAATCCTGCTTGTTATTTCCGGGTTAGCACTCCACCAATCAGATTGGTGGAGTGAGTCCGACTGCCCGCCCTCCGACCCAACAAGTCAGGTCGGCGAAAATGAAGGCCGACAGCTCCTCCGACGGACAACGGCACGGAACACACCGAACAGACTCGAGTCACTGAGCTCGCCAGGCGGTCCGACAGCCGATTATCGGGTTGGTGTGTCAGGGCCTTCAGACTGTGGAGTTGGCAGTAATCGGTGGCCATTCACAAAACCTCTGATGTTCTTTGATACGCCCTCCCTTCTTGTTCTTTTTAAAATATCCCTAACCTCACAGAATGCCTCTGTCTTTTGAGAAGCTGTGATCTGCCACGTTCTATATTAACATATTGCTGTCAGTCAGCACCCCCCTTCTCCTCCATCCTCTAATGTTATTTAAGAGAGAAAGATCAGAGGGGCAGCCGTATCACCACACTCCATCAAAAGTGTGTGTGTGTGTGTGTGTGTGTGCGTGTGGCCGGCCAGACACACCGGCCGGAAGTGGGGGCTTCTGCCTTTGATGGTCACACTCTCTCAGATGTGTCATTGCTACAGACGGCGGCACAGCTGACATGCCGTGTCTCTGCTCGTTGGGCTCTCGCCGCTGAGAACCAACAGCCCTGATAGTCACCTAAACACACACACACACACACACACACACACACACACACACACACACACACACACACATAAAAACACACTCAAAGTGGATTCACACAATTATTCCATACAAAAAAGAAAAGTGGATTCACACCAGGATGGACACATCCTCCCAAAACTGCTCAGTCCTTTACACCTTTCCACTTTACTGTCATTGATAATCAGTTGTGGCGTGTGACCGTGCGGGGCTCTTTGTCTATTGGTCGCGCCTGTCAGGCAGCCGGTGAGATGTGTGTATATGTGAGTATTTATTTGTATTTGCGTTGCCTTGCTCTGGCCGTGTTGCAGAACTGCAGGGAGGCTCTGGTTACATTGTTATTCTAAACAGGGTGTTTTCAGCCACTCTTCTTCGCAGTCATTCAGCAGAGCGATCTGTCAGTTCGCTCCCCTCCCTCCTTTTCCCTCCAGGGACCAAACTGTGAACTTTACACACTCGGCTCTGATGACTTCCCTGATGGTGCAAAGAAACAGCCAACTCTACAGCTGTAATGTTATTGCTGGAGTGGCTTGAATGTTGCATTGTTCCTCTGGTTTAAAGTGTGTGAGCATGTGTGTTTCGGTGTGTGTATTACATATTCAGAGCGAGGGTGGGGAGTGTGAGTGTCACTATTCCAATCTTTTCCCGGTAACCCGCAAAATTCCGTGTGTGTGTGTGTGTGTGTGTGTGTGTGTGTGTGTGTGTGTTTTGTGTGGGTTGTTGAGGTCTAGATGAAAGTAGAAGAGCAAAGTAGGAAACCAAATAATCGAGAGGGTGCGTGAGGTGAGGCTGGGAACAAACAAAAGCAAGTGTGTGAGAGAGAGAGAGAGGGAGAGAGGGAGAGAGGGGGGAGGGAAGGGAAGGGGGCAGGCATTCTTAAAACACTGGAGTCCAGATCAGAAATAAAACATAAAAAGGGGAGAAGAAGGAGGAGGAGGAGGAAAAAAGGGAGGAGGGATTGTGCTTGAGTGTGTTATGTGTACGGATCCTATGAAATGAACACAGCCGGGGAGTAAATTGTGCGAGCCCAGAGAACTCAGCTCTGCATGTTCGAGCTGGCACTTTTATTTTAGACAGATTTTTTTTTTTTCTGCCGCAAGATCTTTTTTTTTTCCCGCTGCTGGTTTATAATCGGCTGAGACAAAGGCAGGAGAAAAGAGCTAAAGAGAGAGAGAGACATAGAGAAAGATAGAGAGACCCACAGTGAATAGATGTTGCGCAGCTGACAGCAGAGGAAGCAGCAGAGAGTTTCCAGCCATCACGCTCCCCGACCGCAGCCTTTTCTTCCTGGGAGATAAAAAAAAACAGGACAAAAGCGCCCCCCTTCAAAACCCCCAACCCCCCCCCACCCCTCACCATCTCCAACCCGCTACCGTCCGATCACCAGCCTGCACGTCGCTGTGTGTGTGCACATAAGGACGCCACTGGTGTATGGTGCTTTTCTCTCAGCCCTCAAAGGCATGGACTGAAGATGATGCAGCCGGGGGCTTAGTGAGAGATCTCTCCGCAAAAACCCCTTCCCCTCACCAACAGGGCCAGACCAAGAGGAGCAACTCCAGGGGAGGGTGGGGGGAGTGGGGTTGAAGGAGTGGAGGAGGAGAAGAAGAGAGAGAGGGAGGGGGGGGGGTATCCTCCTCGGATTATTGCGGAGGGTCTTCCACTTCCCTTTTTTGTATTTTTTTGCTTTTTTTTCCTCTCCACTCGCCTCAACCATCTTCTGTTTTTGCTGCGATGCATAGTTTTTAAGCCGAAGGATGTGGAGACAACATTTTCCAGGCAAGCAGCATGTTTCCTGTTTTCTTTTCTGAATGTCTAATAAAGTCTGGCATGTGGGAGGTGGGAGGGAGTTAGGTGGATAGGAAGAGGTGGGGGAGTGTGGATAAGAGGAGGGGAGAAGGAGAGTGTGTGTGTGTGTGTGTGTGTGGGTGTGTGTGGGTGGGTGTGTTGTGTGGTCGTTAAGGTAGGCAAGTAGTCCAGTATGTAGTTATTTCAAGGTCCGCCTGTCCTGCGCTGCTGCATTTGGCTCCGTGTTTTTTGCTTCCTCTGCGGTCTTGGGCTTTGAGGGCGCTCTGTAGCTCGGGGCAACGCCAAAGAATAAAAGAGCGGGAAAAAAGAGAAAGGGAGGGGAGGTCCGGTGTGGTTGTGCCATGGATGCTGTTGACACCAGCTTTTGTCCTGTTGTGGAGTGTGGGCTCGGCCCGCCCATGCACACAGAGGGTACCATTTAAAACAGGCGTGCGCTCATTTTCTTGGCAGGGGATGGATTGGTGTGGCGGGCAGCCGGGTGGTGATAGGGGTGGGGCACTGGCAATGCAGGACAAGTGGCCTTTGTGTGCTACTTTTGGGGAAGTGAAGGGAGGGAAGGGCAGGGAGGAGGCTTCCAACAAAGGGTGCTTATACCCACCCTCCTCACCCACTTTACCCCCTCTCTTTAACCACTACAACTCATGCAGTGACCTCGCGCTGTCACAGGCAGATGGTTTGTGTGTGTGTGTGTGTGGATAAGAGGAGGAAAGTAGTAAATGAGTAATTCAGCCTCAGTAAACTAGAAGTTCAGGCTCTGGCAGAGTGCCATATGAAAAGGGAGGAAACTCGAGCAAGGAAAACAAAGTGTTGTTTGATCCAAAGGCACATCTGTGCATTATGCCAAACTTCTCCATTAATCCACAGTCAAGCTCCTGGCAGCCCTCCAAGGTTGTGTGTGGGTTCCTATTCATTTGTTGCCACATCCATGCAAGTGCATTCCTGTTGTGTCCGTGTCTTTATGCAGATCTCACTTTGTCTTTGCAACTTGTACCTCAACACTTATTGCACACATGATTGCACACATTGTCATTAGTAGAGTTGAGGTTTGACAGCATATTGTTGAATATAAATATAGTATAGAATCTTATTAAATCCATTTATAAATAGTTGGTCTAGCTTACTTTTGCGCACATTGTATTTCTCAAGCTACTTTCTTCAAATACTAAAAGTCCCAATTCATAGCTATGAAGTGGATAAGCTTTACTTATTGATATATGCATGAAAGTTAACTGGCAAGTTAAAACTACTGAAACTGACTGTGTGCTATTAGCGAGTTAGTTTCACTAGAGAAAACCCACCACTGTGTTGATCTCACAAATGTCGAGTGATGTCAAAGGTTTTTTTTTCTTTCTTTTAATAAATTATCTTTTGGCCGAGCAACAGACAACAGCCAAGTCTTAGTTTGGCCTTTCGGCAAGTTAGTTGGAGAGCTATCGTTAATTCACTACAGCCAATAAAATCTACGCCCGTGACATTTGCCATTTCAAATGGCAAAAATCAGTGCTGATTTATTTTGAGAGCCTGCGATCAGAATATTTTGTAGATTCCTCTTTGCTAATAAAAAGATATAACAATTTGACTTGTTAGCAAATTCAGCTATTTTGCCAACCTGGAACCAGCAAACAGAAACAAACCACACAACACACAGGCCACATTTTCATGTTATAACCCCACTCGCCCCTCCATGGGCATGTTCCTCCACCCACACACAGCCTCCTCCTGTTTGACTGGCTGCCTGTGTAAACCAGGGGATATGGGTCATGTCTCAGCATAGTGCTGCTCAGGGTGGCACAGTAAATGGCTGTAACTGTTGGCGGTCAGCAGCAGCAGCAGCAGCCACCCCCACCCAGCCTTGTTGTCAAGAAGGAGCCACCTGCAAACAGCCGCTTGAGGTTGCTAGGTAACCGTTGGCAGCAGAAGATGATAGCATAGTGGAGTATTTGGTCTCCCATTATTACTAAAGTGACTTGTGTTGCCGTTTTTGCTTCTCTCATCTCCGTATTATCTTTTTCATCCCTTTCTGTCCCTCTTTCCCTCATGGAGGCAACATAACACCAGCAGCAGAGGCCAGCGGTAGGAAGAAACTCCTAGCTCCCTTCCCCACATAATGGAAACTCTGGCCTCATCTCCCGTTGCGCCGCTCTGCTGCGTCCTGCTGCCAGACTCTGACTAAGTGTTGCTGGCTCAGGAACCGCAGCCTCCAGCCCGGTTCCACAAGTATTTGTCTACAGAAATGATTAGAATTAAAATACTGATGACTAAGAGAGATTGAGAAACAACAACAACAAAAAGAGAGAGATCTCATAAATGCTAGTAATCTACATCAAGTGGTTTAAGCCCTTTCACTGGAGACCTAGATTTCCAAAATAATTTTCATTGTGACCCAGTTCTCATTTTTGACAACTGTTGTGTGATCTAATTGAGAAAATGTTCTGTTTTTAGAGCCCTAACTGGGCTCACCACCTTTTATTACAGAGACTTGAAAATATTTTAGTAAAATAATATCTAACAGTAATGGACATCATTTGTGTGATTGCATTTTTATGCTATAATATTGTCATATTATCAGTATGTAATCAGTGGCATAAAATGGTCTTAAAATGACAATAATATTGTTTATCGCCATTCATTTTGGGACAGTATATCGCACAACAAAAAGGAGTTATCGTGACCCATTTCATCATCTTGAAACCCACATAATAACTCTCTCAGAGCTTTTAGGAAGCTTTTATTCCATTACAGGTACACAGCTACCACAAACGTATGATACACGGGAGTGCTTATTGTAAGTTTCTAGTGTAAATATTTTAAGCAGTTAGGCAGAGGTGTTTTGTCCCGTCATTAGGAGATAAAAATGAGCAACATGTACAGAAAGATCTAAAGCTGTAAATTGAATACTTTTATATTAACATCACTTTGAGCTCTGGTAACTTGTGTCAGGGATTTGTTAATGGGTTGGTTTTGCCGTTAATTGATTTTATAGATTATTCGCTAATGAAGAAAATTTGTTGCAGCCCTAGACCTGACAGAGTAGATCAGCAGGGGGTGTGTATGTGTGTGAACATGTGTTACAAGCATTTATTTTTTTGGCAGGTAAACCCATGACAGCAGTTGCTTCTCTCAGTGAAAATGTACTAGTCTCAAATTGTCACACACACATTCGCAGACTGGCAACAGTTTAGCAACAAGCAGAGGAAGCGAGAACACAGAGGAAAGGAAATGAGGGCGATTAATTACTGAAATTAAGAGCACTCTGCCTCCCATGGTTCTAACGTGACCCCCAACACTCCACCGCCCCCTGCCCTCAATGTGCACATTTGTTGACATTTGATGCGCTGTATGCATCACATTGACATAATATACTGTAGTTGTTGTTGTTGTTGTTGTTGTTGTTATTGCTGTTTTTTTGACCAATAAATCATGGGTCAAATGAGTAAAAAGCTTAAAGAATATCACTCCTCATATTTGGTGAAGGTGATGGGTGCAAAATCTAATAAATCTGCCAGTTTATGTTTATTAAATTAACAACCAAACGTAATACATTAAAACATGAAACAATATTCTAGATAATTATATGCATGGCATCAATATCACCATAGAGAGAAAACGAGCTGAGAAGGGTGTTGCATGCATCTGTGTGTGAATGCATCAGAACCCTGGTATTGTGCAGCTGACAGGCCCAGTGGTTCTGGTTACGACTGGTTTGATGTACATGCTGTCAGTTTACCACAGGGGGAGTGTTGCCTGTCACCTCTCTGCTTCCCTTGCCCGAATACATTATCTCCTCTCAATCAAAATCAGCAGAGTGAGAATCAATCTGTCACACAGGAGGACACACACACACACACACACACACTCACACACACACAAATACACACTCTGGCTCTTAGAAAGACAGAGCAAGAGGGAAGGAAAGAGAAAAAAAAATTATAGAAAAGGAGGAGAAGGAATGGCAGGATGACATGAGTAAGGAGGGCAGTGATTACAGCTGAGGAATGATAGCAGAGTTGTGGAAGAAATCTTATGTGAAAAGCGAGATAAAGGAAGGAGAAGGGGATACATGGTGAGCGAACACAGATACAGAGCTAGACATCGGCAGACAGGAGGAGCTGTCAGAAGATGCTATCATACAGGGAGTGATCTGGTAAAAATGCAACACTGCCGACGATGCGGCGAAATGTAACAGAGGAAGAGTCGGTGAGAGGGAGATTGAAAGAGTAGGAGACCGAAAAGGTCAGAGAGAAACTCATTGGATGATTCATGGAGTTCAGCCTGTCTAACTTCTGCCTGAGGGTTTGACGCAGCCTGCCAGCTGCTCCTCTCTCCTACTGCCTCACCCACAGATTCTCTCACCTGCACACCCACGGCTGTTTGTTATCTGTATACCAGTAACTGCTGTCTTACATGAAGCAGGGGGAAGGTTACAGGTGTTCTGGGTCTTTTCTGTGAGTCAAGGACAGCCTTGCATGCCGCAAACCTGCAATGCCTTCATCAATATTTTTTATATATCACCTTTGAATCAAATGACTGAGGTTGCTTGGAGTGCTGAAATCTATTAACTCTGCAGCCCTAGTTACTAGCCTCTTTTATCTTATTGGTTTGGTTTTTACTGCACTTTTATGATTGAGTTTGAGCAAACAAACTCTGATGAACTTACCATGCGTCATCTGCCCACCACTAAATGGCAGTCATAGTTGGCAACTAGCTGGTGAGAGACTGGTGGAGACCAAAATAGAGGAAAGTGAATATTGGACTTATATTCATCAGGTGGACTGAAGCATTTTAGCATTCAAAATGAATGCTAATGTTACTCTGTGTATGCTGGATGTGGAACGATTTGTTAACACATCACTCAGTCACAACAACTTTTGTTCATAACTGTATCTGTAAGCTCGGCATTGTGTCAAGTGTCATTTTATACAAATCCATCAAGCTGACGTATGCTGTGGGGCTGGAGATTACGACACTGGAGAGTGTTTTAATTATTGATTAGTCGGTGAATTGCTTTTACAATTTATGGGTTATTTGTTTAGTCTATAAAATGTCAGCAAATAGTGGAAAAAGCCCATTTCATTAAATAGCTCAAGGTGATGTCTTCAAAATGATGATTTTTTTTTTTTAAATCAATAGTCCAAAACCCAAAGATATTTTATAAAACAGAAGAAAGCAGATCAGCCTCATATTTTAGAAGCTGGAACCAGTGAATGTTTTGTATTTTTCTTTGATTAATGACTAACGATTAATCGCTTATCCTAATTGTTCTTTAATTTTCTATCGATAGAATAACCGGCTAATCATTTCAGCACCTGTATGCATGTGTGCACCATATCAGATGTGGTCAGGCACTAAATGCTAGAAATGCTAAAAACCCTCTCCTCAGTTTGGTGTAATGGAGTCGGTCTTCACGGTCTTCACCCCCCAGCTGCCTCTATTAATATTCAACGTGCTGTCAGTTGCAGATGTGGGCCAGACAGCCGAGTCGCCACGCCTCACCTTTCCCGCCGCCATGTCACCCGTCTTGAACAGCGAGTGTGATAAGTAGGCATGCAGGCAGTGATGGTGGTTGGTTGTGGGCTGTGGGCGAGGAGAAGGAGGGGGGGAAGTGGTTGTCTGTCTGTCAGGAGAGAAAACATCTCCTCTGCCCTTTGCACCGAGAGTGTGAGGGGGGTACCTCACACTCCCGACCTCAACTCTCGGCACAGATGCCAATTGTGCCAAAAATAAAGTGCATTAAAACTGGCAGCCAAAGCCTCTTAAGTGATCACCGTGACAATAGGTGAAAGGCATGAGGAGACGACACCTCCGTTTCAATCCTCCCCCCTGCCCTGAGAGGCTGCGCTGCTGGACTGCTCGCTTTCTGTCAGCTTTATCTGCATCCCTCTCTCCTGTCATTTATGTGCTCTCACTTGCTCTCCTTTCATCCTCCTCTTCTTCTCTGATATGTCTCCTGGGAGCTGTTTCGGCTAACAGACAGTGTTTAGTCTATTTTTATGCATGCTTGTTTTACATTTTAATTTCACTCTTCTCTGTCTCGCTGTTTTTCCTCCCCTTCCCTCCCCTCCCACCTGTTTGTTTCCCGACTGTGCTTTTCAGCCTGTTTGTGCAACGGCCACACACAACTTTCTCAATCTTAAATCTCCTAATCTCACCTTTATCTGCACTAATAAGCCTCATCTGATGCAGTAATCCCACAGAGCATGTCCCTTACTCTGACGGAGTCTGACGTCATTGTAATCTTCAGGATAACTTTAAGAGCACACAAATGCACACCCCTGCACTCACACATGCACAGAGTGAGATCACTCTTTGACTCTTAGAGCATCCAGATGCTGATCTTAGCAGCAAACTGGAAGAGAGCAGCAAAACACTAGATAACAAGGTGATGTCATGAAATCCCACAGAAACACCCATAGGGGATCTTGCTTGCTTTTGGATTGAACTGTTTTGTCAGCTTGGACATATTCATAGCTGCTGAATTAGAGTGAAGATCTTGACCTGTGCAGTGTTAGGGTGCTAGTACTAAGTGGGGAACAGTTGCTTTCCTTCTCAGGTCCATCCATCCTCTGGCTGGCTTCTGAGCCACGCGCCGCTCAGAAGCAGCATGAATATTGATGCTCCTCTCTTGTTAACATTGTATGAAGCAGAGCTCGTAATTGTCCGTCTTCTCAGCACGACACGTCTTCCTCAGTGGGACATGTGAGAAGGTCGGCCCAGTGGGGAGCTAGGCTCTTCTCGGCTCTCTTCACTTTAAGTGAGAAAAGTGGCGAGAGGGAAGAAGAAAG